>NC_090743.1:119187087-119410451 GCF_036898095.1 Palaemon carinicauda | reverse complement strand
GCCAAGACATTCATTTTTCCTTGCACAAATCTCGCCAAAGGAGAGATGTTACTTGCCTTAAATGGAGTTCCTTCTGATCCGTGGATCAAAGACCCGAGCATTCCAGACTGTCCAGTGGAGCTCCCTAACCCAAATCCGATGCATCTGAATACAACACATGGTTTGGGTTCTTGATCGCAAGAGAAAGACCTTCTCGAAGTCCGATGTTGCTGTCCCACCAAGTCAGACATGTCTAGACTGAGTTGGAGATTGGGAAAGAGATACTCTCTAAGCCCTTCTCCTTGTTCCAATGGTTTAGGTGAAATTGGAGAGGGCATAGGTTGAGTCTCCCCAGAGAGATAAACTACTCCAGCGATGAAAGAGTTCCCACGAGGCTAGTTCAAACTCTTACAGAGCAACTGTTTTTCTCTTGCAAGTGAAGGACTTTTAACAGAGCTTGTTCCATTCTTGTGGGAGACGAAAAGGCCCGAAAAATCAGACACTGTATCTCCATTCCCAAATAAAGAATAGTCTGGGATGGGGTACTGTAAGTTACGACTTCTCTACGTTCACTATGAGACCTAGCTCCTTGGTTAGGTCTAATGTCCATTAGAGGCTCTCCAGACAGCGATATAATGACGACGCCCTGATTAGCCAGTCGGCAAAATAAAGGGAGGCTCTGAATCCTCAAAAAATGTAGAAAGCTTGCTACATTTTGCAAGGGCCTTGTAAAAACAAGAGCAGCAGGAATGAGGCCGAAGTACAGTGCTCGAAATTGGTACATTACTTTCCCGTCCACAAACCTCAGATGTTGTTGAAAGTTTGGATGAATCGGGATGTGGAAGTATGCATCCTGAAGGTCGAGAGAGACCATCCAGTCGCCTTCCCTTACTGCTGCCAAGACAGATTTGGTAGTCTTCATCGTGAAGTTTGTCTTGACAATGAACACATTGAGCGCACTTACATCTTAAGTACTCCTGCAGTGAACGTGGCTGCCAGATCATTGGAGCCATCCCTGATAGCCTTGTTCCTGCAGTGAACGTGGCTGTCAGATCATTGGAACCATCCCTGATAGCCTTGTTCATGCATGACATAATTGTACAGCAATACATTGACAGCTGGAGAGACCTTCTTACTTAAGGCTCCCAGGGACCAATCCAACAAATAAAAACTTCAAACGCTCGAAAAAACTCCTAACAGGAGATGGTCTAGCTCTGAAGCCGACCATAAAATCTTGGAGCGTCTCATGGCTAGACGACAAGGAGAGTCCACAAGGCTTAAGAAGTCTCCCTGGGCAGAGGCAGGTACTCCCAAGCCGAGAACTTCTCCTCGAGCTTCTCCTGTGTCACACCAGATGCCCGAGCGAGAAGCTAATTAAGAAGGAGGAAAAGCAAAAGCAGACTTTCCTAAACTTCTCCTGGATTCCAACCAGTCTCCCAGTAAGAGCATGGTCCTCTTGGAAGAACAAGAGAGAACTGACTTCGTAAAAGCAGGCGTCGAAGAAAGTCTAGGACAAAATTTCACTAAAGAAATTCATAAATAAAATACAAGGGAATGTTGGACCACCCTAGGTTACTCCTCTTCTGAATGACTCCCCAAAGGTACATTAGTTGAAAGGGGGTCATCAACTTCTTCAGAAGGCACATCATCTGATAAAACTAAAGTCTTGCGAGAAGGAGATTTATATTCAGAATGACGTGAAGGAAAAGCCTGACAGGCTACATCCACTTGTATATGAACAGAAGTTAAAGTTGGAGGGCCGATGTCACGTTGTGACTGCAGAGAATGTTATTCTACTACACGTCGTGACAGAAGTAACTGACGTTCAAACGTCCCGTAGTAACAGCGGTGACTGCTGTTCGATGCTATATCGTGACTACGATGACTGACCCTCGACGTCACGTCATGTCTACGGCGTCCACCGCTCAACGTCAAGTTCTGCATCTCAACGTCACGCTGTGACTGCGGTGGTTGACGTTCAAAGCGATCAAAGTTACATCGAGATTTATGCTCCGCATCTCGCTTAACAGCAAAGCTGTCACTAGAGATAACGTCAGCGTGGCGTAACAAAGCTCGTCTAGAAGGTTGAAGACCCGAATCACGTATCCCAGAACCGTGACGTACAAAAAGCAAAGGATCCTTTCGCACAGGAACAGGATCGAAAGCTTCTATTGAAGAAGAAAGCTTTAACAGCATATCTAACTTCGGATCAACCTGTGACTGCAGTGGCTGACGTTCAAACGTCACGTAGTAAACAGCAGTGACTGCTGATCGATGCTATATCGAGACTACGGTGACTGACACTCGACGTCACGTTGTGTCCACGGCGTCCACCGTTCAACGTCACGTCGAGTCTGTGGCAGAAACGTCTGTACATGAACGTCATCGCTATGAACGGGACTCTTATTATGACTACAGCTAGGACGTTGAACTTGTTCTGAAGGAACTAATAAACATTTCAACCGTCTCGAAACTATACGCCCAGGCTTTTAAAGACACGAATCATCGGAAGACGAGGAGAAACTTCGTCTCTCCTGTCTTATGGCAAGGACGTGCTTGCCGAGCAACATCTGATACCTTTGAGGGAACGTCTGTTCGTTGGTTTACACTCCTCACTCCCTTAGGTCCTACGACATTCCTTCTCCCTGGTGCAGGGGAGCCTGAAAGAGGTCTCGGACTAGGAAAGTGACAAGCACGAACAAACGAACCCTCCGTAACACAGAACATGTTTTTTTTTTGCACTTACTTCACTGATATCGTATTTTTCAATAATTTCACATTAGACATGAATAAAACTGATTTCTACCTGAAGCACGCAATTCTCCCTTACATCAAAAGGTTAGAATTGCGAAATGAGTCGTATAATGTAAGCACATTAGTACAAAATGAAACACACATGCAAAAATCAATAAACATATACATATATATCGAATAAAACGGAAATATATAAAGTTAAAAAGATCAGTGACTGGGGAGGAGACTAAACACTAGTTCACTAAGGACTACGTTTTCAATCTCTCACCGTACAGTGCCTTGGGACGAGAATAAAAACTAAAACGTTTTATCCTCTCTCTCCGTACAGAGACTTGGGACGTGAGTAAAAAACTGAATCGAGAACAACGTTACTCGCTCCCAAACTCCTTGTACAGAGACTTGGGACGAGAATAAAGATCGGATCGTTCTCTCTTTCTCTCTCTCTCTCCGTCTCTCTCTCTCTCTCTCTCTCTTGTCACACACAAGAGAATGGCCCACTCACCCTTCTCGTCAATAACAGGTTATTTGACCAAAGGAAAAAACTGAAAGGACTAAGAAATTGAAAATTAACAAGTTCCTTTAAATTAGTATCTAAAACACTTCAGTTTGAAAGAAGAATGAACAAAACGTCAAAATCGATTTACTCTTTCTGCAAAGTGAAACCGTGATTCTCTCTTTCTCTATCGTAACGATAGAGCGCAAACTGCGTCGCATAAAAAAACCAAACGTTAGTTCATCTTTGAAAAAACAGCACGAAGACTATTCAAAGAATATATTTCTTAAAATATTTTCTAAAAAATATTAATCTCATAACCCTTACAGAGCAATTGATTTAAACTTAACAAAAATAAAAGTTGAATGGGCTCAACGTTGTTTAACTTCGTTTTCCAAGTTAGGACCGCCTACAAGGAATAGGTAAAGGCCGCATATAAACAAAACATAAAATTTATCTTGATGTTTAGTATAAATGGAAAGCTAATCGAAGAGGCCTAATAAAGGCGGGTGAGATAAAAAATATATAGAGGAAAATCTATAAATATCAACAATAATCTATAAAGTGATAAAATAATTACTAAAAGCCTTAAACACACTTCCGTACACTGAGGGAAGGGTCGGCCATCTTTTCTCTATGGAAAAACCAGAGATTAAAAAAAAAGCAAGGGCAAAACACTTTTCCTCTCCTTTCAAAAGCATTTCTTTTGAAGATAGTATTGAATAATCCAACACGGCGAAAGCAATAAAACCAAAACCAAGTACTTCACCAATTCGGTAGAAAACTCGAGGTCATAAAGCGAGCGGAACCAACTTGTCGACAAGACCGACAGAGAAGAACTGGAGATGTTGACAAGTATATGCGGTATCTGGCCGATAGTCGGCGCTGGTGGTCACACCCGCAACCTTCACGGCGATCGCTCGCGAGTTTTTGGAATCTGTCGAGCCGTCGGAGACGTCAGCTATTATATATTCACCAGCTAAGTTTAATATTTAAAAGTCGATGTTGTCCCACCGTTGTTGGAATGCATCTTGCCAGAGAACCTTGGGGTCTGGGACTGGGGAGCAGTAAAATGGGAGCCTGAAGTTCAGGGCCGTTGCGAGGAGGTCCACTGTGGAAGAACCCCACAAAGTCAGGACTTTGTTGGCTACTAGATGATCCAAAGATCACACGGTACTCACCATCTGAGATGCTCTGTACAGGTTGTCGGCGAGCACATTCCTCTTGCCCGGAATGAAGCGTGCCGATAGTGGCATTGAGTAAATCTCAACCTATCTCAGTATCTCTACTGCTAGATGGGATAGGGGCTGCAAAAAAGTACCTCCTTGCTTGTTGAGGTAAGCCACTACTGTGGTGTTGTCGCTCATCACCACCACTGACTGGCCTGCTAGGAGTTTTATATGGAGGTACTCTTCTGAATCTGACCTGACGCCTGAGGTTGTGTGGTGCAGCACGTTGGTCCCCCACCCTTTTTTTGAAGCATCTGAAAACAGCATCAAATCTAGGGGGAGGATGAGAAGATCCACTCCCTTTGGTAGGTTCTCGTCTGCCACCCACCATTCGAGGTCCGTCTATCCCGCTGATCCCATGGGGATCCAAATGTCTGGGAAATCGAGAGCCTGATTCCACTTGGACTTGAGTTGCCACTGAAGAGATCTCATCCTGAGGCAACCGTTGGAAACTAGACGGGCCAGCGATGAAAGGTGACCAAGGAGACGTAACCACGCCTGGGCTGGAAATTCTTCTTGTTTGAGAAAGGGTCTTAAGACCTTTCTCAGCCTTGTTATCCAGTCGTCTGATGGGAAGGCTTTGTGGAGATTGGTGTCTATGATCATGCCTAGGTATATCAGTCTCTGCATAGGAAGCAGGGAGGACTTCGAGGTTTACCATGATCCCCAGATCTTGGCAAACCCTCACAAGTTTGTCTCGACGTTGAAGAAGGGTTGACAGAGTCTGCTAGGATTAGCCAGTCATCCAGATAACGAAGGAGACCGATGCCAATCTTGTGTGCCCAAGATGACATTAGGGCAAAAGCACTGGTGAAGACTTGAGGTGCTGTGGAAAGACTGAAGCACAGCACCTTGAACTGGTATTTCCTGTTGTCTAGGGTGAACCTTAAGTACTTTCTTGAATACGGATGGATTGTGATCTGGAAGTACGCGTCCTTTAGGTCCAGTGTGCACATTAAGTCCTGTGGTCTTGCCGCTAGTCTGACTGTGGCTGCTGTCTCTACGCTGAACGGAGTTTGTTTGACAAACTTGTTGAAAGCTGAGAGGTCGATGACTGGTCTGCAGCCTCCAGACGCCCTTTTCACAAGAAAGAGTCGACTGAAGAATCTTGGGGACCCATCGAGGACCTCCTGGAGAGTGCCCTTCTCCAACAGGGTTTGGACTTCTGCCCAAAGGGCCAGCCCCTTTGCTGATCCCATCGCAAAGGAGTCTATTGACACTGGATTCCTGGTCAGGGGAGGGAGAGATGTTATGAACGGGACACAATACCCTAGACAAATCCCAGAGATTGTCCAGGGTTCAGCTCCGAGTTGCTTCCACTTGTCCGAGCAACCTTGTAGGCATCCCCCTACTGGTGGACAAGCAGGGGGAGTGCCTATCCTAGCGTTTGCGGCCTTGGCCGTTTCCTCTGGGATATTTTCCTTCCCTGAAGGACTTAATGCCTTTCCCTTCCTTGGCAGAAAGGGCTTCTTAGACACCATGATCTTCGCTGCTGTCTTGTTCTTCGTGGTCTTGGCTGGACGGGTTTGCTGAGGAGCTGGTGGTTTATAGGACTTGAATGTCAAAGCCCTATGGAGGAGGGAATCCTGATGGGACTTCCTCCATCTCTCAGCAGCATGTTCCACGTCCTTAGGCTGGCTCGAATAGATGGGCTACCTCTAGAGAGGAATACTAGAGCCTAGCGATCGCAGCATTTGGGACTTGTTAGTTGAATCTCTCAGAACCATGTCTCGACGTTTCAGGATGGTATTCGCCCACAAGTTCGAAACTTAGTGGGCGAGAAACTCGATTGTGCGAGTGCCTGAGAGCAGTTAAGTCTATTGCTTTCTTGGTACAGTACGTTCCTTGGAGAAATCCTCAGTCCGTACTAGGATTCTCAAGGTCCCTAATCAGACATCAAGCCACGAAGTAGCCTACATGGCGTACTTCGTGACCTTCTCCTGGTTAAGGATCTCAGTTGCCTAGAAAGAGACCTGTCAGTTGAAGTCTCTCTCTAGAGGGACTCTCTTGGTGAACTCTTCCAAGGAGTGATGGAGAGGAAGAGCTGGACGAGGTTCGTCCAAAATCTCAAAATACCTCATCTGTTAGACACGAGGAGGTGGGAGAAGCTTGTTGGTAGAGCCGGAACGGTGATGGCCAGTCTGTTAGTAGGAAGAACAGGAACAGGGATGTTCCCTTTGGAAGGGCGAATATCCACTGATGGAGATCGCGAACGATCTACAGAAGAGTCCAGGACCGAAGTCCGAGGACTAGTAGCAGCGTCGTCGGAAGAAGGTCCAGGAATGGGCAAAGGTCGAGGGCCAGGAGAGGACAGAAGCGGAGACTCCTCTGCGGGGAACGGCTGCGATGACGAGGCTGACGAGACGAAGGGGGGCCTTATCACCGATAATGAAGGATGGCCTGCTGTAAGGCATAGCTGAGGGCGAGCTCTGCGATGGAGACGCCCTCTAGGGGCCGTTGGATCAGTAAGCTGACCATGAGCAGCAGCAGTCCTTCGAAGAGGAGTCTCTAAGAGAGAACTCCCGAGGTGGAGAAACACTCGCAGAAGAGACAGACGTAGGACTAAGTTTCCCCCTCGAAGGATGATCAGGAACGGAGTAAACTAAGTCGGCAGCAACAGCTGGATTGTCTAGAGGGGCAAGCGTGTCGGCAGAAGCCCTAGAAAACACTTCTGACACCACGACGTCGACGAGCTCAAGAGGGTCCACCTCTGAAGTCGACGACGACAGCTGCACACTTGCACCCCAGAGAATGAGCTGCAGTAAGGATTCCCTGAGGGCGGACCAGGAAGCCCCAAGGATGACCATACCTGCAAAACAGAAGATATAGACAAGGCCTCACCCGGGGGGAGAGGTGGGTCCGCTTCGCTATGGGAAGCGCCTTGGGTTTTATCCCCTTCGAAGGAGAAATATCCCACTTAGACTACTTCTCCCGTCATCGCCAAAACCTCTCCCACTGGGAGGCAGACCACTCCAGACACTCAATACACTGATTACCACTATCACACCATTGACCACTACAGGCGTGACAAAGAGTGTGGCGATCTGTTTCCACGGTCGACATGAAGGTTCCGCAGGGCCGGCCATCGAGTCCAGGGCAGGTGCGCATGGCTGCAGAAGCTATCCCCCCTACCCCCGCTAACTGGCAGTATGGGTACTTAACCCTCGGTAAATTTTAATGGGTCGACATCTCTGCTTCACCGAAAGTAATACCCTTAAATAAATAGCGTAGGTTTGTATTCCAGTTACGGAACAAATCAAGATTGTAAAAGGCTTTAATCACTTCACACTCAAGTACAAATTTTGGTGAAACCATTTATGAATACTTAGCCAGGATTTCTTATTGAAATTTATAACCATCCTTTAAATCTTTAAGGAGCTCAGCCAGAATGCCAATAGATGGGGGTATAGGAAAAAAAACACAAATTCCTGAAAAAAAATTCACTGAGCTTCGCATGGCAACGGAGAATGCGTATACGAAATGTTTTGTCAAAATTCCCCTTACTCTCATAGTTACAGGCTAATTAGTAAAAGTAACTCTATAAACCAATAAACATTGTTCCCCACAAGAAAATGTAGTATTTCTACTGGATTTTATCATTTCAGAGAGGAAAAGAATTTCAACATCTTGCTAACATAAGGAAGAAGAAAATATACTCTATTAAGAGTTCAGAAGAGGGTAATATTGGTAGTGCAGAGAGAGAGAGAGAGAGAGAGAGAGAGAGAGAGAGAGAGAGAGAGAGAGAGAGAGAGAGAGAGAGAGAGAGAGAGAGATTGTGTGGATGGAGAAACGACAGCCTTGTAGGACACGAGCCAAAAGAAGCAAGATATTGAGCTAAAGGATCTTCATTTATGAGTAAAATATGATAAATAACTATTTGTTTATCAATATCCAAAAAGGGACATAAAATTCATAATAATCAGGATTCATTAATATTGTCTGTAGAAATACAAAGAAAAACTTTGAACGCCCATATCTCAAAACTCTACTTATTAACTATCAAATTCAACAGTCTCCCTTAGTTTTAAAGATATAGCATTGAAAATTGGTATGTTACTTGGAAATACATTATAAAACAATGAAATTAAGCCCTTTTTTCCAAATTTTGGTTTCATTTGTTTCCCATTATTATTATTATTATTGACATTATTAATATTATTATTACATGCTAAGCTGCAACCCTAATTGGAAAAGCACAATGCTATAAGCCCAGGGGCTCCAACAGGGAAAATAGCCCAGTGAGGAAAGGAAAAAGTGAAAAATAAAATATTTTAAGAAGAATAACATCATTAAAATAAATATCTCCTATATAAACTACTGTATATAGATTTTAACAAAACAAGAGGAAGAGAAATTAGATAGAATAGTATGCCCCAGTGTACCCTCAAACAAGAGAACTCTAACTCAAGAAAGTGGAAGACCATGGTACAGAGGCTATGGCACTACCTAAGACTAGAGAACAATGGTTTGATTTTGGAGTGTCCTTCTCCTAGAAGAGCTGTTAACCATAGCTAAAGTCTCTTCTACCCTTGCCAAGAGGAAAGTGGCCACTGAACAATTACAGTGCAGTAACCCCTTGGGTGAAGAAGAATTGTTTGGTAATCTCAGTGTTGTCAGGTGTATGAGGACAGAGGAGAATCTGTAAAGAATAGGCCAGAATATTCGGTGTATGTGTAAGCAAGGGAAAACGAACCGTAACCAGAGAGAGGGATCTTGTGTAGTACTGTCTAGCCAGTCAAAAGATGCCCTAACTCTTTAGTGGTAGTATCTCAATGGGTGGCTGGTGCCCTGGCCAACCTACTACCTACTGCATTTTTAGGGGTTTATATTTTTACCATAATGAAAAAATTCATATCTGGCAAAAAAAAAAAAATTATTTTAAGAAAAAAAAAAATCTTCATATTGGAGGACTATATCAGGTCCATATAGGGTAGTAATCCCAGATCTTAGTTATAATTATCAAGGGATAAATCACCCTGGCGTTGAAAAACTGAGGGTCGTAAGCAGAACTCCTATAGAGTTTGGAGATGTCCTAAGTCACCTTATTAAGTGGTATGAATGTCAAAGTCCTATCATTATAAACCGGCATTAGCCGGCTAGTCCCCTTGAGGAATAAACCACGCCATAATCTTACTCTGTGGTGACACTTGTCAAGTTCTGACAATTGTAACGACGTGTATTCTGCTGCCTCCATCAGAAACTTTTCATCGGCCAGTCTAGCTTCAAACGGAACATTTACCGACAAAACACCTGTGCCCACATCTGCAAGAGAGATTTAGTGACAATCATTAAATAATTGCAAAATTTATACGATTTAACAAAATACTTTTGGGAACTCGCTATGGATTCATATTCTGTACATAAGGCAGGGCCATTTTAATATGTGAGTTATGTTTTAAACTATTAATACTTTTTCATTGCCCTTCAATAGATATTTCATTTCTCAAAATAATTCCAAGACAAACCATTTATTTAATCTTTAAAACATCAAGTTTCTTATGAGAATTTCAGATTTTATTAGCGAGTTGCAGCAAAAATGCTTAATATGGTCCGATACAAAGAACGTGAATATTGTTCTGGGAGAGAATCATAACATACCCTAATTCAAGCTTTTGGATAAATCATCATTATAGATATAATTATAAATAAATTATCTCTTCATTCGCGAAAGTTTGGTCAGTTGACCCAATTCTGACGAGACCGTGCACACCGGGAACCGAAGACGCTGAATGGAATAACCTTGAAAGTATCAATATTTCACTTTGTCAACGGTAGTTTTAAGGTTCAAAAAATAACCAAAATGTTATACCGTAGATAGGCAGCCGGTAGCCTACCTCCAGGCAGCAACAAGGTTAGGTTAAACTATTATGTACGACAATAACCATTGCTAGGCGTATTCTATATTATGATAAACAGGCCAGAATACTCTACAGTTCGGGATATCATAAGGTTATAGATTCCATAAGAATATAATTAAAAAATGAGAATACCTACCTTCATCATGGGAAGTTTCACGGGACCCTAAGCTGGGATCGCCAGACTTTTTAGCACTTTCATTTTGATCATTATCACTTTTAGCACTCTTGAACAGCCAGCTGAACAATGCTCCATCGGTTAGGGCGAACGAAACGATAAATATGCCTAAATACACCCACCTCATAGTGAACTTTAAAAGGTAAAAACTCGTTAAAACTTGTCAGAGTCGTTACGACAAACCGAACGTCCCGCTACAACAGCTGATGACTTGAAGTTTCATAAAGGAAGAAGATTGACTTCGCGAAATAACGTATATAGTGCCATCTATTGCCTAGAATGATAACTATGCGTACCATGCTGTTAAATATTATTATTATTATTATTATTATTATTATTATTATTATTATTATTATTATTATTATTATTATTATTACTTGCTACGCTACAACCCTAGTTAGAAGTGGAACCAGACTTTGAGATCTCAAAAACACATACAGTAAACTCATCACTTTTGATGTTAATATATAGGCTACTGCATCAGAATATTGAAAAAATGGATCACATATAGGGAACGGGAACATTTTGATGCTGAGAATTTTATTGAAGCTAGTGTAGCGCAAATGTCTTGTGAGAACATACAATGTGAACATATGGTAGATAGAGAATGTGTTGGGTGTTATACCAAGAAATATAATGAAAATTTTGGAAAAATGTACGATACCATGTGTCCCATAAAGAGCAAACAAATAGTTGTACGCGAAAATGTTAGATGGTATAATAGTGAGCTATTAAAGGCAAAAAGACATAGACGTAAGATGGAAGGTAGATGGAAAAGAGCCAAATCATCACAAGCCAGAAATTTATATAATAAGGCCAGAAATGACTATAACATCCTGTTAGAAAAAAAAAACAAAAAGAAAATTCTACAACGGCGAAAGTAAAAAACTAATAACATGGGGGACTTTCACAAAAACCTTGATGATTTGATGGGATTAAAGAAAAAACATGTCTTGCCTGATAATGTTTGTGCAGAGAAATTTGCTATATTCTTCAATGAAAAGATAAAATTTTTAGAGGTTTCCCCCAAAATCACTTGGAAGGACAGTCAGTTATGCCAGTGAAAGAGGGTAAGAAGTTAATAAAATTTAAGGAAATAAATATGCGCGATTTTTTAAAGGTTATGAGAGAGATGAAGAATACATATTGTGGAAACGACCCTTTCCCAAACAGTTCAATAAGTGAAGCTCCAAACAAGCAAGTTGTATATAATATTTACCTGAACATAATTAACCTAAGTATATCACAATCCTGTTTTCCTAGCTGTGAAAAAACTGCGTTGATCAAACCAATTTACAAAGGGAAAGGTGATGTAAACGAGCTAAATTCATATAGGCCCATTTCAAATTTATCCTACATGTCAAAGCTTATTGAAAAAGTCATAAGTGAGCAATTATGGGCGCATATTGATGAGTTAGAGGTATTCCCGGAAAATCAATCGGCCTATAGAGCTAATCATTCTACAGAAACTACTTTGTGCTCAATAATGAATGATATGATAGGTCTTCTTGATGGGGGAAAGTGTGGAATTTTAATTATGTTAGATCTTAGTGCTGCTTTTGACACTGTTGTGCACGAGTACTTACTTGACGACTTAAAGTCTATTGGAGTGACTGAGGAAGCACTGAAATTTTTGTGAAGTTACTTAGTGAACAGTAAGACTATTGTAGAAGTTTCTGGAAACCAATCCAATGAGAGAATTCTTACACAGGGTAGTGTCCTGGGCCCTATCTTGTTTAACATATATACTATCGAGCTATCACACATCTTGAAAAAACAAAAAGTGGGTTTTAAACTATATGCAGATGATACTCAGTTTTACCTCTCAATTTCAACAACACAAGATACAGAGAAGAAAATTGATGAGATAATGACTGAAATAAAAACATGGATGCAGAGGAAAAAGCTCAAATTAAATGATGATAAAACAGAATGTATGTTCTTTGGCACAAAGGTGGCTTTGAAGAATTACCAGTTAATTCAAAGTATAAAAATTGGTGATGCTGATGTTGGGATTGTGCCTGTTGTGAAAAATTTGGGTGTACTGATAGACTGTAATTTGTCAATGAAGGACCAAATTGTGAACACAGTGAAAGTGTATAACTATCACCTGAGAAACATAGCATTTATTAGAAAATATTTAACAGAGGGCAGTACAAAAATTTTAGTGATGAGTCATGTAATATCAAGGCTTGCTTATTGCAATTCTCTGTACTACAAATTGCCCAATACTCTACTAAGAAAGCTTCAAAATGTGCAAAACCGGGCGGCTAGACTGATAAAAGGCATTAAATTTCGGGAAAGAATAACTCCTGCACTGATCGATCTACATTGGTTACCTGTTAAGGCTAGAATTGAATTTAAAATTTGCTTGTTGACTCACAAAGCACTTACAAGTGATAAGCCTAAATATCTTCGTGATTGCTTGGTCCCCTACCCTGAAGCTACCAGCGCCGCTGTAAGAGTTAGACATGCCGATGACCCACATAGACTATTCAAAATTAGTGTGAATCATGCAATAGTAGGAAGAACGTTCAGTTATGCTGCACCGAGACTCTTTAACGACCTTCCACTCGATGTCAAGAATAACAATAATGTGGCAGCTTTCAAGAAAAACCTGAAGACTTATCTTTTTAGAAAGTGTTATAATAGTGACCTGAAAACTATTAAGCCTGAATACAAATGCTAGCGAAATAACTGATAACGATACAGAGCAATATATTAACTGGAAAGAAATTATTATTTCACACACCAAGGCCCGCCTGAACAGACCTTTAGTGTTTGATGGAGGGCGAGAAATAAACCCGTAAAAGTAAGTAGTAGTTAACCCCTTGTGAGAAGATTAATTGTTTGGTAATTTCAGTGTTGTTGGGTATATGAGTACGTAGGAGAATATGTAAAAAAATAGGCCAGACTATTTGGTGTATGTGAAAGCAAAGGAAAAGTGAATCGTAACCAGATAGAAGGACCAAATGTGGTACTGTCTGACCAGTCCGTGATAATTATTCGTGCAATTCTGTAAAATATTACTATTGCCTAGAATGATCACTGTTCGTACCATGCTGTAAAGTATTATTAATCTTTTAGAATAATAAAATATATTAGATATTAGTTATTAGTATCCATAAGTAAGGGGGCGGTGAGAAATAAGAAAGAAGGGTTACTTGGCACCTTCAATGAAAAAAAAAAAAAAACTAGACGGGATGGGAAGGGCACATCGAGAAGCATAAGGATAATAATTTACCAAACGTTATTACTTTTATTAGGCAAACGGTTCAATGGACATCTAAAATTAACTGATTTTTTTGTCGACAATTTGAGACCAATAGATAAATGTATAAAAAATCTTTCTAACGACTCTAAAATTATCTAATAAAGGTTGCAGTGCTCTGCACAGGTAAGAGAAAATTCGTACATTATATAAATAATTCTAATTTTCCATTTTAAATATACGGACAGGAATAAATTCATGTTATTTCACAAAGGCCATTTTTTTCATAGCGGAAGAAAATATAATAGTTTCGACCAGTCTTTGGTTTCGACCTTCAGTATTGTGACACAACTATGACGTCACGAAACGTCATGTATCGCCAACCAATGAGAACGCTGGTCCCAGGCTGTATGCAGGACTCTGCTTCAAAACAAAACAAAACCAATCCTAGTCCTCCCGGAACCTCGTGAAAATACCTTTGTAGTCATGGGCGGAGGCGATTTAGTAAGTATTTGCATCTTATATTAATTTTACGCGGACAATACACAGTATGTATGGTGGACTTAACATTTGTTATATAACTAGCCGAACCATATACGTAGACTCGACGTTTTCTTCCTTTGCCTAAGTAGGGCTTCAGGCTTATGTCAGGGTTCGTTTAACTTTTTTGCATTATGGTAATTAATTTCATTGAAGGGACCAAGGGCAACCCAACCAAAGCAACATATTACAACAGTCATTACACGTGCTATCAAGGCCTCTCAGGTCCTATCCATATGAGGGATCAGGTGAACACGGCACCCCTAAGGATTGTTAGGACTTTGGTTTTTTGGGAGCCTATGCATATTGACGCCAAAGCCTCCGGTTAATGTATATACTTTAATTATTAGTGAAACTGAAATTTGCTATAAGAAATTGACAATTGCTAGCTAGTTTGGTATTTTTCTCTATGTTTAAAAGTGGCTGGAGTATAATAACACGCCTACCTGATGATTAAAATGTGAAGTTCATCTCTCACTCTAAGTTCATGTTTGTTTACATTTGGGAGAATGATGGCGAGTTATTGCTCATGCCTTTCTTGCATTCGCTTTTGCGAGCTATTCTTTTTTTTTTTTCTTTTTTTATTTATGACGTAATCATTACCTGGCCTTTTTAACTAATTGCATGCCTCCAAAAATTTATGCACAAGTTCCTGGGTGCTGTTCTACAATAGCCCTTTTTCTTTCCACCCTCCCCTCCAGTTTGAGCTTCACGACCATCATATAGACGTCTCCAAGAGGGAACTTAGGGAAGTATAATCTATTTCAAAATCTAGTGTAATTCCATATATGTTGGCAATTGATCATGATGAAAACTCTCTCCGAAGAGTGTATAGCTAATGTTACTCATGTAAAAGTAAAAAATAATCCCAAAATAATGACCCATGTGGCTCACGAGTGCAGGTCAACATGTACCTCTTGCCAGAACATAGAAGTAGTGAGATTGTTTATTTGCAAGTGAAGTGAGCCACGGCATAGCAAAAACCATTAGAAGGATGTTTAGTGAATCATAGATGATGATACTTTAATTTTCAGTCACTTACATAGACCATATATTTTTCTAATGGTTATCTTGTGTTTATTTTGCATTTCTGACCATTATTATTGCTGCAGATCACTCATTTTTATCATTCCCCACTTAGAACCCCGGTTTCCCACTGGGGTCCTCCATAATTGTCTTTATTGACCCAGTAATTATGGTTAGAAATGCATAAAACAGACGGTAGCGAGTAGGAAAAATATATGGTTCATATATTTGGCTAAAAATTAAAGTTGTGTATCATATTTACCGGACCTCCTGCACACAGAAGATGGGAATATGTTGATTCCCTTCACACATTCTAGTTTTTCGTAGCCGTGTCCGTTGTGCGGCAAAACACTTTCAACAATAATACAACTTAACCTAAATTTTCCCACCCAACCTAACCTATAAGTCCCCTTAGATCACCTTATTCTTAGCTTTATCCTATCTTTGCTTTCCAGCCAGCTTCACTCCTGGCAAGGTAACACAATCATATTTCGTAAAAGAAATATATTTTATAAGTAATAAGCAAGTTTACACTTGTTCCAATGAACCAAATTGACCCCATAATACAGTTAACAGAAAAAATGTAGCGGTACGTACTTACATTACTTGGTGTCACAGAAGTCAGAATATTTGGAAGTTTTGGTTGCATCATCATCTTTTGAAGGGACAACTTTTTTTGTGTGTGGGGGGGAGGGGGGAATGAAATAGTCGGGCTTGTATTCTGCGGTACACGATATGCAAAGCAAGCTAATATAACAAAAACATCTTCACGAAATAGTTTGGATCTTTCAAGGAAATAATTTCCACATTTCTTGGCAATTTTCATTCGGCATGAACTAATTAAACTACCTAAAAGACCTGGGGTTGAGTTTATTTTCTTAGTAAACATAACGCATGTCACCATCAATACGCTTAGAACAAATGCTGAAATACTGTAATCACCCGGAGTCTTATTGTATATAAATAATACGTAAACTCCCTTTGTTGAGTGAAGTTCATAACCCTCGTCAGTTTTGGATTATTCAAGTCAATGAAAAAATCACTTGTATTAGGTCGAACATCGTCACTCTTGGAGTTTATAGTAGCCATCTTCACGTCTCTGCTGCTAAGAACGGGCATCTCCAACCCGTGCTTGATGCTCCCATTACTGTAACCTGTTTAAATTTTAGAAATACTGTATGCAATTCTGATTTGACAAGGAAAGCCTTCTGGTAATTTCCCTGGTCAAGTGGGGTCCGCTTGGGTCCTTTCAGATTACCGCGGCTTCCAATTATTTCAGTGTTCTACTGCTAAAGCACTGCTGAATTTGATCAAAATGCCATCTACAGTGAATTCTAAGAATTACAGGAGGGAGAGAGTGTTTCAGGGGAAAGAGCTCGTGCGACTTGGAAATTCTAAGGTAATTTGATGATTTTCCATCCAAAAATTATAGTGTAACAGATAAGTACTTACCTTGGGGTATATAGAACATTCTGAACAATTAAGTACTTACCTGGGGTATTTAGAATGTTCTGAACAGTTTTTATCAATACAAGTATGCGATAGTTTTTGAAATAAGGGAGTTACTAGGCTTGGGTATCATTATTTATGTACCCCATTTTTTAGGGGGATTCGGGAAAGTTAGTCCTGGGCACATAAGGCTATGAAAGTTTGTTATGATATATCCATATTGTAATGGTCATATTATTTCTCTCAAGTTAATTACAAGCATGAAGCAAGGTTTTATTTTTTGACAAAATTTGCAAAAGGATTACATTTTGGCAGAAGGGATGATCGCTACAGAAAATAGGAGAGACTATCCTATGTTCAATAGTGTACATTTGTATGATTGCTCCTGCTCAAGATTTACGAGAGACCGTCGAGTAGTATCGTAGACCGATTTATTTCTGTCCAACCCCGGGTCTCGAAAGATGTGGTTGCTTCCCCTAGCGAAGCAGTACCACTTCTCCCCCTGGGGGAGGCCTTGTCATTAACTTCTGTGTTTCAGATTTGGTCCTCCTTGGGGCTCACGGGTTCGCTCTCCAAGGAGGCTTTGCTTGATTTCATCGCATTCTGTCAAGCAGTCATCGTCACAATCAGAGATAGATCCCCTGACACTTGTCGACGTTATTGTGTCAGAGGTGTCTCATGCATCATCGCCCATCTCCTCTGCCACTCTTTGGTTCAACGTCTTCAATGCAGTCCCCCGCAAAGGAACCTCTAGACCGATCGTCCATCACTACACCTGCAACCAGTCTTGTGACTTCAGTCCTGGACCTCTCTGCAGGTCGTTTGCGATCTCCTTCGGTGGATGGTCGTCCTTTTAATGGGCACCTCGACCATCCATCCAACAGACCTGCCGACCTTCCATCGCCGTTCCTGTATGGGCCTAATAAGGCTCCACCAAAGTGCGGTATTGCGTGCCATCATACTCCGCACCACTCCCCCTGACCAGTGCTTACTAGCAGCTCGTCAGGCACCAACGCTTCGGCGCACCACCCATCTTGCTCGCCCTCGCAAAGGGCAGCAGCCTCACACGCTTACGCGTCAACATGCGCCTACGCGCCAACAAGATCCTCAGCGATCTCCTACGCGCCATGCGCGCCCACATGCGCCAACGCTCTCCTGCACGCCAGCGCTCTCCTGCACCTATGCGCCCTGTGCCCACGATCTCCTACGCGCCAGCGCCCACCTGTGCGCCAATGTTCTCCTGCGCAATAGCGCTCTCCCACGTGCCAACATGTGTGCTCCACATCGCGCTCTCCTGAGCGTCATCTTGCGCGCCAACCAACGCACCACTCAAAACCTGCGCGCCATCACTCTCCTGCACGCAAGTTCGTAGGTGAGGCAACAACCTTGTTGCCCTTACCGGCGCGCCAGCGCTCACCAGTTTTGTGCCCACCTGCACGCCATCTTTCTCCTGCGCGCACACACAGAGATGCGCACGCACTCCCTCTTTCTCCTGCAGACGCTCGCCAACAATCTCCCGCGCGCGAGCGCCAGTATTCTCCTGACGCGCGCGAGCGCCAGTATTCTCCTGACGCGCGCGAGCGCCAGTATTCTCCTGACCCGCGCGAGCGCCAGTATTCTCCTGACGCGCGCGAGCGCCAGTATTCTCCTGACGCGCGCGAGCGCCAGTATTCTCCTGACCCGCGCGAGCGCCAGTATTCTCCTGACGCGCGCGAGCGCCAGTATTCTCCTGACCCGCGCGAGCGCCAGTATTCTCCTGACCCGCGCGAGCGCCAGTATTCTCCTGACCCGCGCGAGCGCCAGTATTCTCCTGACCCGCGCGAGCGCCAGTATTCTCCTGACGCGCGCGAGCGCCAGTATTCTCCTGACGCGCGCGAGCGCCAGTATTCTCCTGACGCGCGCGAGCGCCAGTGTTCTCCTGACCCGCGCGAGCGCCAGTGTTCTCCTGACGCGCGCGAGCAGTATTCTCCTGACGCGCGCGAGCAGTATTCTCCTGACGCGCGCGAGCAGTATTCTCCTGACGCGCGCGAGCAGTATTCTCCTGACGCGCGCGAGCAGTATTCTCCTGACGCGCGCGAGCAGTATTCTCCTGACGCGCGCGAGCGCCAGTGTTCTCCTGACGCGCGCGAGCGCCAGTGTTGCCCTGACGCGCGCGAGCGCCAGTGTTGCCCTGCCGCGCGCGAGCGCCAGTGTTGCCCTGCCGCGCGCGAGCGCCAGTGTTGCCCTGACGCGCGCGAGCGCCAGTGTTGCCCTGACGCGCGCGAGCGGCAAGGTCCCCATCGCCTCATTCCCCTCCTTGCAAGCACATACCACCACGCATTGTGGGAGAAGGGAAACATGCAGAGGGGTTCAGGATCCCAAAGCTACATCCTAAAGGGAACCCACCCATTCCAGTAACTCCTCCCAGGGAACCTTCGGTCCCTTTCCCTTCAGGGGGTATGTCTGACAGTGCGTATGTCAGCCAGCAGCCCTGGTTCAATGCCTTGATCAGAGCCGTAACCCAGGCTTTCAAGCTTGTCCTGTCTGATCTAGGACATGGAGCCATGGCTTCCTCTACCCCTTTGAAGAGGAAAAGAGGAGTTATGGACGCAGTCACTTCTCCGAGGGCGAAACTAACTCCACTCAGACCATCGAGGCACGTTCCTCCTATTTCTCGGACTAACTCTCCATCCCTTTCGGACGAAGATCTCCCGTCACCTAGGGAACCATGCGGAGAGAGACTTTCCTCCATTGCACCAATGGAGGAAATCTCTCCTCCCGCCAAGAGTTACTCACAGTCCGAGAACAGAAAGGACATGCCACACCCATCGATGTTGGATTCTTACATCCTTCCCCGGAAGGAATCTATAGACTCCAAAACATTGCCAAAGTCCTCCACTAGGGCTAGGATGGAGCCAGCCAGCCACTCAGGGAATGAACGTGACTCTCCCCAAGAAGAGCCTTTGGGTATAGAAGGAGACTTCGCTGCAAGTCCTACAACAGGAGGAGACCAGCAGGAGTGAGAACATGCATTCTGGCAGGTTCTGACTCTAATGAGGGTTCTCAATGGGTTTTCCGACCCAGAGATCCTCCCTTGAGAGGGCAAAGACACGGTCCTAGACCGTGTCTTTGGTACTCAAAAACCCTCAAGACCAGTGCAGCCCTGCCCTGGTCTCAAGGGGTAAAGAGTACCAGGGACAAGATTGCCCAGCAGCTCTCCGAGATGTTCTCCTCCAACCGTTCTGGTACTACGAACAAGCTCCTCCCACCACCTCACGTACAGCAGAGGTACTTCAAGATCCTGGAGGAGCCTAGTTCAGCTCTTTCTCTTCACCACTCGCTGGAAGAGCTAACCAGGGGAGTCCCTCTTGAGAGAGACTCCAACCGGCAGGTCTCGTTCTCGGCAGCCGAGATCCTCAACCAGGAGAAGGTCACGAAGTGTGCTATGCAAGCTACTTCGTGGCTTGATATCTGGTTGGGGACCTTGGGTATCCTGATACGATCTGAGGATTTTTGCAAGGAACGTACCAGGAAAGCTATGGAAACCTTCCTTCTCTCAGGTACTTGCATGATCGAGTTTCTGGCCCACCAAGTCTCGAACTTGTGGGCAAATACCATCCTGAAACGTCGGAATGCAATAGCTGAGAGATTCCACCAGAAGGTCCATAGCGCCGAGATCAATAGGCTCAGACATTCCTCCAGAGAGGGGTCTTTTCTGTTCGAGCCTAATGACGTGGAACATGCTGCTGAGAGTTGGAGGAAGTCTCATCAAGACTCCCTCCTCCATAGGGCTTTAGCATATAAGCCCTATAAACCTCCAGCACCACAGCAGTCCTGTCCAACCAAGACCACAACGACGACATCTGCAGCGAAGACAACGGAATCTGAGGGGAGGTTAAAATCCTAGAGGGAGCAGCCGAGGCTGCAAACGCTAGGATAGGCAGTCCCCTGCATTTCCACCAGTGGCGGATCCCTACAGAGTTGCACAAACAGGTGGAAGCAATTCGGGGCCGATTCCTGGACAATCTCCGTGATCAGTCTAGGATATCGCGTCCCGTTCATAACATCTCTACCTCCCCTGGTGATGAATCCAGTATCATTGAACTCTCTTGCCATGGGATCGGCAAGGGGGCAAACCCTTTGGGCAGAAGTTAGGGCGCTCTCCAAGAGGTCCTCGACGGATCCACAGGCTTCTTCAGTCAACTCTTTCTTGTAAAGAAGGCGTCTGGAGGCTGGAGACAAGTCATCGACCTCTCGGCTCTGAACAAGTTTGTCAAACAAACTCTCTTCAGCATGGAGGCAGCAGACGCGGTCAGACTAGCAGTAAGACCGCAAGACTTCATGTGCACACTGGACCTAAAGGATGCGTACTTCCAGATCCCAGTCCATCCGTCTTCAAGGAAGTACTTAAGATTCATCCTAGACAACAGAATAAACCAGTTCAAGGTGCTGTGCTTCAATCTTTCCACAGCACCACAAGTCTTCACCAGAGTGTTCACCCTAGTGTCATCTTGGGCACACAGGATTAGCATCGGTCTCCTCCATTATCTGGACGACTGGCTAATCCTAGCAGATTCGGTGTCAATCCTTCTTCAACACCGAAACAAACTTCTGAGACTTTGTCAGGATCTGGGGATCATGGTAAATCTCGAGAAGTCCTCTCTGCTTCCCACTCAAAGACTGGTATACAAAGGCATGATTGTAGACACCATTCTCCACAAAGCCTTCCCATCAGACAACAGAATAGCAAGGCTGAGAAAGGTCGCAAGACCTTTTCTCAGGCGAGAAGAACTTCCAGCCCAATCGTGGCTACGTCTCCTTGGTCACCTTTCATCGCTGACCCGTCTAGTTCCCAATGGTCGCCTCAGGATGAGATCCCTCCAGTGGCGACTCAAGTCCCGGTGGAATCAAGCACACAACTCCCCGGACATCCAGATCCCCATGGGACCTGCGGGACTGACAGACCTCGAGTGGTGGGTGACAGACGAGAATCTACGAAAGGGAGTGGATCTTCTCGTCCTCCCCCTGGATTTGATGCTGTTTTCAGACGCTTCAAAAAAAAGGGTGGGGGCCCCACGTGCTGCACCACACGACCTCAGGCCTCGGGTCAGAGTCAGAAAAGTATCTCCACATAAATCTCCTAGAGATGAAGACTGTCTTTCTGGCCCTTCAACAGTTCCGACAGTTCCTGGCAAGTCACTCTGTGGTGGTGATGAGTGACAACACCACAGACGTGGCCTACATCAACAAACAAGGAGGTACTTTTTCGCAGCAACTATCCCGTCTAGCAGTAGAGATACTAAGATTAGCCGAAATCCACTCGATACCTCTATCGGCATGCTTTATTCCAGGCAAAAGGAATGTGCTCGCCGACAACCTGAGCAGAGCATCTCGGATAGTGAGTACCGAGTGGTCTTTGGATCATCTAGTAGCCAACAAAGTCCTGACTTTGTGGGGTTCTCCGACTGTGGACCTCTTCGTAACAGCCCTGAACTTCAGCCTCCCTCCGGTACTGTTCCCCAGTCCCAGACCCCAAGGCTGTCTGGCAATATGCTTTCCAACAACGGTGGAACAACATCGACGTTTACGCCTTTCCCCCGTTCTGTCTGATGAGGAGGGTACTCAACAAGACCAGAACATCGGTCAATTTTTCAATGACCCTCATAGCTCCACTAAGGCATCACGCAGAATGGTTCCCGGACCTTCTGCAACTCCTAACGAAGTCTCCAAGAGAACTCTCCACACAATCTACTCAAACAACCCCACGCCAACATCTTCCACAAAGCCGTAGCTTCGCTACGACCTCATGCCTGAAGACTATCCAGCATCTCCTCTCTGAGAGAGGATTTTCGCAACAAGTTACGATTAGGATGTCTGGACATCTGCGAAAATCATCATCAGCAGTCTACCAGGCTAAGTGGAAAGTCTTCTGTGGTTGGTGTCATGGAAGGGGTATCTCTCCACTCGATGCCACTATTCCAGCAATAGCGGAGTTCCTCGTGTATTTGCGTGAAGAAATGCGCCTATCAGTCTCAGCAGTGAAAGGCTATCGCTCAGCCTTAAGCCTCGCCTTCAGACTGAAAGGAATGGAAATTTCTTCATCGCTAGAACTTTCTCTATTCATACCGAGTTATGAACTTACCTGCCCCCAGTCAGAAGTAAGACCTCCCCCATAGAACGTGGTTCGAGTTCTCGGGTCTCTTAAGAGACCTCCCTATGAACCATTACGCCAGGCAACAGATCGCCACCTGACTTGGAAGACAGTATTCCCGCTAGCTTTGGCCTCGGCTAAGCGAGGCAGGAAACTTCATGGTCTCTCATACGACATCGCCCATTCAAGGGGATGGGGAGAGGTAACGTTCAGCTTCGTCTGAGTTTATTGCTAAGACTCATAATCCAGGAGTAGCGGATCCTCTATTCTATTCCTTCTGGATTTCTAGTCTCCGTACTGTAACAGATGACCCAGACCATCTCTTACTATGCCCAGTAAGGAGTTTGAGGCTGTACCTCAAGAGTACAGCCACAGCCCGTTCTCGTGTGCCAGCACTATTCGTCAGCACAGGAAAGACTAAGAGGAGGGTCACCAAGAACACTATCTCAGCATGGATTTGCAGGGTCATTGACCTTGCACTGAATCCAGACCCTCCTCCATCACGTCGCCCCAGAGTTTATGATGTCAGGGGCATAGCTCTGTCCCTGGCTTTCAAAAGAAATTATTCAGTGACGCAGGTTCTTCAAGCTGGGGTGTGGAAACGTCAAAACACGTTCACATCCCACTACCTGCAAGACGTGACCCACAGGAGACTCGATATGTTTTCTATCGGTCCTGTGATGGCTGCACAACAGCTGGTTTAAAACCTCAAGCTCCTTATTGGACAAGTAGCAGAAGGTCGAGGGCATTGTTACCCGGTTTTAGTCTGCATGAATGAAAAGGTTTGACTGGCCTTATTCTTTTCTTCATCATCCCCTCTCTTGGGGAAAGCAGCATCCTGGGTTCTCTGCATAGCTGACCTCAAACCATTGCAGGTAAACAGTGCTCCCTTGTGTACCTAGTATTAAGATTAATAGTGTTGCGTCCCCATACCCTGACGAGGTGGTATTGGGAAAGTCCTAGTGCACAGTTTTCCATCTAAAGAACTTCGGAACAACTTTCTAGGACGAGTCATACTTCTACATACCTTCACACACAGCTTGCGTAGGCCGCAAACCTTGCGTAGCAAGGTTTAAGCGAGGTGCAGGGGCTCCTTATTTCTTGAGTGTTAACACATTCAGATAAGGATCCCCCGGGTAAAGCCAAAAAGCCAGTTTGGGTGGGACGTCCACCCTTCCCAATGGGTGAGTCCCCCCTATTAAATAGCGTGGTTTGTATTCCAGTTACAGAACAAATGACAAATTCGTAGATAATTTGTATTTTTCTTAACTATACAAACCTTAGCTATTTAACCAAACTTGCCCCCCAGCCCTATCCCCCTTGAAGTCCTACCTCCAAGCAAAGTGAGCTCAATCACAGGTCTCTGAGGGGGAGCGGTAGCAAGCTACCCTCCCTACCCCCCGCTAACTTGCGGTGTGGGTAGTTAACTCTCGTTAAAAATTAATGGCTCGTCATTTCTGCTACGCCGAAAGTAATACCCCTATTAAATAGCTAAGGTTTATATAATTAGGAAAAATACAAATTATCTACGAATTTGTCATGTTAATAAGATATCTGCTAATTTAGAAAAGAAGCAATGGAGGGCAGGATAATGTCATGGCAAGTTTCATTCCAGCTGTGACAAGGTTGTGGAATGATCTTCTAATCAGTTGAATCGTTGGAACTTCTGAGTTTCAAACTTGCAGCGAATGTTTTTATATTGAGCAGGTTGACATAATGTGTCTTCATAGTTTATATATGACAGATCTATTTTAATGTTGTTACTGATCATTAGTTTATTTCCTTTCCCCACTGGACGATTTTCCTTTGGCTTATAGCATCCCTCTTTTTCAAGTACGGTTGTAGCTTAGCTAGTAATAATGATAATGATTATATGTCTAGTATATCGTAAAGGTGTGGCAGAAATTTAGAAAAATTAAGTGTTCCTATAGGAGACCTTCAAGACATGCATTAATGTGTAATGACTCGCTAGTTCTTGATACATAGACAATCACAAATACTACTGGGTACAATATTTTAAACAATTTGAATACCCAATTTTAATCCAAAGAAGAGAAGAATCATTTCTTTTGAAATGTGGAAGATATCTACTATAATAAAAGATTTAGTGAAGAGGAGATAGAATTTTCATTATTGTTTTGTAGTTCAATGGCACCTGGTAGGCTAAAGATGATATAAATTTTGATATGATAAGAAATCTAGTTCCTTTGGCAAAGGTCTATCTATTATAGTTTGTTCTGTAACCGAAATACAAACCACGCTATTTACAAAGGGTATTACTTTTAGCGTAGCTGAAATGGCGAGCCATTAGAATTTAACGAGGGTGTATTACCCCCGCGCTAGTTAGCGGGGGGGTAGGGGAGTGGTAGCTAGCTACCCCTCCTCCCCCTCACACACAGGTGAATACCCACTTTCACTTTTGGCTCGGACTGTGACAGACGTCTCTGTATTGGTCCTCGCTTGGCAGCCATTGTTTGTTTTGTCTTTACTTAATCGCTTACTTTTCATTTACTCAATATATATGTAAACATGTTTTCATGTTTGTATATATATTTGAGTATAGAAATGAGTAAGTTTCCTTTTCAGATTTGTGTGTGTAGTGTACGATATCTACGTGGAGGCCTCGGCAGTTAGGCCACCACGGCGTAATTTTATGGGTGGCGATCGAGTTTGACTTATGTCTTTCTCTCTCTCTCTCTCTTGAGGTCGTTCACCCTTTTACTACGTGTTACTACGGCCTTGTAGCCTAGCTTCCTTTCCGTGTAGGGGGTTGCTACGCTGTACGTTTGTCTCAATTAGTTATGAATCTAATTGTAGTTGTTTTTTGTTTTTCAGCTTTTAGAACGATTCCTTTCGGGGTTTTCGTTCTTTCTTTAGTGTTCATTCATTTTTAAATTTCATAATTACATAGTTACATAATTATAATTGTTATAATTCTGTTTTGGTTACAGCTCTCCTTCCGCGAGTGTAAGTGGTTGTGAGGGCATGTGCCTGTTGTGTAATTCTTGTTCCTTTCCCTCGGGATTCCTCTTCGGAGCCTTCCCGGGAGAATGAATGTGTACTAATATTATTTGTTTTATTTTTTTACAGTTACCGATCTAGTTCGTTTCTGTAATATAGCAACGGTGTGAGCTGTCTGGTTGAGTCCTGGGGATTCGGCTGTTGCTGCCTCCCCCCTTGTATGTTCGTCAGGGGCGTGTCTCCTTCTACTGGTAGTACTCCCGTGACGACGGACAGCTATCCAGTTCATTTTAGAACTCTCAGGAGGCTTGCATCCTTGGGCGGGTAACTTTCCTTCCGAGGGAAGTTTTTCCTGTCCAGGCTTGAGTTTTTCCCCTTTTGGGGGGTTCTTCTCTTGCCTTTTTTTTTTTTCGTGCGACTATGCTCTTGGTGCTGAGCGGTCGCACCTGCAGTTTCACTCAAGGGGCTGGGCAACTGCAGGAGCTCCTCTTCGGAGGATTGCTCCTTTTAGGTCACTGGCTGACCAGTCTCTTCCACGAAGTGTTTCTCTTTCGTTCGCGAGAGAGTACACTCATAGAGACTCCTCTTCGGAGGTTTCTCCTGTTGCTGTTGCTGTTGGCCTCCCTCGCCGTAAGGCCCACCGTCCGCCTCGTTGTAAGGGCCTCTCATCTCCCTATAAGGGTGCTTGAGGCGCCTTTTTGGATCTCCGTTTGCAGCCTACAACTCCTTTTTCTCGATCTTCCGCCTTGGTGCAGATGGACAGCAGTCTGATCTCGTCTTCCGACGGGCAACGGTCTTCCCGACGGACAACGGTCTTCCCGACGGACAGCGGTCTTCCGACGGACATCAGTCTCCCGGCGGACAACGATCCCTTCGGGGCAAAGGGTTGCCCCCACGGGGGTTCTTCCCTTGCGTGTCAGGGTTTCCCTGCGCGCCCTTCTGCTGTGTTCTCTCCTTCTCCTGCTCAGTGTGAGCACACAGGCGCTCTTCTGCTCATCAGCGCTCTCCTGTTCGTCAGCGCTTTCAAGATGATCATCCCTGCGGTTCCTGTTGGTTCCTGTTACGCGCCCTGTGCGCCCACGTTCGCCCTTGCGATCTAGAACTTCGGTTCAGGACGGGATCAAGGACTCTTCTTCTTTGCGCAGGCTTCCACGCGTACCTTCTGCTCGTCAGCGATCATCAGCTCGTCAGCGATCATCAGCTCGCCAGCGATCATCAGCTCGCCAGCGATCTCCGGATCGCCCACGTGTGTTACAGCCGGCACGCCAACGTTCTCCAACACTTCTGAAGGAACATGGTTCGCCAGCTACTAGCTCACCTGCGCATGCTGATCTCCATCGCGCGACCCTCAACTGCGGATGCTGATCGCCATCGCGCGACCCTCAACTGCGGATGCTGATCGCCATCGCGCGACCCTCAACTGCGGATGCTGATCGCCATCGCGCGACCCTCAACTGCGGATGCTGATCGCCATCGCGCGACCCTCAACTGCGGATGCTGATCGCCATCGCGCGACCGCACACCTGCGCATGCTGATCGCCATCGCGCGACCGCACACCTGCGCATGCTGATCGCCATCGCGCGACCGCACACCTGCGCATGCTGATCGCCATCGCGCGACCGCACACCTGCGCATGCTGATCGCCATCGCGCGACCGCACACCTGCGCATGCTGATCGCCATCGCGCGACCGCACACCTGCGCATGCTGATCGCCATCGCGCGACCCTCAACTGCGCATGCTGTTCGCCATCGCGCGTTCGCCCACCTGCAGATGCTGTTCGCCATCGCGCGACCGCCGACCTGTGCATGCTGATCGCCATCGCGCGACCCTGGCATGCTGATCGCCATCGCGCGACCCTGCACATACTGATCGCCATCGCACGACCCGGCGCATGCTGATCACTGCTCGCGATCGCTCACCTTCGCATACTGCTCGCCAACGCACGATCGCTCACCTGCGCATACTGCTCGACCATCGCGTCGGCATAACACAACGCGCCATCGCCAACCTGCGCGTTAGCGCTCACCAGCTCACCACCGATCGCTTGTTGATTCATATCGCCAGCGGTCCTCCTTGCCCACGCGGCAGCGCGTTTCCTCGCCATCGCGCTAACGCTTGCGTTCGCCGCCTCGGACTCGGTCTCATCCACCTGCCCACCCTCACGACCGCTCGCCCGTGCAACCGCGCGACCACTCGCCTGCGCGCCCACACGCCCACGTGCCTGCACGTCTACGCTCATGCTCTCCAATGTTCGCCCACGCGCGAACCAACGGTTTTTCCATCGCGCGGACGGATGGTGTTCCGTCGCGCGAACCTACAGTGTTTCTTCGCACAAATGTCGGCTTATTTCTTGCAGTATCCATTGCTCGTCTATGGGTTATCGCTAGCCGACCACCAGGAATTCCCGTCGCGCGAGCTCCAGGGCAATTGCGACCACGATTCCCAATGGGGTTTTCGCAGCATGACCAGCCTGGCGAGTTCTTCTGGAGCGTATTTCCAGAACACTGCCTCACCCCGTAAACACAGAGCATGGCACTTGCAAGAATAGGAGAAACTTAAGGGAGATCTGAGCAACACTCCTCTATTCCTGAACCTGGGTTAGCCCTTCCCCGTCATTCCCTGGAAGGATTTTTGGCGGGGGGGCTTTCCGTTCGAGATTTCTCCATCGGACAAGGGGTGACTGCTTACCTCTTCCTCTGGGAGCTTACCAGGTTCTTTCCCTCCTCGGTTACGGCCCGAGGTTTGGTTCAAGGAAGCTACAGGAAGATCAAGGGTACTTTCCTCCTCTCGAGCTCAGGCACCTTGGCCTTTCGTCGTTAAGTATCTAACTTGCGGACAAGCTCGATGTTGTACCATCTGGACGCGCTGACTGAGGGATCCTTCGGGTGTCTCATCTGTGGAGGTCGACGACCTCAGACACCCTTCCATCCTTGAGAAGAGTTTGTTTGTGCCCAAGGACAGAGACTTAGACAGCTGCTGTGCGGAGTAAATCGACTTCCGGTTTCACTCCTCCAAGGCGCTTTCTTCCAGACTCTGCAGGGCTCCAGCGCCCTTTTCTTTCAACCACGTCGGCCTAAGTTATCGGCTACGACAACTGGGACAAGGTGTCCAATTGCAGTTTCCTCCTGTCAGGGACAGATGGCACGGGAGACTCCCCCGGGGGGGCATAGTCCTAAAAGGAGTTCACGAACTCTAGGATTGCAGGTTTTTCGCTGGGAGGATGCTTAAGGTTACTCATCCGAATGACAGCTTCCCGATGCCCATTCCCGCACAATCTCTGTGAGTAGCCAAGGATATCACGCCTGCCGTCTCTGTCAGCGAATTCAGTGTCTCTGAACCTCTATGCCATAGCGTCAGCAGAGTTGCCCGGTTGGGCAGAATGATCCATACCTTAGGCGAAGGTCTTCCTTAGGATCATCGACGGCTTCACCCCCGGCCCCCTCAGTCGATCCTTTCTTGTAAGGAAGGATCTGAGAGGGGATGTCCATAGTCGACCTCTCAGCCCTGATCAAGTTTGTCGAACAAACTTCGGCCAGCGTAGACCAGCAGAATCGGTCAGACTGGTAACGAGGCGACAGGACTCCTTAAACCCTGGATCGGAAGGACGGGTACTTTCAGTTACCATTCCATCCATCTTCCAGGGTGCTCGTCGAATTCAGCCTAGACTGCAAGTATTCCTGGTTATGATGCAGTGTGGCTATCCCGCCGTGGCATAGCAGGTTTGTTTCCCCAGAGAACTCTCCCTGCCTTCCTCTTGGCCGCTTAGGTGCAGGCTTCCGCCTCCTCTGCTGTTTGGAGGGCTGGTCAACTCCGGTAGGCTCGGGTTTCGACCTTCTTCAGCGCCGGGACAAGCTTCCGGATGCTTACCACGAGTGTGGGCTCATGGTATTTTGCTTGGAGCCTTCTCTTCTTCTGCCTCAACATCTGGAGTATCTGGCCATGATATTGAGTCAACCGCCTTACCACATTGGAAACCCCGCTTCTCGTCCGTCCAGCAAGGTTAAGCAACGTCGGTACTTGGATGGGTGACCACCTGGGGACGCCAGATTCTGTTACCACATCCTCCGAGCCTTCCTTTCGGTTGACTGTGGCAAGTCTGAGATGAGTCGCAGTACCTGTTCTCAGTCAAGCAGAGCTTTCAGCCCTACCTTGGAACGTTTCCTAGTTCTTCTTTCCTCATTGACCCGTCTATAGTCCGAACGGTCGCCTCAGGATAAGTTCCATGTGGGGCGATCCAAGTTCCGGTGGCTTCAGGCAATGTTTAACCGGACTCCCTGGCCCTATGGGACCAGCGGAACTATTAGACCTGCAATGGGTGTTGACCTATGGAGCCTCTTGATGGTAGTGGATATTCTCGTCCTTTCCCCACATTCTTGATGCGGTTCTCGGACTCTTCAAAGGAAGGGGGGGGGGGGGGGCATGTTCCGGTCCAGGCCTATGGTCAAGACCTGAAGGATACCTCTCCATCATTCAGGCAGGCTTAGGGGCCTTAGTCTGGCCCCTCTTCAGATCCTACAGCTCCTGCCGAGTCGCCCCGTTGCGCGTCGACTTCATTCTAACCAGCAGGGGACGCATTTTCACACCTTCACATCTTGCAGTAGAGATACCGGGATGATTGAGATTCTCTCAATACCACCATCGGCTCTCTCATTCCAGGCAGGGGAATGTTTCTCTCAGACTATCCGAGCAGAGCCTCCTAGAGAGAGTGTACCTGGGGGTCTTTGACCTTGGGTAACCAGCAAGTTCTGGTCTGGGGGACCTGATCGCGACAGCTTGGAACCTCAAGCTTCCGCTATTCTTCCCCCCAGTCTCAGACCCCGAGACTCTGGCAAGATGCATTCCGGTGATGGTGGGACAACTTCGACGCCTGCGTCTTCCCTCCTTTTTGTCTGTGGACAATGGGTCTCAACAAGACCAGGTTGTCTGTCAACCTTTCAATGGGAGAGCTCCACTGGGACTATGCGCAGAACGGTTTCTGGACCCTCTGCTTCCCCTGACGGAACTCCCGGGAGAGCTTCTCCCACGGCGCAGACTACTCAAGCAACCACACTGCGACATCTCTCCCGAACCGGGGCGTCGCTTCGGCTTCATGCCTGGAGACACTACGCTTCCTCCTCTAGAAGAGACAACCCGCTACAGTCGTGGTACGGAGGTCGCGTCATCTGCGATAGTCATCCACAGGGGTCTCCCAGGCAAAGTGAAGAGTCTAAGGTGGTTGGTGCCGTGGGAGATATACCTCTTCCCTTGAGGCCTCTTCTCCAGCAATAACGGTCTTATTGCCTTTCGGCGGGAGGAAACTCCTTTCCGCTCTCGGCAATGAAGCCTGTCGCTCAGCCTTTCCCTGACCTTCAGGCTTAAAGGAATAACTTTTTCCTGCCCGCTGGATCTATCCTCGCTCATGCGAAGCTACGATCGTCCCTGCCCTAGTCGGAGGAAGACCTCCAACTTGGAGCATGGCTCGGACTTTTAGTCCTTTAAGAGATCTTCTCAAGACCCTTTTACGACAGGCCTCGGATTGTATTCCGCCTTGGGTCTTCTGCTCACTCTGGCCACGGCCAGTGTGTAAGCAATCTTCTTGGTCTCTTACTACTCCCCCCCTTTCTAAGGAAGAGGGGAAGGCAACATTCAGGCTCGCTCCTGAGTTGTTGGCCAGACTCAGAATCTGAGGGTCCCGGCCCTTCGGTCCGATTCATTCAAGATTTCGAGTCTCCATTCTGTGTCTGATGTCCCAAGACCTTCTCTTTCTTGCCAGTAAGGAATCGAGAGGTTAGCGCTGGGAACAGCTGCAGTTTGTCCTCAGTTGCAGCCGATTTGGGAGCACAAGGAGGACATGGGGGGAGAGTCACCAGTATACCTCTTCAGCCCGGACTCAAGGACATTCATCTCGACCTGTCTTCAGACCCTCCCCCGTCACGTCGCCCTACAGCACGATGTTGGATACATCGCAACGTCCCTCGCCTTCGAGTAATACTACTCTGTGACGCAGGTGCTACAAGCTGGAGTCTGGAAGCGTCTAATGACCTTCGCAGCCCGCTTCCTGCAGGGCGTGACCCACAGGAGTCTCGATACGTTTTCTATCGCTCTGTGGTGGCTACACAACAGCTGGTCTAACCTCAGGCTCCTTTTTGGACAGGTAGCAGAAGGTTGAGGGCATTGTTATCAGGTTTTAGTCTGCATGAACGAAAGAAGTATGTCTGGCCCTTACTTCTTTCTTCATCATCCCCTCTACGGGGAAGCAGCATCCTGGTCTCTGCATAGCTGACCTCGAACCTCAGCAGGTAAACCATGCTTCCTTGTGTTCCGAGTATTGAGTCAATACTGTCGCGTCCCCCATACCCTGACGAGGTGGTATTGGGAACGTCCTAACCCAGAGTTCCTTCTGGAACTCCAGGTCAACTGCCTAGGACGGGTCACACTTCTTCCTTCACACACAAGCTTACGTAGGCCACATGGTTCCTTGCGGAGCAAGGAACTTGTGAGGTGCAGGGACTCCTTTTCTCGAGTGCGACTCACTCGGATTCTGAGTCCCCAGGTAAAGCCAAAGCCAGTATGGCTGGGGACTTTCCACCCTTCCTATGGGATAAGTCACCCTTTGTAAATAGCGTGGTTTGTATTTCGGTTACGGAACAAATGACAAATTTGAAGATAATTTGTATTTTTCCTAACCATACAAACCTTAGCTATTTACACATATTTGCCCGCCAGCTCTGTCCCCCAAGACAAGTCCTACCTCTAAGTGAAAATGAGTATTCACCTGTGTGTGAGGGGGAGGAGGGGTAGCTAGCTACCACTCCCCTACCCCCTGCTAACTAGCGCGGGGGTAATACACCCTCGTTAAATTCTAATGGCTCGCCATTTCAGCTACGCTAAAAGTAATACCCTTTGTAAATAGCTAAGGTTTGTATGGTTAGGAAAAATACAAATTATCTTCGAATTTGTCATTTTATAATCATCCTTGGACCAAACATCTATTTTGAAAGGCATGGAAACATACAATAGTTATACCCTTAGCTAAGCCAGGAAAAAATCCCAGTATTCCAAATAATATTTGTGATTTTATATAGGTTTATGTAGATATAATTTTTTATTTTTTTATTTATTAAATAGTTGCATTTTTCAACAGAATCTAAAGAAATCATGGCACCCTCACACTCTGAAAAATCAGGAGAGAGTGTGGAAGGCCGAACAACAGAAGGCAGAAGAAGACAGGAAAGTGGCAGAACTACAGAGAGAAATCAAAGAGGAAAGGGAGAGAGAAATGTTGCTAAAAACTGCCGAGGATTCTGGAGCTATAGAGAAGAAAGGTGATGCAAAACTGGACTGGATGTACAAGGTAATTATCTCCCTTGCTTTGAATTAAGTCTTGTAGTCTTCCGTTTGTATTCAATTAGTAAATCTTGCTGTATGTTGTAGAATGATTTCCATTTTCAGTAATGACTTTCATGAATTCTTCTAGGTTATACATAATACTTATCATCTTATAGCAAATTGATATTTGACCAGAAAATGGTTGGTAGTAGTGTTAGGAGAGGGACAACTTTTCAAATTCTGCTCCTTTTTATCCATTGTAACAAAGTGTTTTCCTTCATACCTTTACAATATAGTAAAGATTAAGATTTTAGAATAAATCAATTTTTATCAAGGGCAATAGAATTATAGTCATTTTTTTCTTCAGTATTTCACAATCTTGTGTTACTGGTTTCAAAATCATTATGATGCATTTCTCTTCCTAAATAAGACCATGCAATTTTCAAAGACATCCATTTCCTGTAAAAATTTCATGTACTGTACTTTAATTTTTTTTCATGATATTTCCATTGATTATGAAACAGTTGGTATTTGGATACTAAGAATTGTTCAAACTTGTCATTCATGTTTCAGGTCTTGTTGTTGGAACTTCTATACAACTTTCATGGTTTCATAAAATGGAATTATTAGAAATTTGACATTTCCCACAATCATTAGTTTTTTTAATAACTTAACCAGATAAGAGACAAAGAAATTTGTAGAGGCTGTATACATTTTCATATAATTTCCGTTATGGTTAGGATAAATATTACGGATGTATTTTTCCACGTAAAACTTAGTACAGGTACTGGGAAATGTACAGAAACATCAAAGTTTAATAGAACAATAAATCCACTTTTAACAATTCTGTAAAATTGTTTGTTCCTACACAGATTTAAACCATTTTTCTTTAATAGGAATGTGTTTTATCAATGATGAATACAGCTGTTAAAACTTAAATGAGTTGTCGGAAGTTTACTGCTGGTTGGAGGGGAACCTCATTCACCCGACAGGCCACTGAACCCTCACTTTATTTTCAGCCACTGGGTAGCATAGTCACTCCAGCTTTCTCAACTAGCTGTTTTAATCTTTTTCTTTTAGATAATTGTGTTAGCAGATTGCTAACTGGGACATTCCCCTGGCACTTCTGTGACAACATATCCACTTGGAAGATGACAATAGTAGGCTCTCGCTTGTAAGGAAGGGGAGAGCTTTGTATTGTGAATACTTTTCTGTTCAAGGTACTAGTCAGGATGTTGACAGCCACCCGTGACCCTTTTCTAACTCAGGATATTCCCAAGACACTTCAGTGCTTTGAAGAGAGTTGAGAGAATCGCCAAAAGTATCAAGAATGTTTCCACTTGGGAGTACAATCTCAGTATGTTCCCATACCTCTTATGCTAAACTAGGGGTTTTGTATCAGAAACATCTCCAAGAAAATACATTTTTGCATGTGGGACAGGTATTCTCACACCTGTTATCACTGCTTGATCTCATACAAAGCTGACCCCATGCACCCTTCTGCAGGATGATAGGCATTGGCCTAGTCCCCTTCCCTATTCGATGGATTCCAGAGATGGCAACCCAGCAGAAGGAGCTGGGTGGAATGTGCGATTACCTAGCAGTGGGAGCATACTGTATCGACGTTAACAGACAGTCTCGTCCAGTGCTACCGATCCAACAACATGATTACCATGGGCACGATTACAATGCACATGATCACAATTCAGGCCTTCTATATCACCACTGGGCACTGATATGTATGTGTCCTGTCACCACTTGTGCAGTCCCAGTGTGACCAGTCACTACTGTAGTATTCTATGTTTTTCAATATTAAACTTACCCGATAATCATGTAGCTGTCAACTCCGTTGCCCGACAGAAATCTAAGGAGGGATACGCCAGCTATCACAATACTAGAAGGGGGTGTACTAACCAGCGCCACCTGTGGCCAGGTACTCAAGTACTTCTTGTTGACACCTCCTCAATTATTCCTCTGTCGTGCCTCCGGCTAGACGTTCTGGGATACGCTTATGGTCTTCGAGTTTATTCTCGCTTATTTGGTGATGTATTCTCTTTGATTTACGGCTGTCGCATTACTAGAAACCTTCTGATATTAGCTAGATAGCTTTTATTTAATTCAGTTTAACGGTTAACGAATTTTTGCTTGTTTTTTGGATCTCCCTTTGACTTCTCTTGAAAACAAAATGTCTGACATTTCGCAAGCCCCCTCCCATAGACGATGTAGGTCTTGCAATAGACGTATTCCGAAGGTCTCGGTAGATCCTCACACCGCTTGTTCTGACTGTAGGGACAGACCCTGTCAGTTAGAAAATCGATGTGAGGAATGCGCCGGACTTTCGGAATTGGATTTTGTCCGACTTTTAAAGTATTCTTCTAAGTTAGAGAGAATTAGAGCTAGGAGGAGTTCTTCTCACTCTTCTTTATTTTCCTCATCTCATGATCCCCAACCTGATCCTACCCCTGTAGTGGCTACCCCCGATCCTACTGTGTGCCCTCCGCCTGATATGTCAGTGGTTTTACGCGCTATTCAGGCTTTAGGCGATAAGGTAGAGTCAGTGGTAAGTGACCATAAGTCTCTGATGGCCGAAGTGAAAGAGTTGAAGGCCAAGAGTGCAGTGGGTGAAGTTAGTGCCAGTGCTGTGACGAGTGCTAGTGTCGGTGCAGTGCCTTGTACTAGTGTTAGTGCCAGTGTGGTGCGTGGGGATTTTTCTGTGCGAGCCAGTCGTTCTCCCAGTCCGGGACCTCTTGCAAGCTCCCAAGCCCAGGGGAGAAGCAATGTCGAAGGGCATAAGGGTTCGGCAGGCCTTGTTAGGCGCACAGAATTATCCTCAGTGGTTGCGGGCGTGTCTTCCACAGACCGTCACTCCCACTTGCAGACGATTGAGCCCGTCTTCCGCTCGTCCGCTGATCTTCTCTCGGGGAAGAAACGTTGGTCTCAGGTCTCTAGACCGCTTAAACGCTGAGTCCAGCCCTCGAGTGCTCAGCCAGGTTGCAGTCGTTGGCTCAGCTCTGACTCGCCTCAGTCATCTAGCGACTGTACTCCGCCCAAGAGGAGTAAGGTACAACAGAGCTGCACCGGTGGTGCAACCTCTGTTATGGCTTTACCTCAGTCTGCTACTGTCTCTGCTGATCCCAAGTGGTCTATGCTTCAGTCCATGCAAGCTCAGCTTTCGGACCTGATGCGTGAGTGTCGTGCTGAGAGTGTTGCACCTCCTGCACCTGTGGTGCACCAACCTCCTGCACCCGTTCAGCCTGTGCTGCACCCGCCTGCACCGGTGGTGCACCAACCTCCTGCACCCGTTCAGCCTGTGCTGCACCCGCCTGCACCGGTGGTGCACCAACCTCCTGCACCCGTTCAGCCTGTGCTGCACCCGCCTGCACTCGCTGCACCCAGTCGCAGCTCCATCTGCCAGGCGTACGATGTTGAACCACTTTCTGTGTTCACTGTTCCCAGTGTTGTTCAGCATCAGCCTTCTTTAAGGCAACCTTCGGTTTGGGATCAGGAGGATTACTCCACTCTTCCTCCTCCTCCCCTGGCTGCTCCACCGGCGGTGCAACTCTCGGTGGAGGTACAACAACCTCTTCCACCTGTGAGTCAGTCTCCTCAGCTGCTGCACCGAGCTCTACCCGTGCACCCTGATCCTGCTCCTCAGACATCTCTGCTTGCGGGAACTTTACCTTGTTCTGCACAGCCTCGGTCTCTTCACGCTCCACTCATACCACAGGAACAGGAACAGGAACTTGCTGCACCTCCTCCTTCCACCTCTGTTGTTGTTCCTGCTCGTTCTGACTCTGCGGTTCAGCATTCGTATCCGATCCCGTCGCCTCATTCTGGGGTTGAGGTTTCGGATGATGAGGAGGCACACCTTGATCCCTCTTCGGACGTGGACGAATCCAAGCTCTCTCCACAGTCTCTTGATTTTCGCAAGGTCTTGGCTCTTCTCAGGGAGGTTTATCCAGACCATTTTGTCTCAGCTATTCCCCGCTCTCCACCATCTGAGTTTTCGCTGGGAGTGCAACAAGCTCAGTCTTCCTATACCAAGCTTGTCCTAGCTAGATCCTCCAAGAGGGCTTTTAGGATCTTAGGGGAGTGGCTGCAGTCTAAGCAACTTCTTGGCAAGACTTCCTTCATGTTCCCTCCAACGAAGCTCACTTCGAAAGCGAGCGTTTGGTATGCCACAGGGGAAGCTCCAGGCTTGGGAGTACCTGCCTCTGCCCAGGCTGACTTCTCAAGTCTGGTAGACTCGCCTCGAAGATCTGCTATGAGACGCTCAAAAGTGTGTTGGACCTTCTCAGACCTGGATCACTTGCTTAAAGGGGTGTTTAGAGCTTTTGAAATGTTTAATTTTCTCGACTGGTGCCTGGGGGCCCTCAGCAAGAAAACCTCTCATACGGACAAAGATTCTGCCATGCTGTTAATGTCCTGTATGGATAAGGCCATCAGAGATGGATCGGGCGAGCTAGCGTCCTTGTTTGTATCAGGGGTGTTGAAGAAAAGAGAACAGCTGTGTTCTTTCCTTTCCGCCAGCATTACCCCTTGCCAACGGTCACAACTTCTGTTTGCTCCTCTTTCGAAGTTTATTTTTCCCGAAGAGCTCATTAAAGATTTGTCTGCTGCCTTGATACAGAAGGACACGCACGATCTTGTAGCTTCTTCGGCTCGTAAGTCTAAGGCTTCCACCTCAGTCCCTAAGACTTACCGCTCCCCAGTGGCTGATACCCCTGCGACTAGATTCATACCGCCCTTTCGTGGTAGAGCCCCCAGCCGAGGAAGCTCCCGTCCAGACTCTTACAGAGGCAAGTCCAGGAAAGGATCCAAGCCATCCAAAGGAAAACACTGACTCTCCGCTTCTCCAGACGACAGTAGGAGCCAGACTCAAGACCTTCTGGCGAGCTTGGGAGATGAGAGGTGCAGACGCACAGTCTGTCAGTTGGCTGAGGTTCGGTTACAGGATTCCATTCTACCTTCAACCACCTCTGACCACTTCGCCCATCAACCTCTCTCCCAACTACAAAGAGGAGGACAAGAGACTAGCTTTGCACCAGGAGGTGTCGCTTCTTGTGCAGAAGAAGGCTGTGGTTATAGTCCGGGACCATCAATCCCCGGGCTTCTACAACCGTCTCTTTCTTGTGGCCAAGAAGACAGGAGGTTGGAGACCTGTGCTGGACGTCAGCGCTCTCAACGAGTATGTCACCAAGCTGACGTTCACGATGGAGACGACCAAGTCGGTCTTAGCAGCGGTCAGACAGGAGGACTGGATGGTCTCATTGTACTTGAAAGATGCTTATTTTCACGTTCCGATTCATCCAGACTCCCAACCTTTCCTAAGATTCGTTTTCGGAAAGGTCGTCTACCAATTCCAAGCCCTGTGTTTTGGCCTAAGCACAGCTCCTATGGTCTTTACCCTTCTGATGAGGAATGTAGCCAAATTCCTTCACTTGTCAAACATCAGAGCCTCCCTCTACCTAGACGACTGGCTGTTGAGAGCCTCCTCGAGTCGTCGTTGTCTGGAGAATCTTCATTGGACTTTAGACCTTATCAGAGACCTGGGTCTATTAGTCAATTTGGAAAAATCTCAACTCATTCCCTCACAATCCATCGTGTATCTGGGAATGGAGATTCAGAGTCATAGTTTTCGGGCTTTTCCATCGGCCCCCAGGATAAGCCAATCCCTAGAGTGCATCATGAGCATGCTGAAGAGGAGCAGTTGCTCAGTGAGACAGTGGATGAGTCTCACATGGACTCTCTCGTCCCTACCCCTGTTTGTCGAGCTGGGCAGACTCCACCTCCGCCCTCTTCAATTCCACCTAGCAGCTCATTGGGACAAGAGTTCGACTCTAGAAGCAACTTCTATCCCTATCAACCAAGAGATGAAGACCACTCTCCTGTGGTGGAAGCACAACCTCCTTCTCAAAGAGGGTCTATCCTTGGCCATTCAGACCCCCAATCTTCATCTCTTCTCAGATGCATCGGACTCGGGCTGGGGTGCAACCTTGGACGGAAAGGAATGCTCCGGAATGTGGAACGAGGAACAACGATCTCTCCACATCAACTGCAAGGAACTGCTGGCAGTTCATCTAGCCCTGTTGAACTTCAAGTCCCTCCTGCTAGGCAAAGTGGTGGAGGTGAACTCGGACAACACCACAGCCTTGGCTTACATCTCCAAGCAAGGAGGGACCCATTCGAGGAGCCTTTACGAGATCGCAAGGGACCTCCTCATTTGGTCAAGAAGTCTAAACCTCTCTCTAGTCACGAGGTTCATCCAGGGCAATATGAACGTGTCAGCAGATCGTCTGAGCAGAAGGAATCAGGTCATTCCCACGGAATGGACCCTCCACAAGAGTGTGTGCAACAGACTTTGGACCTTGTGGGGTCAACCTACCATAGATCTGTTTGCCACCTCCATGACCAAGAGACTTCCTCTGTTTTGTTCTCCTGTTCCAGACCCTGCAGCAGTTCATGTGGATGCCTTTCTACTGAACTGGTCCCATCTCGACCTGTACGCATTCCCTCCGTTCAAGATAATCAACAAGGTTCTGCAGAAATTCGTCTCGCACGAAGGGACACGGCTGACGCTGGTTGCTCCCCTTTGGCCTGCAAGAGAATGGTTCACAGAGGTACTACAATGGCTAGTAGACTTCCCCAGGACTCTACCTCTAAGAGTGGACCTTCTACGTCAACCTCACGTAGACAGGTTACATCCAAACCTCCACGCTCTTCAACTGACTGCCTTTAGACTGTCGAAAGATTCGCTAGAGCTCGAGGCTTTTCGAAGGAGGCAGCCAGGGCTATTGCCAGAGCAAGAAGGGTTTCCACTCGTAGGGTCTACCAGTCTAAGTGGGAGGTCTTCCGAAGCTGGTGTAGAGCCAATTCGATATCCTCTACCAATACCTCTGTGACCCAAATAGCTGACTTCCTGCTTCATCTTAGGAATGAGAGATCCCTTTCAGCTCCTACGATTAAGGGATATAGGAGTATGTTGGCCTCAGTTCTCCGCCATAGAGGTTTGGACCTGTCTTCCAACAAGGACCTTCAAGACATTCTTAAGTCTTTTGAGACGTCTAAAGATCGTCGTCTTTCCACTCCAGGCTGGAATCTAGACGTAGTCTTAAGGTTCCTTATGACATCTAGGTTCGAACCTCTCCAGTCAGCTTCATTCAAGGACCTTACCCTCAAGACCCTTTTTCTCGTTTGCCTGGCAACAGCTAAGAGAGTCAGTGAGGTTCATGCCTTCAGCAAGAACATTGGTTTCACGACCGAGTCTGCTACATGTTCTTTCCAGCTTGGATTCCTAGCAAAGAACGAACTTCCTTCACGTCCTTGGCCTAGATCGTTCGAGATACCTAGCCTTTCCAACATGGTAGGTAACGAACTTGAGAGAGTTCTTTGCCCTGTCAGAGCTCTCAAATATTATCTCAAGAGGTCTAAACCTCTCCGAGGACAGTCAGAAGCCTTATGGTGTGCCATCAGGAAACCCTCGAGACCCATGTCCAAGAATGGGCTTTCGTATTATATAAGGCTTCTGATCAGAGAAGCACATTCTCACTTAAAGGAGGAAGACCTTGCATTGCTGAAGGTAAGGACCCACGAAGTAAGAGCCGTAGCTACTTCGATGGCCTTTAATAAAAACCGTTCTCTGCAGAGTGTGATGGATGCAACCTATTGGAGGAGCAAGTCAGTGTTTGCATCATTTTATCTGAAAGATGTCCAGTCTCTTTACGAGAACTGCTACACCCTGGGACCATTCGTAGCAGCGAGTGCAGTAGTAGGTGAGGGCTCAGCCACTACATTCCCTTAATCCCATAACCTTTTTAACTTTTCTCTTGAATTCTTTTATTGTTGTTTTTATGGTTGTTACGGTAGGCTAAGAAGCCTTCCGCATCCTTTTGATTTGGCGGGTGGTCAATTCATTCTTGAGAAGCGCCTAGGTTAAAGGTTGTGTAGAGGTCCTTTAGTAGGGGTTGCAACCCTATATACTTTAGCACCTTGGGTTGATTCAGCCTCCAAGAGGAACGCTGCGCTCAGTAAGGAAGACGAACTTAAAAAAGAGGCAGAGTAACGGTTCAATTCGACTTCCTTACCAGGTACTTATTATTTCATTTGTTATTGGAGATAACTGTTATATGAAATTTGGGGATACTTGGCTATCCTTTAATCTTGTACACTGGTTTTCACCCACCCCCCTGGGTGCGAATCAGCTACATGATTATCGGGTAAGTTTAATATTGAAAAATGTTATTTTTATTAGTAAAATAAATTTTTGAATATACTTACCCGATAATCATGATTTAATTGACCCTCCCTTCCTCCCCATAGAGAACCAGTGGGACCGAGGAATAATTGAGGAGGTGTCAACAAGAAGTACTTGAGTACCTGGCCACAGGTGGCGCTGGTTAGTACACCCCCTTCTAGTATTGTGATAGCTGGCGTATCCCTCCTTAGATTTCTGTCGGGCAACGGAGTTGACAGCTACATGATTATCGGGTAAGTATATTCAAAAATTTATTTTACTAATAAAAATAACATATTATTTGGCCATCTCCAGATTACATAGCTTCTTACTGCTGCTTTGTTCTAGCTTTTCCAGTCCGCAGTATCAGTGAAAGAGGTATCTATGATTGTTCTCATAGCTTGTACAGACTACAAGATCTTTCCTTCACAGGTGCCGATATTTCCTTGTGGTCTTCCCTTCGTGTTTCGTCTTCACAGGAACATTCCGATTGCATTCTCTCTCCTCAAGACAGGATTCGTTATGTTTGTTCTCCATAATGGTAACTTCCCATTGGATCAAGCAGTTGTCACAATTGGGAATCGCGAGATCGGAAACCATACTATTGAGAACCACGCGATATGGAACTGTGTGATCAAGAACCACACGTTCAGGAACTAGATGATCAGAAACTCAATCTGTGATTACGAAGGTTTGTGCCCTGATTGGTGTGTTGGCAAGGACACTGCTTTTGCTGTCAGAGAGGCTAGTTCCTCGCAAAAGGCTCCCCAGCAATCGCTATACTGAAGTGTTACTAGTCAGCAACCACCATTCTCCCTTCATTCTGGTTTATTGTAGCAGAAATATGGAACATTCCACCCTAGTAAAGGCATGACAATTTCCAGTGTGGGAACTCTTCTCCTCTAGGAAATCTGCCGTCTACAGACAAATCTGGAAAGGGATAGAAAGACCTCTTGATAATCTATCCAATTCTGGGTAATGATTCATGAAAGAAAGGCACATGTTTTTTGCCTTACTGGTAAAGCATACAATGAGACTACTTTGTTAGTAAGATTGTTATGATACTTGGTAAGGCCTGTTCCACAGACCTTTGATAATTAGGTGGACCCATTGGAAGTCAACCTGATAGAGCTACTATTTGCAAGGTCTTCCAGGCAGGAGGGCTGTTCGAGCAAAAACACTACAGTCGACATTTACTTGGTGTATGAATAAATTAAGATTCAAACATCATTGCATCGCAAAAAAGGCATCTTTCTTTTCTGAGAATTTTACCACTGCTCCTTAGTCCCAGTCCGTCGACAACGTTTAAAGATCCTTCCAACATCCCTAGGGATTCTAGACATTTCCTCCTTTCCGCACATTTTCCTGTTACTCCATGACCTCGATCGCTCACAAGCAGCCTTACAGCCAAATGCTATCTGGATCAGCTAGTTTTTCCTTCATCTGGAAAGCTCCTCAATCTTTGCAGTGAAGGATACCGCTCAGCCCTCGACCAAGTTTCATCTAGGTCTTAAATCTAGTCTCTTTATGAGAATCAACAAGACTATAAGGACCTCCTAGAGAGCTCAAGCCACAGCAAATGTTTCGAGAGTTCCCAGGCCTCTCAAGCAATTCCTGCTCAAACCTGCGGGGTGAACGGCAGAAAAGGCCTTGACCTTTGAGACTGTTCTCCTCAAGCCTAGTCCAGACAAAGCAATCAGGTAACGGCATAACTTTGCCTGTGTCACAAGTCATTCTAAACAATAGAGGATCTGTATTACCTCGGTTCAGGAGTTCGTGCTCAGGTGCTAGGACCCAGTATTTCACAACTTCAAGTCCTTCCTTCATCTGTTCCCTTCAAGTAGTGACTAGCGGGAACTAGGATGACATGACTTGACCTTCTTTTTCTCATTCCTTTTAATGGAAGTAGTAAGAGAAAGAAACTAAAATAAAACACTGTTTCTTTCTGGCTTTGTAAGACAATCAGACGTCCTTTCCCAGCAGGTGAGGACACAAAAGGGCCATCTTAGATTTGTGCATATGCAGTCAGGCATATCTGATCTATCCCAGCTCTCGATAAAAACCTGTCTGGGGAGCAGTTCTTGAAGACAAGATTTGGGTAACAAAAGGACATTTGGGAGTATACCCTCCTAAGGATAAGTATCTTATTGAAGGACATTGGTTTGTAATCGTGTTCTTTCAAATCGCATATTTTTAAAGTAATTTATATTTTTTCCCAACCATACATACCCAAGTTTTTAAGTCACACTTCCCACCTCAACCACTCCATAAGTCCTAGGTAAAAGTTAAGGTGGCTACTCACCGTGCTGACAAGGAGTTGGGACTTCCTTGCCACCTACCAGCAACTACCAAAACCTCGTTATAAATCTTAACCAGAGTTTCAGCTTCATTAAAGTCTTACTCCCATTAAAGGTCTCAGGTTTGTAAAGTTACGAGAAATATAAAAAGTTTGTGATATTTGTTGCCCTTGTATTAATTTCTTACTGACTTTGTGTACCACGTACAACTTTATATGGACTTCTCTTTTGTATTTATGGTATATTTTGCATTATTGCAGGGCCCTGGGGGTCATGTCAGTCGAGAAGAGTACTTGCTTGGTCGTAAAATTGATTCGGCCTTCGAGCAGATGGTCAAATCTGAAATTGAAGAGAAGGCGGAAGAGTCTGGCACTGCCGAACAGCAAAATAAGGCTGTGTATACAATTGAACATGGTAAGTATTTCATCAGAATGAGGGTAATTGTATTAATTCATTTTGTAGCTTTGTTAAGAGTTTTTCCAACATCCCTTTGACCCCTAGCTCCACTTACTTTTTAACCTTTTGATTTACTGCTGTTTCAGCTCTCTCTCTCTCTCTCTCTCTCTCTCTCTTTTTTTTTTTTTTTTTTTTTTTTCTTCCATTTTGCCGGCCAACCTCTCTTAACTTTGTCCTAGTGCATCTGCTGGATTTTTCCCTAGTTGCGCTTTGGCGTTGCATGGCCCCAGTGTCCAGGCATGTTGCAAGAACAATGCAAAAACAAAATTGAAATTATGGATATTTGTTCCTACACAAATACAAATCATCATCGTTTGATAGGAACATGGTTTCTGCAAAGCTGAAAACATCTTAAAACTGTTAATGAGTAGGTAGAGTTGCTGGCAGATGAAGGGTAAGCTCCACCCACCAGACAGGCAACTGAGCACTCGCTTTGATTTTGGCTGAAGAGCAGTACAGACGGTCTTCTTTGCTGCCTCATAATTTGTCTGTTTTAATATTTTGCTGCTGCTTTTAGATTGAATCAGTGTGTTGACGGATTGTTGTGTTTGAGGGATATTATAGTAGAAAGACAAAGGATATGCAGTTGTTTTCTGGATAAATTATCTTTTATAAGTTTTGTCCCATACATCTAAGGTATCAGATTTGTTTAGGTTGCAAAGACTTCCTAATTCTGTAGCCTATCAGCCTGCAAATTTTGTAAGGCACTCAACATACTTTGAGTTGCACCCAAAATCTCCTCAACCTTATGGTTTATGGGTGAAACAATTGGTACACAGTCTTGATATTGTTAGAAGATGATTCCATTTAAGATATCATTAACCCCTCCATGGAAATTACCAGAGATATCTTTTTATAAATATTTTATTTGGTGTTGAAAAGAATATGATTGGCCTGAAAGCCAGGTCTCTTTTATGGAACATGTTGCAGAACATAGGGAATCAACATTTATATATACTGATGGCTCCAAATCTGATGCTGGCATTGGATTTGGAGTATATAGTAGTGCTTTTAATTGTAGAGGCGTGGTGCCTCTAATAACTTCCATATTTACTGCCGAACTGTATGGCACACTAACTATTATTGAGAAAATAGCGTTGGAAGAGGAGGGTAATTTTGCAATTTTAAATATTAAACTTAGCCGGTGAATATATAATAGCTGACGTCTCCGACGGCTCGACAGATTCCAAAAACTCGCGAGCGATCGCCATGAAGGTTGCGGGTGTGCCCACCAGCGCCGACTATCGGTCAGATACTGCATATACATGTAAACAGCCTCAGTTCTTCTCTGTCGGTTTCATCGACAAGTTGATTCCACTCACTTTATGACCTTGAGTTTTCTACCGAATTGGTGAAGTACTTGGTTTTGGTTTTATAGCTTTCGCCGTGTTGGATTATTCAATACTATCTTCAAAAGAAATGCTTTTGAAAGGAGAGGAAAAGTGTTTTGCCCTTGCTTTTTTATCTCTGGTTTTTCCATAGAGTAAAGATGGCCGACCCTTCCCTCAGTGTACGGAAGTGTGTTTAAGGCTTTTAGTAATTATTTTATCACGTTATAAATTATTGTTGATAATTATAGATTTTCCTCTATATATTTTATATCTCACCCGCCTTTATTAGGCCTCTTCGATTAGCTTTCCATTTATACTAAACATCAAGATAAATTTTATGTTTTGTTTATATGCGGCCTTTACCTATTCCTCCCCTAGTCCGAGATGTAGGCGGTCCTAACTTGGAAACCGAAGTTAAACAACGTTGAGCCCATTCAACTTTTATTTTCGTTAAGTTAAATCATTTGCTCTGTAAGAGTTATGAAATGAATATTTTTTAGAATATATTTTAAGAAATATATTCTTTGAATAGTCTTCGTGCTATTTTTTCAAAGATGAACTAACGTTTGGTTTATTTATGCTACGCAGTTTGCGCTCTATCGTTACGATAGAGAAAGAGAGAATCACGGTTTCACTTTGCAGAAAGAGTAAATCGATTTTGACGTTTTGTTCATTCTTCTTTCAAATTGAAGTGTTTTAAATACTAATTTAAAGGAACTTGTTAATTTTCAATTTCTTAGCCCTTTCAGTTTTTTCCTTTGGTCAAATAACCTGTTTATTGACGAAGGGTGAATGGGCAATTCTCTTGTGTGACAAGAGAGAGAGAGAGAGAGAGAGAAAGAGAGAACGATCCGATCTTTATTCTCGTCCCAAGTAAGGAGTTTGGGAGCGAGTAACGTTGTTCTCGATTCAGTTTTTACTCTCGTCCCAAGTCTCTGTACGGGGAGAGAGGATAAAACGTTTTTAGTTTTTATTCTCGTCCCAAGGCACTGTACGGTGAGAGATTGAAAACGTAGTCTTTAGTGAACTAGTGTTTAGTCTCCTCCCCAGTCACTGATCCTTCTTAACTTTATATATTTCCGTTTTATTCGATATATATGTTTACTGATTTTTGCATGTGTGTTTCATTTTGTACTAATGTGCTTACATTATACGACTCATTTCGCAATTATAACCTTTTGATGTAAGGGAAAATTGCGTGCTTCAGGTAGAAATCAGTTTTATTCATGCCTAATGTGAAATTATTAAAAAATACGATATCGGCGAAGTAAGTGCAAAAAAACAGAAAATCGTAGTGATAAAGTGATGTGCGCAAAGTGTATTTAGTGTTGCGTCCGAGGGTTCGTCTGTTCGTGCTTGTCGCTCCCCTAGTCCGAGACCTCTTTCAGGCTCCCATGCACCAGGGAGAAGTAATGTCGTAGGGCTTAAGGGCACGAGAGGCTTTAACCAACGTACAGACGTTCCCTCTTTGGTATCGGACGTTTCTCGTCAAGATCGCCCTTACCATAAGACGGGTGAGACTGTGTTCTCCTCTCATCCGAAGACTTTTCGCAAAAGAAACCTTGGCGACAAGGTTTCTAGACCCTTGAAGCGAAAGTCAGTCCCTTCAGGACAGGTCCAGCGTCCTGGCTGTGGCCATTGGGACAGCTCTGACCCTTTGCAGTCGTCGGAAGACTGTTTCGCCGATTAAACGTAAGCGTAACACGGGCTCCGAGAGTCTCAGTAAAGGCAATGTTTTGCCAACACAGACGTTACCATCGTCTCGGCCCGTCCCGACTCCCGTTGATCCTAAATGGGCTGTCCTGCAGGATATGCAGACTAAGCTTGCCTCCCTTGTGGAGGAGTATACCGTTGAGCAGGTTCACGATGATCCTTGCCGTTACGCTGATCGAGACTCTGGCCGTCAGCCGCCCAAACGAGCTTTTACTCGTCCTTTTGACGTCATGAAACGTGATGTCGGTAGTTTGTCACGTCAGTCACGTGACTTGGATCCTCACTCGCTGCAGTCCCGTGTTGACTTTCAGCCGCTGCCGCAGCCTCGTGTTGACGTTCAGCCGCTGCCGCAGTCTCGTGTTGACGTTCAGGACGTTCGCCAACCAGCTCAGTTGCCTTGTTTTGACGTTGAGCGTCAAGCACCGCATTCAAGGGTTGTTTTGACTGCTCAGTCTAGGCAGTCAAGGCAGTCTCGACTTGACGTCGAGCGTCCATCAACTCCTGTTGTTGTTGCTGGTCAGTCCTTTCAGCAGCGACATGACGTCGCTTCCTTGACTGCTACTGCTGCTCCTTTGCGTGTGGACTTTGCCTGTCAAGCATTGCCACCGCGGCAGGCATGAGACTAGGCAATTGTCGGACGAGGTTCCTTCAGATGAGGAAGTTGCTGTTCCCCCTCCTACTGATATTCCTTTGGGGACTTTGTCAGACGGAGAGGAGCCTAAAGCTGCTCAGCCCTCTATGGACTTTAAAAAAATCATGCTGATTTTTAAGGATCTTTGTCCGGACCATTTTGTAACTGCTGCTCCTCGTTCGCCTTCGTCAGGGTTTACACTAGGCCTAGGTACTTCGAAGCCGTTGTTTTCTAAGCTAGTGCTCTCTCGCTCTTCTAAGAAGAGCTTTACGTTTGCTAGGCGACTGGTTGATCACCAGGAGGAGTTTGGGGGAGACAGCCTTTGCTTTCCCTCCTTTTAAACTGGCTTATAGAGCGAGCGTCTGGTATGACACGGGAGAAGTTCTCGGCTTGGGAGTTCCTGCCTCTGCCTAGGGAGACTGCTCAAGCCTCATAGACTCTCCCCGTCGCCTGGCCATGAGACGCTCCAAGATTTTATGGTCGGCTTCAGAGCTAGACCATCTCCTGTTAGGAGTTTTTCGAGCGTTTGAAGTTTTGCTGTACAATTATGTCATGCATGAACAAGGCTATCAGGGATGGCTCCAATGATCTGACAGCCACGTTCTCTGCAGGAACAAGGCTATCAGGGATGGCTCCAATGATCTGGCAGCCACGTTCTCTGCAGGAGTACTTAAGATGTAAGTGCGCTCAATGTGTTCATTGTCAAGACAAACTTCACGATGAAGACTACCAAATCTGTCTTGGCAGCAGTAAGGGAAGGCAACTGGATGGTCTCTCTCGACCTTCAGGATGCATACTTCCACATCCCGATTCATCCAAACTTTCAACAACATCTGAGGTTTGTGGATGGGGAAGTAATGTACCAATGTCGAGCACTGTACTTCGACCTCATTCCTGCTCCTCTTGTTTTTACAAGGCCCTTGCAAAATGTAGCAAGCTTTCTACATTTTTTGAGGATTCAGAGCCTCCCTTTATTTTGACGACTGGCTAATCAGGGCGTTGTCATTATATCGCTGTCTGGAGAGCCTCTAATGGACATTAGACCTAACCAAGGAGCTAGGTCTCATAGTGAACGTAGAGAAGTCGTAACTTACAGTACCCCATCCCAGACTATTCTTTATTCGGGAATGGAGATACAGTGTCTGATTTTTCGGGCCTTTTCGTCTCCCGCAAGAATGGAACAAGCTCTATTAAAAGTCCTTCACTTGCAAGAGAAAAACAGTTGCTCTGTAAGAGTTTGAACTAGCCTCGTGGGAACTCTTTCATCGCTGGAGTAGTTTATCTCTCTGGGGAGACTCAACCTATGCCCTCTCCAATTTCACCTAAACCATTGGAACAAGGAGAAGGGCTTAGAGAGTATCTCTTTCCCAATCTCCAACTCAGTCTAGACATGTCTGACTTGGTGGGACAGCAACATCAGACTTCGAGAAGGTCTTTCTCTTGTGATCAAGAACCCAAACCATGTGTTGTTTTCAGATGCATCGGATTTGGGTTAGGGAGCTCCAATGGACAGTCTGGAATGCTCGGGTCTTTGATCCACGGATCGGAAGGAACTCCATTTAAGGCAAGTAACATCTCTCCTTTGGCGAGATTTGTGCAAGGAAAATGAATGTCTTGGCGGACGGCCTCACCAGAAGAGGACAAGTCATCTCCATGGAGTGGACGTTGCATAAGACTGTGTGCGAGAAGCTATGGATGACATTGGGTCAACCCACCATAGATCTTTTTGCGACTTCTCTGACAAAGAGGCTCTCGACTTACTGCTTTCCAGTTCCAGATCCAGAGGCAGCCCACATAGACGCTTTCCTGCTGGACTGGTCTCACCTGGACGTTTATGCCTTTCCACCTTTCAAGATCCTAAACAAGGTGCTGCAGAAGTTCACCTCTCACGAAGGGACCAGGTTGACATTGGTTGCTCCACTCTGGCCCGCGAGAGAGTGGTTCACAGAGGTACTTCTATGGCTGGTAGACGTTCGAAGGAGTCTACCTTTAAGGAGGGATCTCTTACGGCAGCCCCACGTAAGGAGTCTTCATCAAAGCCTCCCCGCGCTTCGTCTGACTGCCTTCAGACTATCGAAAGACTCTCAAGAGCTCGAGGATTTTCGAAGGAGGCAGCCAGAGCGATTGCGAGAGCTAGGAGAGCATCTACCATCAAGGTCTACCAGTCGAAGTGGGAAGTCTTTAGAGACTGGTGCAAGTCATCATCCATTTCCTCTTCCAGTACCTCTGTAGCCCAAATTGCAGACTTTCTCCTGCATCTGAGAAATGTTCGCTCCCTCTCTGCTCCCACTATTAAGGGCTACAGGAGCATGTTGGCTTCTGTGTTCAGACATAGAGGCTTAGATCTGTCCAATAATAAAGATCTCCAAGATCTCCTTAAGTCCTTCGAGACCTCTAAGGAGCGTCATATGGCAACTCCTGGATGGAACTTAGACGTGGTCCTAAGGTTCCTAATGTCCGACAGGTTTGAGCCATTACATTCAGCCTCCTTGAAGGATCTCACCCTCAAGACGCTTTTCTTAGTGTGCTTGGCTTCGGCTAAAAGGGTCAGTGAGATCCATGCCTTCAGTAGGAACATCGGCTTTTTTTTATAGATAAAGCCACATGTTCACTTCAGCTTGGTTTCTTGGCCAAAAATGAACTGCCTTCTCGTCCTTGGCCTAAGTCGTTTGATATACCTTGCCTGTCAGAGATCGTAGGCAACGAGCTTGAAAGAGTACTGTGTCCAGTTAGAGCTCTTAAGTTTTATTTAGCTCGTACCAAATCCTTACGAGGTGGATCTGAGGCCTTGTGGTGCTCAGTTAAGAAGCCATCATTGCCTATGTCTAAAAATGCTTTGTCGTATTTTATTAGATTTTTAATCCGAGAGGCTCACTCTCACTTGAGTGAAAAAGATCGTTGCTTGCTTAAGGTCAAGACGCACGAAGTAAGAGCTATAGCAACTTCCGTGGCCTTTAAGCAAAACAGATCTCTGCGAAGTATTATGGACGCGACCTTTTGGAGAAGCAAGTCGGTATTCGCTTCATTTTACTTAAAAGACGTCCAGACTCTTTATGAGGACTGCTACACACTGGGTCCATTCGTTGCAGCGAGTGCAGTAGTGGGTGAGGGTTCTACCACTATATTCCCTTAATTCCAATATCCTTTTAATCTTTCTCTTGAAATGTTTTTAATCTTGTTTTGGGTTGTACGGAAGGCTAAGAAGCTTTTCGCATCCTTTTTGATTTGGCGGGTGGTCAAATATCATTTCTTGAGAGCGCCCAGATTAAGGGTTTTGATGAGGTCCTGTTGTATGGGTTGCCGCCCTGGATATAACAGCTCCTGGGAGTCTTTCAGCATCCTGAGAGGATGGCTGGGCTTCGTGAGGAAAGCGGACTAACAAGGCAGAGTAATCGTCAGAGTCAGCTTCCTTACCAGGTACCTATACTTATTTGGGTTTTGTTATGATATAACTGTCAAAAACTCTAAGCATATACGCCTTTATTGTATTAATACTGGTCTCTACCCACCACCATGGGTATGAATCTGCTATTATATATTCACCGGCTAAGTTTAATATTTAAAAATGATATTTTAATTATAAAATAAATTTTTGAATATACTTACCCGGTGAATATATAAATTAAAGGCCCTCCCTTCCTCCCCGATAGAGACCCAGCGGAAAGAGAAGAACTGAGGCTGTTTACATGTATATGCGGTATCTGACCGATAGTCGGCGCTGGTGGGCACACCCGCAACCTTCATGGCGATCGCTTGCGAGTTTTTGGAATCTGTCGAGACGTCAGCTATTATATATTCACCGAGTAAGTATATTCAAAAATTTATTTTATAATCAAAATATCATTTTTTAGTGATGCATGGTTGAGAATGTAATTGGAGTGAGGGAGAGTGGAAATTATTTTAACTTGTACAGTATTTATAGACATCAGAAAGAAGGCTTTACTTAGGAAGTTAGGTGAACTACAGGTATGTATTGGAATAATTTTATTAAAAAAACTTCTTTCCTTTGAATATGGAGCCTAACGTTGCATTTCAATATAGTCAAGCCCTTTAACTAGAGTAAAGATTACAAGTAGGGCTGTTTATTTTATTGTGACATCCTATCAAAAATACATAGGCAAGTTATTTATAGCTCAATCTCACAGTTACAGCTGCTTTCTCTTTGGTGTGTACTCATTGGGTTCTTTATGAACCTTTGAGGCTTTTTAAATTATGGTTTCATCATATGAGTAATTGAAGTCCTTGCCAAGGGAGATCATATTTGCTAACATTTTTATTAGAAGCATTGAAAAATTTGTTAAATATTGTTTCAAGTAAATCCATTAAAAATCATTGTCAAGACCTTTAAACAATAGTTTAAAATCAAAAGCCTCCTCTTGAATTCCGGGATTGCACTAAAGTTGTTGAATCACTTACTAGAATACTGTACTATATCGGTATATATGTTCTTCACTTCAGAAATCAACCCCGAGTCCGTTGTCCGGAGAGGAAATGACAACCTGCAAGTTGATATGCGCCGTAAGCTACTGGAAGACCCTTTGTTGTTGATACGTCAGAGAGAAGAAGAAACAAAGAGAGAAATTACTGCTAATCCGGTCAAGATGAAACAGTTGCAACAATTGGTTAGTTTTACCTGGAATGGTATGAAATTATTTTTTGGGGATCAGGATATTTAAATATTCATGGCACATCTAAAGTTGAAACTTAATAAAAAGGTAATTCAAGATACAAACATGAATACTGTAAATATATTTAACAGTAACTTCAGTTCCTTAAGCTATCATTAATAAAGCTTTATAGTTGGCATATAGAGAAAACATGTTGATACTAAGATAAAAGTAGTGTTTTAGGGAATAATTGCTGTCATTAACTCTCTTTCTTAGTAAAAAAAACCTGATCAAACATTTTTATACATCTGTAACCCTGTGCTTTGTTGGCTGGATGGTGCAGAAAAATATTGTAACACTTTAGTAAGAGCTGAAATCAGTGGTACATCTCCATGAGCCAGTGAATACTTAAATGCCATTTTCAAATCCTTAATTTTGCATTGTTCCGTAACCGAAATACAAACCACGCTGTTTACATTGGGTTTACTTTTGGCGTAGCTGAAATTGACGAGCCAATAGACACACACGCACACACACATAACCGGTGACTAGCTTCACTTCACTTTTGGCTCGGACGATGTGCAGACGTGTCTGTCTATTGTCCTCGTTATTGACAGCCTTAATCTTTTCTTTGCTTTTCCTCAGCTTTGTGTTTGAAGTTGGCCTCGCCCTTTGGTATTCATCATGCGCAAGTGCCCTGGGATCGCCGGCCGCCCTTGCGGTACCTTCATGTCGGCGGTGGATACCGATCCTCGCACCCTTTGCCCGCAGTGTCGAGGCCGACGGTGTGATAGGGAAAATACATGTAGTGAGTGTAGGGAGTGGTCTACCTCCCAGTGGGAGAGGTTTGCCCGCCGGCGTAAGAAGTCCAAGAGAGACCGTTCTCCTTCTGGGGTTGCCTTGAAGGAGGAAGGCTCTCGGGACTCTTCTTCCGCTGCCCAAACCTCCTCCGTAGCTCCCCCTCGTCCGGCTTCTAGTGAGAGGCCGCCGAGTGGGAGCGCAGGCCCTAGTTCTGTTTCCCGACCTCGGTGTGCGGGAGAGGGAGTCGCCTCCCATAGCGGGGCGGCTCCCCTTCCTCCTCCGGGGGAGGATTTTGATAATGTTGATTCTGTGTCTAATGATGATCTTTTTCAGCTTTGGACTTCCTTGGGGCTTAAGGGCCTGCCCTCCAAGGAAGCCCTGTTTGAACTTATTCAGTTGGGGGCCGCTGTCAAGCAGTCGCCAGTGATAGCAGAGGTAGATCCTCTGTCTATCGTCGATGTCGTGGTGGCAGAGGCTTCCGACGGGTCTGGTCAAACCTCTGCGGCTCCTGATGTTGATGACGTTGCTGAAGGCTCTCCTCCCCCTTCCGAACATCCTTCGAAGGGGGAAGGGGGTCCCACGGTCTCTCCTGCGGCTAAGTCTCCCCCTCGGGGGAGCGCTCTGACTGAGACTCCTCTTCGGAGGACTGATGATCCCGACGACCTCCCTCGTGGCCGCCTTCGCCGTAAGGCTTGTCATCCTCTTCACCGCAGGGGCCTCCCGTCTCCCTATAAGGGTGTCAAGAGGCGCCTCTTCGAGTCTTCACCTCCGTCCTCCGATGGGGACTCTCCTCGCCGGGAGCAGACTGTAGCAGCCGCGTCTTTAGACCTCTCCGGGGATCGTTCACGTTCTCCCACGCCTACCAGACCTTCCACTTCCTGTGCAGATGGCCAGCAGTCTTCTGATCTCGTCAGCCGACAGGCACCGGTCCCTTCGGGGCAAAGGGATGTCGCCCACGGTGTGGGTGCTTCCCTTGTGCGTCAGGGTTCCCCTGCGCGCCCTCCCGCGCGTTCACGCGTAGTAGCGCACCAGCGCTCCCCTGCTCGTCAGCGCTCTCCTGATCGCCAGCGCTCTCCTGTTCGCCAGCGCTCTCCTGATGGTCAACGCCCCACTGCTCGCCAGCGCTCTCCTGTGGACAACGAACATCCTCCTGTTCCTGTTGCGCGGCCAGCGCGCCAACAGTCTCCTAAGCGCACAAGATCTCCTGCTCGTCAGCGCGCAGCTGCGCTTACAGTTCCTGACATGCGCCCTGTGCGCCCACGCGCCCTAGAACTCCGGTTCGGGACACGGGCAAGGACTCGACTCCTCCTCGCGATCCTGCTCGTCATCTTTCTCCTGCGCAGCAACGCGCACGGTCTCCTGCGCGTACATCCAGAGTTCCTGCACGCCCACGCGTCTCCTCTTCCTGAGCCTGTTCGTGAACGTTCTCCTTTGCGCATCGCGCCGATAGTTCCTGCGCAGTTTTCTACGCGTCGTCTTCCTGTTCGCCAGCGATCTCCAGCGCGCCAGCGATCTCCGACACGTCAACGTTCTCCTGCTCGTCAGCGATCTCCTGCGCGTCAACGGTCTCTAGCGCGTCAGCGCTCCCCTGAGCACCGGCGATCTCCAGACCACCCTCGTGATCCATCGCCTGCGCGCAAGCGCTCTCCTACGCGTCAGCGCCCAGTGGATCTGGAGAGACATGGGTCTCCTGCGATCAGCTCGCCCACGCGCGGTCGTTCGCCTGCGCGTTCTACGCACCAACGCGCCATCGCTCGCCTGTGCGCCAGCGTTCGCCTGTGCGCCAGCGTTCGCCAACGCGCCATCGATCGCCGACTCGCCATCGCTCGCCCACGTGTCACAGGTCCCCAGGACACCATCGTTCCCCTGCTCGGTCCCCTGTGCTGTACCTTTCTCCTGGCCCTCAGCGGTCTCCTGAGCGCTCTCACTCGCCAGCTCGCCCGCGCGCGATCGCTCTCACTCGCCAGCTCGCCCGCGCGCGATCGCTTCCGCGCTCGTTTATCTCCGCGCGATTACGCGCCCGCGCTCCAACAGCCCCTCGTGCGCGACTCTTTGGTAACGCCCCCGCGCGAGCATCAGCGCGACCCCCGTTCGCGTCGGGTTCCGCAGCTCGCGGCAGCAGCAGGGACGCGTGTCGCCAGGTCGCAGTCGTGATCGCCTCCGCCTAAGCACAGGTCTCTTTCACAGGACAAGGAAGGATCATCGGAGAGGTCAAGGCAACTTTCTTCCCCTTCTTTTTTGCAGGCAGGTCCAGTGGTGTCCACTCCGAAGGGTCGCCCGATCCCCTTCCCTCCAGCGGGAATTACGGACTCTGTGTCCGTATCTCGGCAGTCTTGGTTTGGTCCTCTGATGCGGGCGTTAGTGAAGGCTATGAAGCCGGCACTCGCCGATCTAGGACACCAGCCAAAGACGGCCTCGCCCCCGCTGAAGAGGAGAGGAGTGGACTTCGTGGTGACTTCTCCCCGGGAGAAGTTGGTTCCCAAGAGGTCGGACAGGAAGGCTCCGTCCCCTTCGCAGTCGTTTTCTCCTTCTCCCGTAGACGAGGCCTTTCCGTCCTCAGGAGAGTCCAGCGAGGCGGCGGTCTCCCCTCGGCACCAAGGGGGGAGTCGCCTCCTCATGGAGGAGAATCGTCTCGCGTGGAAGGTGCCTACCAGACCTCTTTGCTGGAGTCTTGTATCCCGCCCAGGAGGGAACCCAAGGACTCCAAGACGATTCCGAAGTCTTCTTCACGAATTCGTCAGGAACCAGCCAGACCCCGGGAGAACGTCCACATGTCTCCCCAGGAAGAGCTTCCGGGGACAGGAGACTTAGCTGCCAGTCCGCAGAAAGGATAGCAGTAGGAGTCTGAGCATTCCTTCTGGCAGGTCTTGGGCCTGATGAGACAGCTCAACGAGTTCATGGACCCGGTGATCGCCCCTTGTGAAGGCAAGGACACGGTCCTGGACCAGGTCTGTGGAACTCAGAAGCCCCCAAAGGCCAGCGCGACTCTGCCCTGGTCCCAAGGGGTGAAGAGTGCCAGAGAAAGGGCCAACGTTCAGCTCGCAGTACTCGCCGCCTCCAGTCGTTCCGCTGCTGGGAACAAACTCCTCCCACCTCCTCGTCCCCAGCAGAGGAAGTATTTTGAGGTCATGGGGGAGTCTAGCTTCGCTCTTCCCCTCCACCATTCGGTGGAAGAGCTTACTAGGGGAGTTCCTCTTGAGAAGCTCTCCGCCCGGCAGGTGAAGTTCTCGGCGTTGGAGATCCTGAGCCACGAGAAGGTCGCGAAGTGTGCCACGCAGGCCACTTCGTGGCTGGATGTCTGGCTAGGTTCTCTGGGCATCCTATTGCGCTCCGAGGATCTGTCAAAGGAGAGCAATAGGAAGGCCCTGGAGACCTTCCTCCTCTCGGGCACTCGCTCCATCGAGTTCCTGGCACATCAGGTTACCAACCTGTGGGCCAATTCGGTGCGGAAGCGTCGTGATGCGGTGACTGAGAAGATCCACTCGAAGGTCCCCGCTGTGGATGTCTGCAGGCTTAGGCACTCCTCCATCCTTGGGGGAAATTTGTTTGAGCCCCAAGATATGGAACGAACAGCTGAGAGGTGGAGGAAGTCTAGCCAGGACTCCCTCCTCCTAAGGGCCCTTGCATCTCGGCCCTACAAGCCTCCAGCTCCGCAGCAACACCAGCAGCAGCCTCGCAAGACACCAAAGCAGGCGCCGGCAGCTAAGAAAGTGGCGTCTAAGCCCCAGCCCTTTCCTGCCAAGGACAAGAGGGGCGGTAAGTCCTCCAGGGGAGGGAAGACTCCTAGAGGAAGCGGCCGCAAACGCTAGGAGTGGCAGTCCCTTCAAAGTTGCGTGCACAGGTGGCAGCAACATGGGGCCGATTCTTGGACGGTCTCCGTGATCGGCCAAGGTTATCGCGTCCCATTCACGACATCTCAACCTCCCCTGACAGCGAATCCAGTGTCATTGAGCTCCTATGCCATGGGATCGGCAAAGGGGCTAGCCCATCGGGCAGAAGTCGAGACCATGCTCAAGAAGGATGCTCTCCAGGAGGTCGTCGACGGCTCCCCAGGCTTCTTCAGTCGACTCTTTCTTGTAAAGAAGGTGTCTGGAGGCTGGAGACTGGAGACCTGTCATCGACCTCTCAGCTTTGAACAAGTTTGTCAAGCAAACTCCGTTCAGCATGGAGACAGCGGACACGGTCAGACTTGCGGTGAGACCACAAGACTTCATGTGCACACTGGATCTGAAGGACGCGTACTTCCAGATCCCAATCCATCCGTCTTCCAGGAAGTACTTGAGATTCAGCCTAGACAGCAAGACCTACCAGTTCAAGGTGCTATGCTTCAGTCTCTCCACAGAACCTCAGGTGTTCACCAGAGTGTTTACCCTGATTTCGTCTTGGGCGCACAGGAACGGCATCCATCTCCTCCGATATCTGGACGACTGGCTGATCCTGGCAGACTCGGAGTCGACCCTTCTTCGACACCGAGACAGGCTCCTGGGACTTTGCCAAGATCTGGGGATCGTGGTAAATCTCGAGAAGTCCTCTCTGCAGCCGTCCCAACGAATGGTTTATCTAGGCATGATGTTAAACACCAATCTCCACAAAGCCTTTCCATCAGACGACAGGATAGCAAGGCTGAGGAGGGTGGTGGAACCCTTCCTCAGGCGGGAAGAGCTTCCGGCCCAATCGTGGTTGCGTCTCTTAGGTCACCTAGTCTCCCTGGCTCGTCTGGTTCCAAACGGCCGTCTCAGGATGAGATCCCTGCAGTGGCGGCTCAAGTCCCGGTGGAATCAAGGATCCGATTCCCCGGACTTTCTGGTCCCGATAGGACTCTCGGAACAGGCGGGCCTGCGGTGGTGGCTGGTCGACGAGAACCTGCGAAAGGGAGTGGATCTTCTCGTCCTCCCCCCGGAATTGACACTGTTTTCGGACACGTCAAAAGAAGGGTGGGGCCTCACATTCTGAACCAGAGGACCTCAGGCCTTTGGTCAGAATCAGAAAAGTACCTGCACACCAACCTGCTAAAAATGAAGGCCGTATTCCTGGCTCTTCAACAGTTCCAACGGACCCTGGCGGGTCACTCTGTGGTGGTTATGAGCGACAACACCACGGTTGTGGCTTATATCAACAAGCAGGGAGGTACTTTTTCGCATCAGCTATCCCATATTGCAGTAGAGATTCTGAGGTGGACCGAAGTCCACTCGATAACACTATCAGCTCGCTTCATTCCTGGCAAGAGGAATGTGCTCGCCGACAGTCTGAGCAGGCCTTCGCAGATAGTGAGTACCGAGTGGTCTTTGGATCCTCAGATAGCCAACAAAGTCCTGACTTTGTGGGGTTCCCCGACGGTGGATCTGTTCGCGACAGCTTCGAATTTCAAACTGCCCCTGTACTGCTCCCCAGTCCCGGACCCCAAGGCTCTCTGACAAGATGCTTTCCAACAACGGTGGGACAACATCGACGTGTACGCCTTTCCACCGTTCTGTCTGATGAGAAGGGTGCTCAACAGGACCAGACTTATCGGTCAACCTGTCGATGACTCTTATAGCTCCGCTATGGCATCACGCGGAATGGTTCCCGGAGCTCCCGAGAGAGCTTCCCCCACGGCACGAACTACTCAGACAGCCACATTGCAACATCTTCCACAAAGCCGTAGCCTCGCTTCGGCTTCACGCCTGGAGACTGTCCAGCGTCTCCTCACGGAGAGAGGCTTTTCGCAACAGGTTGCGGAGAGAATGTCTCGGCACCTGCGAAAGTCCTCTGAGGGAGTCTACCAGGCGAAGTGGAGAGTCTTCTGTGTTTGGTGTCGTGGGAGGGGTATCTCTCCACTCGATGCCACTATTCCAGCAATAGCGGAGTTTCTCGTTTATTTGCGGGAGGAAATGCGCCTTTCGGTCTCAGCGGTGAAAGGCTATCGCTCAGCCTTGAGCTTGGCTTTTAGGCTGAAAGGAGTGGACATGTCTTCCTCGCTGGAACTCTCTCTACTCATACGTAGCTATGAGCTTACCTGCCCTCAGTCGGAAGTGAGACCTCCTCCATGGAACGTGGTTCGGGTTCTCAGGGCTCTTAAGAGACCTCCCTTCGAACCATTACGCCAGGCCTCTGATCGCCACCTGTCTTGGAAGACGGCTTTCCTGCTCGCTTTGGCCTCTGGCAAACGAGTTAGTAAACTTCATGGTCTCTCGTACAACGTCGCCCATTCAAGGAGATGGGGGGAGGTAACGTTCAGGTTCGTCCCTGAGTTTGTTGCTTAGACTCAGAACCCTGGAGTGCCGGACCCACGGTTCGACTCTTTCGGGGTCACGAGTCTCCGTTCTGTAACAAGCGACCCAGACCATCTGCTATTATGCCCAGTGAGGAGTCTGAGGTGTTACTTGAAGAGAACAGCTGCAGTTTGTCCTCGCGTGCAAGCACTGTTTGTTAGCACAGACAGGGCGAAGAGGAGGGTCACCAAGAATACCATCTCGGCTTGGATTCGAAGGGTCATCCACCACGCCTTGAATCCGGACCCTCCTCCGTCACGTCGCCCTAGGGCACACGACGTCAGGGGCATCGCTACGTCCCTGGCCTTCAAGAGAAACTTCTTTGTGACGCAGGTGCTTCAAGTTGGGGTCTGGAAGCGTCAAACGACCTTCACAGCCCACTACCTGCAGGACGTGACCCACAGGAGCCTCGATACATTTTCTATCGGCTCTGTGGTGGCTGCACAACAGTGATGGACAAGTAGCAGTAGGTTGAGGGCGTTGTTACCCGGTTTTAGTCTGCGTGAATGAAAGAGTATGTCTGGCCCTTACTTCTTTCTTCATCCTCCCCTCTCTTGGGGAAAGCAGCATCCTGGTCTACGCATAGCTGACCTCAACCTCTGCAGGTAAACCATGCTCCCTTGTGTTCCTAGTATTAAGTTTAATACTGTCGCGTCCCCCATACCCTGACGAGGTGGTATTGGGAACGTCCTAGCCTAGATTCCTATCTAAAGGACTCAAGGTCAACTTCCTAGGATGAGTCACGCTCTTCCCTCCACACACAACTTACGTAGGCCACTCGTTCTTTGCGGAGCAAGGAACTTGTGAGGTGCAGGGATTTCCTCTCTCGAGTGATACTCACTCGTAGTCGGAGTCTCTGGGTAAAGCCAAAGCCAGTAAGGCTGGGGACTTTCCATCCTTCCTAAGGGGTAAGTCACCCAATGTAAATAGCGTGGTTCGTATTTCGGTTACGGAACAAATGACAAATTCGGAGATAATTTGTATTTTTCCTAACCATACAAACCTTAACTATTTACACATATTTGCCCGCCAGCCCTGTCCCCCAAGTCAAGTCCTACCTCTAAGTGAAGTGAAGCTAATCACCAGTGTGTGTGGGGGGGGGGGGGGGGTAGCAAGCTACCCCTGCTAACTAGCGCGGGGGTAGTTAACCCTCGTTAAAATCTATTGGCTCGTCAATTTCAGCTACGCCAAAAGTAAACCCAATGTAGATAGCTAAGGTTTGTATGGTTAGGAAAAATACAAATTATCTCCGAATTTGTCCTTTTTATTTGTCATATGTAAATTTTCATAGATGCCATGTCATTATTTATGAACATATTTTAAAGGAAAAGTGAATGACCTTCATATGTTTCATTCGCAGATATCTAGTATCAAGTCCAAAAAGTCTAAAAAGAAGAAAAACAAAAAGAAGGTCAAAGCAAAGAAAAAGTCGATTCGTAGAAGTGATTCATCTGATTCTGGTGACAGAAGTAAATCCAAAAAGAAAGGAAGAAAAAGATCTGTTAGTAGCAGTGACTCCTCTGATTCAGAAGATGATAGAAGTAGAAGAAAGAAAAAGACGTCAGAAAAGAAAGCAAAGAAGAGATCTGTAAGTAGCAGCAATTCCTCTGATTCAGAAGATGACAGAAGTAGAAGAAAGAAAAAGACATCAGAAAAGAAAGTAAAGAAAAGATCTGTTAGTAGCAGTGACTCTTCTGATTCGGAAGATGACAGAAGTAGAAGAAAGAAAAAGACATCAGTAAAGAAAGCAAAGAAAAGATCTGCAAGTAGCAGCGATTCCTCTGATTCAGATGATGACAGGAGTAGAAGAAAGAAAAAGACATCAGAAAAGAAAGCAAAGAAAAGACCGGCTGACAGCAGCGACACATCAAGTTCAGACGATTGTAAAAAAAAGAAGTCAAAGAGGAAATCTAAATCTAGTAGTAGTGATTCTTCAGACGACTCTTCTTCTGGTTCGAGTACTTCTTCTGAAGACAGCGATAAGAGAAAGAAAAAGGTGAGAGTGATTAAGAGTAGAGGCAAGTTTGAATAGAGCTTGCTCCTATTCATCCAAGATAATTTTAAAAGTTCATCCTAGTGAGGCAGTCCAGTTTTCTTAAATATTTTCAAGTGTCTTTTTTTAGAATCTTATTAAGTGGTCATTAGTGCACCAGTTTTCCATATTTGTTATTAGTCAGGACTTTGATAATTAAGGATGATTTCTTGTTTCAACTACTGACAATATTCATGCCTTATTTTTTTTATCTGTAAACTACAGCTTTTACTTAATCTTGATTTAACAGTCCCTTGGTTATTTAATCTAGGTTGCAAGATTATTGTTGTTGTACTGCCAAAAAATGGCAATTGCCTTTGGATGCTTAAAAGGAGAATTTGAGATCAATTGAATGACCAAATTTCCCTTTACTGTTTAAAAGAAGAATATCACATTAAAGTATTTGAAAGCGTAAATAAAATAGAGCATTTCCATGAGTCTTGTCTTCAAATAAAAAGGGCTATTAATTGCCAGTGCTAAGTTGATGACTTCTGAATAGAAAAAGAAAAAATTTTCTTTCTCTGCCATTCCCCCCACCAGCCATGTAGTGAGAGGCGAGTAAAAGCAGTTGGTCCCCAGCAGAAAAGAAAAAAATTAAGATTTTGTGCACAGCTAGATGTTCTTGTTTACTCACGATTTGGGTACACTTTCTTCTTTTTTTTTTCTTTGATTTTATGTTGGTTCTAGTGTATACTTGCTTGGCATTAGTCAGGCATGTCTTCCCTTTGCCAAGATATTTTCTTAAATGCTGGAGCAATAAGTTGATCATAACTTGTGTGTCATTTGCCGCAAACTGATTGTTATTCAACCATTCATTACCTGACATGCATAGACCTTGATCATAATAAGATGAATGATTACCTCAAATTATCTAAGGCTTGTTTAAAAGAAAAGGATGTTAGACGCAAGCTAAGTAGTTTGAGTCAAGTCTAGTGAATTTGGTCTAAGTGTTTTATGGCGTCATCTCTGAGTGTTTGTTAAGCATCTATCGCGGGAGTTGCCGATGACATAGTCAACGGTAAAGCTAATTTACGTCTTTATAATAGAGTAGGTAATCTTTTCTGTCAAATGGGATTAGTTTTAGGTTTGATTAATAATTGATTAAAATATTCTGTGGTTGTTATTCATATTGTATCTGCGTAGTCAACAATTTTGGCAGACATTTTTAAACTTATCCTTTTACAGTACAGGAATGTTTCCTTATCTAATATTATTCAGATTAATGACATTTGTGATGTTAAAGGTTTGTATCATGGTAGGAGTACGGTCCCTTTTTCACAAGGCAAAGTTATGGTCTATGTTGTTGACAATGTACAGTAGAGAAATATAATTTCCAGTCTCAAGGAGTTCCAATACCTACATTGTTTCAGACTGGATAAGACAAACAAAACACATTTCCTGTACTTTTACCAACTGGTATCATACGCTCAGCCAGAGGAAAGGATGTTAGAACAGGGGAAGTTGAAAATTTCACCCTTATCCTGTGCATCCAAGACTCATAATTCTGTTATGTTGGTAATAAGTCTTGAGGTCAGGTCAGACCAACTAACACTTTTCCTCAGGTCTTTTCTCTGGGTCCCATTTATAAGGATGTGGAGGTTGGCAATTTTATATTGCACGAAGGTAAACCATTTGGATTTTGAGTCTGCCAATTCCTTTGTCCACTTAAAGTTCATCTTATATGGACATGGCAGCAGAAGCCATTAAGAATCCTCAACTTTATTTCATATCCAACTCAGTAAAAGGGAAGGGGAGCAAATTAAATTCGTTAAATATGCACTACCCTGTTAGTCGCTCAAAAACAGGATCTGTTATCAGTGACCCTCTTAAAGACCAGATTCCTTTACAAGGGGTAAATGTGGGAGCCAGTACTCTACCTCTTTGGGTACTAACCATTTGCAGGGTTTACACGCTTACAGTTGTTGGAACTTTAAAAAGAGTTAAAAGACCCAGTTGGCCTTGATGAAAAAATAGATACTCAAGAACAATTCCAAACCAGACATAAAGAATTATGGTGATTGGGAGTTGTTGAAGAGGGATTCAAATAAATAAACAGGATCACAATCTAATTTAATATTGAATTCACAATTATATTTAAAAAGATGTTTCTTACAGTGACTACGGTAGTTCCGCAGTGATAGTAGGGGTTGTTAGAACCTTTAATAGAGCAAAGTAAAAGGTAATAACATGAATTCAGTCTACAGTATATTATCATTATTATTACTTGCTAAGCTACTACCCTAGTTGGAAAAGCAGGATGCTATAAGCCCAGGGTCTCCAACAGGGAAAATAGCCCAGTAAGGAAAGTAAATAAGAGAAGTAATTAACAATTAGAATAAGATATTTTAAGGACAGTAACAACATTAAAATAAGATATTTTAAGGACAGTAACAACATTAAAATAAATATTTCATATATAAACTGTAAAAAAATTTAACAAAATAAGAGGAAGAGAAATAAGATACAATAGTGTCCCCGATTTTTAATGAATCTCTAACCAAAGGCCTGTTAGCTATCAGGAAAAGGGATTGCATGGTCTCAAATGAATTAGAACGATGCATATTTCTAATTCCCTTGCCTTTAGTTGTGATTACACCCTCCTTCAAGTACAGTATTTATGGGGATAATTCCAGTTTACAGTTGGCTTCATCTTCTAGCCATTTGGGTACAGTACCCGGCACCAGCCACCCGTTGAAATATTACTGCTAGAGAGTTATGGGGCCCTTTGACTGGATAGGCAGTACTACATTGAATCTTTCTCTCTAGTTACGGTTCATTTTCCCTTTGCCTATACACACATTGAATGGTCTGGCCTATTCTTTACATATTCTACTGTCCTCATACACCTGACAACACTGAGATTACCAAACAATTCTTCTCCACCCAAGGGGTTACTGCACTGTAATTGTTCAGTGGCCACTTTCCTCTTCATAAGGGTAGAAGAGAGACTATAGCTATGGAAAGCAGCTCTTCTAGGAGAAGGACACTCCAAAATAAAGCCATTGTCTTCTAGTCTTGAGTAGTGTCATAGCCTCTGTATCATGGTCTTCAACTGTCTTGGGTTAGTTCTCTTGCTTGAGGGTACACTCAGGCACTATTCTATCTTATTTCTCTTCCTCTTGTTTTGTTAGTGTTTATATTTTATATAGGAGATATTTATTTTAATGTTACTGTTCTTGAACTTTTATTTTTCCTTGTTTCCTTTCCTCACTGGGCTATTTTCCCTGTTGGAGTCCCTGGCCTTATAGCATCCTGCTTTTCAACTAGGGTTGTAGCTTAGCAATTATTATTATTATTATTAATAATAGGAATGAAATACATTCCTAAGTTGATTGTTTTTAACCTCATAATTGTCCAGCCCCAAAGCTAGTTAACTTTTTATATGTATCGAGAATTTTCACAGCTATTGGTGCATATTGAAGTCCTTTTTGAAAAAAATTGTCATTTTCTTTTTTTTTGCACTTATTTGAATATTTTATAATTATTTACAGGTTTACATTTTTCAAAGTTCTTATATATATGAGACTTAATGTACAGTTTGAACAATATTTTTTTTTTTAGATTGAATAATTTCTAATTTAAAGGTTCACGTCTTTCAAAGTTCTTATATACGAGACTTTATGCACTGTTCGAACAGACGACCATTTAATTTACTGGTTTTGAATAGTATTTGTTTGTTCTTATTGTTTATCACCTTCCCTTCTCTGGAAAATATGATATTCAGCCTTTTCTGTATTAAGGTTAGATTCATAAACTACTGTAGTTAAATTTATTATTTCTATACTTTACTTCAAAAAGAGATACTTCCCTCCCTCCCTCTCCGTTTTGCTCAAGGTGTGCAATACATGAGGCTAGTGGTTAGGACTACAGTGCGTAATTCATAATATTTTTTGTTTATTTCGGCTTGGGATCTCTCTTTCATTCGCCTCTCAGTACATGACAGGTGGTTGGGTGTGGTGATATGGAGGGTGGGTGATGGCAACACAAAAAAACAAAAAAAAAAAAAAAAAAAATTCATTTGAAGGTCAAGTTGGCCTTGCCATTTTAATAGCGTTTTCTATTCGACGCTATGACAAAGAATAAATTTCAGTAAACAAATCTAGTGTTTAGACTTGTGAATTATAATGTTCTGTGAATGTTTATTTTTTTTTTTTAATATATACTGTATATATTGTTTTGGCAGTTGAATTGAGCTTTGTGCCTTATTCAAATTATTAAAAATAATTTTGCTGCATATTACTGTACAGTATTCCATCTTTTCACCAGGAAATGCCATAAATATCTGCATTGCAGAAAAACAAAATTCAGATCAAACTTGTGTACTCATTTATGTATTTTTTGTCTTTTTAGAAAAAGCATGAATCAAAAGAAAAGAAAAACTTGGTTGAAGATCGGAGAGACGATCACAGAAGATGGAGGGATACCAGTGAAAAGCAAGATAATAGAAATCCTAACCAAGACCAGAGATATAGCAATAGAGATTTTGAGAGGAGGAGGTATGACAACAGAGGGAGAGACACATTTATGGGTGATAACAGAGGTGGGGAAAGGAGCAGAGAGAGATATGAAGACAGACCAAGAAATCATGATAATTACAGAAAAAATGAAAGGGGAAGAAATCAAAATCAATTTGGTGGAAAATACAGACATCCTCGAGATCACTCTAGGAGCAGAAGTCGTAGCCGAGACAGGAAATACGGAGGAGACTCGAGTAGAGGCAACCAGGGGAAAGGTCAGCAGAAGTTGTCAGAAAAAGATATGGAGAAGAAACGGCAAGAAATGATGGAAGCAGCGCGGAAAAGGGATGAAGATCGAAAGGAGAACGTTCAGAGATATGCTGAAGAGAAGAGGAAAGAAGAGGCTATAGAAAAGGATGTAGGTAAATTTAGAAGGTGAGTGGTCAGATGCAGGGTATAATGCTTTGCAAATCAACTTTGTTGGGGAAACTTCAAAAGTTTAAACTTGCAGCAATTGTATTCAAAAAGATAATTGTCACCCTGTTTAACATATACATACATACATATACCAAAGGCACTTCCCCCAATTTTGGGGGGTAGCCGACATCAACAAGAAACAAAACAAAAACAAAAAAGGGGACCTCTACTCTCTACGTTCCTCCAGCCTAACCAGGGACTCAGCCGAGTTCAGCTGGTACTGCTAGGGTGCCACAGCCCAACCTCCCACATTTCCACCACAGATGAAGCTTCATACTGCTGAGTCCCCTACTGCTGCTACCTCCGCGGTCATCTAAGGCACCGGAGGAAGCAGCAGGGCCTACCGGAACTGCGTCACAATCGCTCGCCATTCATTCCTATTTCTAGCACGCTCTCTTGCCTCTCTCACATCTATCCTCCTATCACCCAGAGCTTTCTTCACACCATCCATCCACCCAAACCTTGGCCTTCCTCTTGTACTTCTCCCATCAACTCTTGCATTCATCACCTTCTTTAGCAGACAGCCATTTTCCATTCTCTCAACATGGCCAAACCACCTCAACACATTCATATCCACTCTAGCCGCTAACTCATTTCTTACACCCGTTCTCACCCTCACCACTTCGTTCCTAACCCTATCTACTCGAGATACACCAGCCATACTCCTCAGACACTTCATCTCAAACACATTCAATTTCTGTCTCTCCATCACTTTCATTCCCCACAACTCTGATCCATACATCACAGTTGGTACAATCACTTTCTCATATAGAACTCTCTTTACATTCATGCCCAACCCTCTATTTTTTACTACTCCCTTAACTGCCCCCAACACTTTGCAACCTTCATTGACTCTCTGACGTACATCTGCTTCCACTCCACCATTTGCTGCAACAACAGACCCCAAGTACTTAAACTGATCCACCTCCTCAAGTAACTCTCCATTCAACATGACATTCAACCTTGCACCACCTTCCCTTCTCGTACATCTCATAACCTTACTCTTACCCACATTAACTCTCAACTTCCTTCTCTCACACACCCTTCCAAATTCTGTCACTAGTCGGTCAAGCTTCTCTTCTGTGTCTGCTACCAGTACAGTATCATCCGCAAACAACAACTGATTTACCTCCCATTCATGATCATTCTCGCCTACCAGTTTTAATCCTCGTCCAAGCACTCGAGCATTCACCTCTCTCACCACTCCATCAACATACAAGTTAAACAACCACGGCGACATCACACATCCCTGTCTCACCCCCACTCTCACCGGAAACCAATCGCTCACTTCATTTCCTATTCTAACACATGCTTTACTACCTTTGTAGAAACTTTTCACTGCTTGCAACAACCTTCCACCAACTCCATATAACCTCATCACATTCCACATTGCTTCCCTATCAACTCTATCATATGCTTTCTCCAGATCCATAAACGCAACATACACCTCCTTACCTTTTGCTAAATATTTCTCGCATATCTGCCTAACTGTAAAAATCTGATTCATACAACCCCTACCTCTTCTAAAACCACCCTGTACTTCCAAGATTGCATTCTCTGTTTTATCCTTAATCCTATTAATCAGTACTCTACCATACTTTTCCAACTAAACTCAACAAACTAATACCTCTTGAATTACAACACTCATGCACATCTCCCTTACCCTTATATAGTGGTACAATACATGCACAAACCCAATCTACTGGTACCATTGACAACACAAAACACACATTAAACAATCTCACCAACCATTCAAGTACAGTCACACCCCCTTCCTTCAACATCTCAGCTTTCACACCATCCATACCAGATGCTTTTCCTACTCTTGTTTCATCTAGTGCTCTCCTCACTTCCTCTATTGTAATCTCTCTCTCATTCTCATCTCCCATCACTGGCACCTCAACACCTGGAACAGCAATTATATCTGCCTCCCTATCATCCTCAACATTCAGCAAACTTTCAAAATATTCCGCCCACCTTTTCCTTGCCTCCTCTCCTTTTAACAACCTTCCATTTCCATCTTTCACTGTCTCTTCAATTCTTGCGCCGGCCTTCCTTACTCTCTTCACTTCTTTCCAAAACTTCTTATTCTCTTCATATGACTGACCCAGTCCCTGGCCCCACCTCAGGTCAGCTGCCCTCTTTGCCTCACGTACCTTGCGCTTTATATTTTTCATACTTCTCTATACTATTACTCTGCAGCCATTCTTCGAAAGCCCTCTTTTACTCTTCCACATATAGTTGATGTTTTAATGATGTTATTCTTGAAATATCTTATTTTTTCCATTACTTTCGATTATTTCCTTTCCTCACTGGGCTATTTTTTCCCTGTTGGAGCCCTTCCATTTATAGCAGCATGCTTTTCCAACTAGGGTTGTAGCATAGCTAGTAGTAGTAATAATAATAATTTAATGTTCTTTTAACAACCAGGTAATAGTGGAATAGAATGTAGTTGTAACTTAGCATGTTATTAAGTACCAGTCAGAATTTAATAATATTTGCCATATTTCTTTCCTTGGTTATGATTAATTTCTGGTTTGTCAATTATAATAAATTTGAATGCCAATTACAACCTTCATAAATTTAAATGCCAATTATGATTGATGGTTTTTTTTTTTTTCAGTGAATGTTATGGTATTAATGTACTTCTTATCCTGTATTTGCAGGAGTAATCTTCTTGCAGCTGCCTCGCGTGGCTCGATCGAAGATCGGGTAAAATCAAGAGTGAGTTCGATGCAGAGGGGATCGGCACACATGGAGAGTAATTTTGCCCGCAAGTAACCAATTTAAATATTGTACAGTATTAAGATAAAGTGCATTTTGTTGAACAAATTTATTTTTATTGAAGTTCCTTGTGAAATTTATTGCTGATAAACATTAACATAGTGTACCCAAAGCCATACTTTGTCGAGTACTGGCATTCATAAAAGCCTATCATTTGGTTTATCATCAGTGTATGATGGCACATCAGTTCTTCAAATTCCGAGATAAGGTAAATAAGACACATTATTCAGTAATACATTGTTCTATTATTTATTACATAACAAAAATTCCTGCTTTTCACGATGACTTCAGTTCATTACCTTCCTTATCAGGAACTAATGCGTACAAAATGACCAAGGCTAACTATTAGTGAATCTGCTCTGGAAAAGATCTTATTTGAAAGAGCAATTATGGGGCTCTAGGTTCATTTACCCACTGAAAGACAAGTCTTACATTGATGACATACAGCTCAGCTGCCTCTCAATACAGTTGCGAAACTAGTACGGCGACTTTATGTCTTATGGCAAAATTACCAAACATCCACCAGTACCAAAAAAAAAAAAAGCTTTTAATGAAATCTATTGCACTCTCCACAACCTGATGCTGCAAATACAGCTTCTGAGGTACTGTATCCCTCTTGTAAGCTAAATATTAGTTTATGACTTTATAAAGATACTAACAGGAATGTGTATTGAAATTTATCAACTAGTGCAAAGCTAATTGTATTCTGGAAATATCCCTGAATTTTAATACACTATCATCTTGAAGGAAGTGACTTTGGATAAGGTTTTACGGCGTAAATCAAAACTTTTTGACGCAAGCTAATTTAAATTACATTTGTTGAGCAGAAATAAAGATAACTGGGTATTAATAAATCTTAATACCTGTGATTTGTAAATTCCTTTTACATTATTTTTTATTAAACCTGTTTTCTCACTTCACTGAAGCAGGAAAACTTAAATATGCAATTCTATTGTCTAAGGACTTTGTAAAATCTGGACAGGCATTTTAAGAAAGGCACCCTTGAATAAAGAACTAAACAGGATAGCCTGTTCTACGAATTTGTTGAAATACTTTGTAGAAAAATCAAAATTGCAGGCTAAATAAACAGGAGTTTAATTAGACCTCAGAGCCAAAATCCTTTTCTCTTGGGAGGGCCTTGTCTACAGTGAAACATGTTTTCCCCTTAGGGAGGTGGAACAATGAGATGAAAAGACTAAAGGGAAAAGAAATTGAAATTACAATAATAAAAATATAAAGACTTGCACTTCAAAATGTTGCAGTCTGTCTTGAACCCTATAAGGAAATATTGCCCCCTGATTTACCAGGGTAGAGCTTATATAAACCATTTCAAAATGATTGCACCAACAATTAAATATGCACAGCATGATTTCACTAAATACATTGAAGTTCTGATTTATCAAAGCATTAATCTAAATTGATGTCTCACGGACAACTGCTATGGCTCTACCATAAAATAATATGGTCCAAGCACCAATCATAATTTTACTTAATATGCAGGCAATAGCAGTTTTAAAATTTGCCCTAATTTTGGCAAAAACTACACAAAATCAGCCATCAAACAATCTGTACATTTTTACCTTTTTCATAATACAATTTTACTTCCTACTGGTAATGCCAAATTCTATTTGAAGTTCAATTTCATGATATTGCAGCAAATGCAATTGTTAAACAGCAGCCCATGTTTCCGTGATTTACTTTTAAATCTTAATGACGAGCCAATGCAGCATACCTGTGAAAATTGAATTAGCTACTAGCAAACTGGGTTCTTCAATAATTAGAATATTCAGTAGTATAACCTGACCACTGAATCACATTTCTAAATCTCGCTAGCTGGCTCTAAAGTATCGAGTTCTGAATGACGGGTGGGAAATGGATAGTCATGAACCTGGACAAACCAAAACAGTTAAGGTTGCAAAGAATATCTTAGGGAGACGGGGAAAGTTCAAATTGAACGAAGGGCAATTTATAAGGGAAAGGGCCAAAAATAACAGTTCATTAATCAGATATCAAATTGATTCTAATAAAGGAAATGTTATATTTTATCTCCTTTTGTTCTCTTATATATCACCATTTCTTGACTATATACTTTACTAATTTCCTTCCTATTACATATCCCTACAAAAGAACTGATACACCCCTATAGAGAGTAGATTAAATCTTTAAAAATATACATTTTAAATATGTTCTAAGTCTGATACAGTACACCACGCAAGTGAGACCTAGTGTCATTTTACCAATAAACCTGGTTCCTGTATTAAACCTACTGCTTCAATACTCTCCAAACCATAAATTGCACTACGACGACGGCTCTCGATACATTACGACAGTGAAAGATTAAGTCTAATATGTGGGTAAATGCAACAGAGCCCATCAACATATCCTAGCTATTAAAAACAGACACACCGCTAATTCTTTGACAAATGTGTTATACATAAGCCCGATGACATGGGGGGGGAATACTATGTGAAGACATGACCATGTCCCAAATGATAAGATCGCTTGAAAACGAAAAGGAAATACAGTTAAGGGGAAAGACATTTCCTGCCTCACTTACGCGAGCACAAGAAATTAGAGAGATCTATCAATATCCTTACCACTAATTCTTAGCAAAGCTATATAAAACAAAATTGATTTTCATCTAAATACTTTATCCCTTTTCTATAAACTTATAAAACGCCCAGTACTTCTCATCAACAAGAATCTCACGCGTAAAAGAACATACTATTGCACACAGTTTCCTAAGGCATAAACAATCTCTGAAAATGCAAAATCAGTATATACAACTACAGGTGTCGTTACACTTGACAAAACCAATTAGTTAGCCTATAACGTTGAACACTTAATTCTTCTATGTTTTCAAACCTGAACGCAAGGTAGGAACAAGGTGAAGAAAGAGAAAATGGATTATTTTGTTCTAGCTGTTCTCTTAGTCTTTATAGAAACAATGTCAGCGCTTGCATTCCTCTTAGAGTTAATTTGAAGTTACATTAAATGAATATATGGAAAATTACATAAAACTTTAAATAAGTAGTTCAGTTTACATGAAAAAAAAGAAAGAACAATGCGATACTCAAAGCATTTCTCCTCGAGAGAAGAGGTAATAAAGACTAAGAGTAACAAGACTTCCTCTTTCCCTTTTCAGACTGAAGTTTCCTTGTCCATACCTTTGTTCATATCTAAAAACACAGCGATAATTATAACAAACCTTAAAAATAAAATAGCATGATGATCACCATTGTAAATGAATACAGGCACATACAAACAACACACCCAAAACAACTTGGAAAAAAAAAAAAAAATTCTTAGGAATATCGAACTTAACAAATATTTTACATTTTCCATTGTAAAGAGTAACCAGAAAAACTCTGGTACAATATTAAAATATGTACAAATTAGGAACGGTTGTACCATTCACTTAATGACATTAAATAAAATTTATATTTTCATTCCTAACATGATACCTTCAAGTCATTTTAATTTTCTAATTAATCTTAATATATATTATACAAACACCAAAAGGTGTAAGTTGTTATATACATAAATTTTTATACTTTTCATTTCCAATATCTTTAATATTTTTTAATTCATTACCTGTGAATTACAATTTTTTTTCTTCTAAATTTTGCATAATCAAGAAGGAATAAGGAATGTATAAGCACTTATAACAGAAGAATAGTTATCAGTTGCAGTCCAAACTAGATAAAGTCTACTGTATTTTGTTAAGGTCCCCCACTGTTAAAACTAAATAAAGAAACAATTTATCTGTCAAGTTACATAAAAAATTAAGAAAAATATTCTGAAATGACCAGAAATGTAATTGGAGTAACAGTAAATCAAAGTTAGTATAGGAACCAGCAAGGCATATGCAAGCACTAGTGGCTTGATTGATGCGAAACCACAAGCAAACGGAAAAGTGAACGAACCCCTAGACTATCTATAGATTTTTTTCAGGACCCTTCGACGTGTTACACACACTATTGCCTGCTAGAACAAGAAAAATACAATTGGATGCTGTACTTTACTTTACTTGGTGTGTAGAGAGTTATGCACATAAAAGGTTTGTATAAATGGAACATCCACCCTTTAAGAAAATTACAACCCATTCATAACTTTTTTTCTTTGAAAGAGTAGTGGTAGTTTAGGGGCTCCACGTCAAGACGACTTTTTTCCGTTGTGGTATCAAAGAAAAAAAATAATTACGAGACATGATAGATGATGACTAGATTAAGACAGAAAATGACAAAACCCATTACATGGTAATGTCTTGATTGATTTCTGGTTCTTTAGCTTTCTTAATTTTGGTATCATGTTACAAATGGTCTGCTATACTTTTGACTACATACTGTAATAGTAAAATTTTATGTAACCATACAAAATTGACTAGAATGATTACTAATAGTGGTATTTTTCTTCCTACAATACGCAAGAGCGGCTTGATTAAAAAAAAAAAATTTCACCAGGTTTTTAAACATATTCAACCACATTGTAGAGTACTGTATATCACTTGTCAATCAACCATCTTGGACTTCAATGATAAGGCATTTTCTTCCATCTAAGAAATTGCATACCCCTACCTTGGGTATATTGTGAAATAAAAGAAAAAAAAAACATAAATGATACATAAATATTGCAAATATTTCTTAGGCATTACTAGGTCATTACACAAAAACTACAAGTATCATACACGTGGGTTTAACACACGAATCGGATTTTACAGTAAAAAATACGAAGCCATATTTCTTCTGTAATATAATGCCCTATTAATAAAGCATATGGCATTAAGTGACATTTACTTGCCCATGATTTGTCCAATTTTAACTATCTTAAATCATTAATTACTAAAACATGAGAATGAAGATATCAAACCTGTTTACACTGAGATTTGCCAAATTGTTCAAAACATTGTTAATTCACAGGATCAACTGCTTATAAGTTTTGGAATACAAACACTGTTATAATTTTGACAAAGTTCTAGTTCATGATTTACAAATACAGTACATAAATCTCTAAATATCAGTCTGCCATACAATGCATCTTCACAATCATCGCAGTTCGTGTAACTAAATGTCAGCGTCTACTTACATTTGTTCCTCGCAGCTACATAGAAAAATAAAAAAATCCTTTAGCCTGAGCATTCACTTTCTGCAAAACAAAAAAAAAATATGTATATAAAAATCAGTCAATCATATCAAAGTAACCTTATGAAAAGCCATCCAATGAAAAGATAAATAAAAGGCATTTGGCCGACAGTAAATAAACTGGCAATGGAAAGTTTTGTCGAGCAATAAAGCCAGACAAGTCACAATTAGAAAGAGGAAAACATCATGCAACCTTTGCAATTTGAAAGAAGCCCGCTACTTTGGGGGTTGGCAGTAACGACGCTGGTGCACAGAATAACATTCTAACACTGGATATTTGAAGCTTTCGGTTTTACAACCATCAGTAACTCTGGTTTTTTATATATAATAAAAAGTCTTTTTTTTCCTTGTTAGCTGGAAACAAGAATTGGCTGGCATCAGGAATGGTTTATAATAATACAGTGTCTGAATGTAAAGCTTAAACCACAATTTTCAGAGTAAAGTTTTCAATAAAAAAAAAAATATCCATAACAACTGATGAAAGGTATTTGACATCCAGCCACAAAATGATTATTACAATTGGACTACTCGGATTATTCCTGAATATCCATTTAAATAATGTCAACATACTGTACTGGTTTAAAAAAAAAAAAAATCTGTAAAAGAGCGATAAAGTTCCATCAAAAATTAAAAGTAAAAATTCTACTTTTAATTCAACTACATACTCCATTAAGGAATAACAAAAGATAAGTTCTTCAAAATGTAGAATATGTTAGTAGAGACAAAATCTCAGCAAATCCACAGAGGAGATTGTTACCTAAACACCCTTTTAGCACAGCAACAAAAGACGTTACCAGTTAGGGAAGGATGGTATATGTAGCAGTAAGGAAGACGCAGGTCTCTACCCAAGATTTAAAATTTTGGATTAGCAATAAATTAAATTTTCTACAAGAATATTGAAGCCCGGCACTATAAAATTCCAAACATTCAAGTACTTCGACCACAAAAATTTAAAGTAATCAAAAATTTCTTGAATTCCTGAAAAGTGGTGATCAAATTTCTAATAGTTGTAGGGACACTTAAGAGGTTAAGTGCTGAAAACCCTTAATTAGTGAGAACACAATCTAAGTGCTGAAAAAAATAACTTGACGAAATGGCTTGGCAGAATGGTTGGCAGAAATTTCAGCTCCATACCTAGACAAAATAGCAACTCAATGAAACATCCGAGAGCTTAAACGAAGCAATTTACAGGATGCTGCTGTGATGATACAAAGGCCAACTAATAAAATCTATTCAAAGCATATCTTTAGAGATAAAATCAAAGCATTCTTTAAAATCACAACTAAAATTCAAGAGATACCATCCGACAAACACCTATTTTCAACTGATAATACAAATACTGTACAACTATTTTGTATTTTAAGACAAGGGATACCTAAATATAATGTTTTCTTGATGATAATACAATACCATTAACTAATTTTCTCTAGTTTTTTTATTCATACGAGGAAAACTTCCTTTTACAACAAAACCTCCTGCGGTAAAGCACAAGGCAAATCAATAAGATATATTGCCATATTCTATGGGAGTTTACTAAAATTTTGAAAAATCAGAGTAATCAACGACATGCAGAAGAAAGTCACAGCCATATTCGGAAATGACTACATTTTAAGCTATGTTAAACATGCTTATTAATGTACAAACATTAAGCAATGCAAAATATTTCTAACAGTTCATAGCACGATTTTATCCAATTTTAGAAATTAAAACCTTTTATGTACAGAACACTGAAGCAGTTGAATAAAGCTGATGTACTTAGCAAGCAATTTATACTTAAAAAGCAATTTAGGTAACTTCAATTATAAAATATTTTGCAACAATTTAACTCCTCTACAATATAGTTGGAGGCGACTGACCCCCAACGTCCAGGACACGGCACTTCAGTAATTAAGTACAACACAGTAAACTTATCTAATACGAGTCTATGACAGACAGATTTGGTTACACTTCTTGATAACTAATATTTACTTATCAGGACCAGGCCATCTATACTGTATGAAAAAGCTTTTTTTTTTTACATGTAAATCTGACAATAGTAACATTAGTTGCTACATTTCTATACCATTCTCCTGGTATTACAAGATTAGTTTTATCACAAACCAACTTCTCCGACGAAATTGTAGTGTCGGCTCTTTACTTACAAAGCGGTGCTATAATGTACAGCTGTATTAAATGAAGCAATCTTGTGATTTGCAAGTAGAAATAAGCAAGGCTCCTTGAGATTTGAACTTACATTCCCAAATACACCCAACAAGAAATATTTTCTTTCAAAAGCTGTATAGTTAGCAAATAGTTAACTGCAGTGTAAGTGATCCTGTTCTCAGACCCACCTAACATACAGGATATGAAAAATTACACTGTTACATTCAGTGGTAATGAATGGAACAATTTTTTTATACACTTTCATGTTCATAAATCATTTCAAGTTTTATACATTAAAGTCTGTCAGTCAACCTTACCATCAGATATGTGTTTCATACAAAATAAATACCGGTATGTTTCACCACTATCAAAATCAAACTGCAACGGTTTCTCTCGTCCTTCATTTGTCGTACAAGTCCATTCACAAAAATGCATAGAATATTTCCTTTAACTTCTATCAAAAATTCTCATCACAAATATCCTCGCTCATGAGGGGTAGGATATCATGCTTAAAAACAGCACTCAAATTCGTCTCGACTTCAAAATTGACCGACATAATTGGCGACTCATGGATCTCCTAATACATCTCCCCACCCTGATGCATGTGACATTGGCATCATCAGTATACAAACATCTTCACTAGTATTCACCCCTGTAGGAAGAATGGAAGACCAGTAAGACAAAAGCAGCTTCTTCAACAACCCCACAAATACAGGGAACAAGAAATTTAGTATGCAGTTAGGAACCTTAAATGAATTAATTAATTACTTTTACTGAAATTTCAATGCAAGAGCTTAAATTTTCATGTAATACACCCTTAATCTAGGGATGATTATAAGGAATTCCTTAGCAATAGCATGTATAACTAAAGGAAATAATCTGCAAATGAGTATATTCTATTTTTATTTTCCTAAAGCAAGGTTTCATCCCTTACAAGTGACCAGAGAACTATAGCCGTTTTTCCCAATGTCATGCACTGCAGAAGTCTGACATCGTGAAAAGTAACTGTATCAAAAGCCTCCAAGAACAAGTTAAGGAAAACATGTTAAAACTTTTACAAAATAAAATTACAAAACCAGGAGACCAAATAAGCTCTGACTCCCAAAATTCGGAAATTAAAACTGCGACTCGACATGTCATCAGCATTGGTTTTAACTATACAGTATATTATACAGTTTCTCACACCACACACACTATCTCTGGTGTGCATGCCACACTATGACAGCTAATGTACAAGCAAAGAATCGTCCCTGATTACTGAAGATGAATAACAGAATATAAAGTTATTAGAATGAATCAGCACAGTAAACTTTGTCTTACTTCATTATATAGTGTCATATATGAATTATTTTACCGAGAGTGGTCAACGAATTAAGGAAAAAAATACATAGGTTGCATGCTTCTTTCGTCATCTTATTTTTCTATCAAACGTATTTGTTCCATATACAGATGGAAGAGAATATTTCCAATCTTATAAAGAGAAGTCTCCAAAATGTAAATCCTGAAAAAGGCTCAATGAGTTCATGATCACTCGTCAAGACTAGTTCATGACCACTCACTAAAGACATGTGAATGGTTGCAGATATACTTGACCTAAGTAACTTTAAAGGCAAGAACAAGAGTTGCCTTCAAGCAGTTCAAAATCAACAGACCAACTGAAAAGGTTAACAATTATGGTCTCAAACTTGGTTACTTTGTTCAACTTGGTTATGAAAATTTTGTTGTATAAATATCCATTAGCATTACAGTACCTAGTCTTACTCGAGGGTCGACAAACTCATTTAGCCATGGGCAGAGAAAGACAAGGAAAGGCTAAGGAAATATGAAATCACTGGGTACTATACCAAATGAGCCCCTCATGAAATCATTCCAGAGATGAAATACCAGTTTTCATCATCTTGTAATGTAGGAAGGGATAGTAAGACTCATCATGACACTTACATAGAAGGCCCACAATGTTGTGTATAAAGGTGCAGTTTTCATTAATCAGTAATAGTCCAAAAATATTCTTATTCATAAATGTATAGCTAATTATATTATTAATAGATTAGAAATAAAATAAAAAGGAATACAACCAGAGGCAAAGTGACATTACAAAGCATCGTTATAACCTTGTGTGATGAGGAAGACACGCTGTACATGTTGCCCGATTGTGGAGTCTTTATGTCACTCAAATGTCTTTAAGATACCATCCCAAGGCAGTTTTTGAAAGATTCAACGTCCTCAAAAGCTGTTGCAAAACCTAGTTTGGTTATCACATCTCATTTCCCAATCACAGAATACACTAACTATTCTAATATAAAGCCTCAATATTTGGTATCCTTGCTGTAGCTCAATTCACCACGAAACCCAAAGCCTCCAATATACCTGTATCACTTTCTTCATTACTGAACCTCAATCCTACACCATAATACCAAAGACACATGGATATTTACATGCAAGAATCACGTTCCACAACTAAAGTAATGTGCCCAAGTGAAAAGAAGCAAAACTGAAAAATTTCCCTTTCCTTTATGCTTTCTATTATAAAGGTACCTCTCTGGATACCGGCAAGGCTGAACAAGACCTTCTTCCTTACTATTACAGGGAGTGAGTGCTGGTAGGGGGAATAGGCTACATGTATACAATAACAAATACACTAAGCAATATTACTTGCCTGAAATGATTTATAGTTATGAGAATGTGAAAGTGATGGCTTATGTTACTTGGTTGGGGAGTTTAGACTACCAAAAATTGTCTGAAACGTCTCTGGCACAGATCTGAAAAGTAAGCAAAAAATACCAAACTAGAATATAACTGAAAATAAAAATGTCTAGCCTTAAATAAAAAACAAAAACAAAAGAAATAATGGCTACATGTGGGCCCCCTTACACTACATTAGCATTACTGCAACCTATTTAGATGGTGGTTTACTCAGCAATTGAATCATAAATGAGGCGAGTTGCTGGGTAGGTGACAATTGGGTAAGGTTTTCAAAGCAATGGTAAGAGAAGCAACAAAATAAAACCCCGGGCTAACATCTATGATGATGAAAATAACACACAAATGTATGTGTTGGTGAATGTTGTCCCCAATTAGTGGCGTGCGTTATGTGATGAGTAGACTGCAATGGACAAGAGATCAGGGATACTGCTGCTGCACTTTTCAGAAACTAAACGACATAGAAGGGAGTACCAGAAATGACAACACAGCGAATTCAGACATTCGGGAAAATGTTGGCCGAGACAAGAGTGTAACCATGCATGACAACAGCAAACAGGATGAGATATATATATATATATATAATAGGTCTTCCAACACATTTACGGTGATGCAGTAATGGTTGGACGAGCAGTAACTATTTTAAGGCTGCGTTGAAAAGAATTCAAGCAGAAATTAATCTAGACCCTTGAAATAAATGGCTCCCAAAGTTAACTAAAATAATAGCAACTTATTTTAAAATGACTTATTAGTAAATGCTTGGATAGCAATCTTTAGGGAATGCTTAATGTGTGAAATATTGGGGTTGTAGCCTATATCAATAAATGTTGTAAATTGAGTCTTTTAAACTAAATTCTAGTATACTGTATACAAGAAATCTAAAGATATATATATAATAGGTGAAAAAGAATATTTCCATTGTTCTTTTCTAATACTGTACAGTATAAAAATGCAAAATTTGAAAAACAATTAAAATAACAGAGGTTAAAAATCTAATAAAATTATTTCCTTGCAAAAGCATATATTATACCCAAGAACTATATAATGTTTTGAACCAGTAAGTACACTAAATTGTAAAAACTTTGTCATTTGTGATATTTGCAATGTACGTAACTCCTAACCACAAGATTATTCCTTAAATATTTCTCGACGATAATTTTACAAATAAATCATGGTACAGATTCAAATAAAAACAAATAATCATATTCTTAAAAGCAAATAGAATTTACAGGTTAGAAAAATATTCTCAGTCCACTTGCACTACTATACAAAGCTACTACCTGTAACAAAAGACCTTTTAAAATAGGTATATACTACTACTACTACACAATATAAAAAAACAAAAACAGGTAGACTCATGCAAAACATATGCCAAATATAAAATCTTCTTTATATTTATCTCCAATAATGGCTAAACTTTCCTGTTGCATCACTCGTCAGATCGTGAAATTTTTAAACAAAACCTAGCCGAACTCTTGCAAAAAAAAAAAAAAAGGAAGGGGATTTAATTGGTCCTAAAATTTCATGAAACAATTTCACTTAAATAGTGAAATTGATGTCTGCAATTAGTCTACAATTTCATTACACAATGATTACACTTAGCTCTTAAATTTCATGAAATTATGCTTACCTTCAGGTTATCAGGAGCCAATGTCTACACCTAACTAGTCGATATTGTGAAGTAACCCTAGCACTTAGCAATTAAAATTCTTCACAAATAATGGTAGATCTTTGTAACTAGAATTAACACTAAATGTTAATAAATGTAAAAAAAAATTGAATTAATTACTATCACACTAAAGCGGGGTTTACACGATCGAACGCTTCGTCGAACCCGGTTGACGAACCTGCTTGTCAAACAGTTCGAAGAGGTGGAGTCAGCCACAAATGCATAAGGTTTGTGGACAATGAAGCTCCGCCCACAAAAGTCGGGCTAGAACAGACTTCCTTCGAACCGTTTGACTAGTGTGTTCGAAAACCGAATACCCCCTTCACAGGTTCGAACATCACTTTAAACACTCGTCTGTCGAACCACGCTCGATGAACCTTTCAACCGTGTAAACCCGCCTTTACATTCACACCTTGTTTTATTCTGTTACTACTAACAGGAATCCGAAGGATCTAAAATCCAATATGATACCTTAATTCACTCATCTTTATTTGTTAAAATCCATATAAAACAATAGAAAAAAATTAAAAAAAACATGAAACACTATGAATTCCCCTACTAAGTAGTAGGCAAAACATGATAGCCATGGCCATATGGAACTAAAGACTTGATTCAAAGGATACTATAGCAATTAAAAAAAAAACTAAAATTAGACTAGTTCTGTGCAATTTCAAAAACAATAAATTGGTAGAAATATAGAGAAAAACAAAACTTCTTAGTGGGAAATTATCTACATCTGGGCTGCACAATGAAGCACCATTTTCTTGGTAATATTTATACACATTCAAATCTCAAAGCCTTTTTTGTACATAATACGAGTTCTCTTACCTTTTTTATTTGATAGCTCATTCAGACCATCAAATGCGAATTCCTAATACAAAATAAATCACTCTCTTTTGAACCAATAACTTTGCCAAGTCAAAAATTGCTTGTTTTGGAAAGTAGATGTAAAATGAGGATTTGTATCTGCATGTTAGAATTCTTTCAAACAGAATCTAAATTACTTCAGTTCAGAAAACATAATAGTGTACATACTGTGACCTTCCTTCATTGTTCAGTACTCAGATCTAATTATAATGAATTATGCTAATTAAAAGCCACAATCATATTTACAAGGATTGTCTAAAACTCAAAGTTATTATAGACATAGCACACCAAAATGCAAGATGAGAACTATTAGAAAACCCAGATTTTAAATGAATTATCAATTAAATATCAAACTTTTTCATCGTTTGATAAAAATAGGGAAAACCATCAAATCTTCACTAAAATGGGCTTGACCTAAATATTTCTGTCTTACAAAGGACAGGTCAATATCAAGGAAGGAAAATATTTGATCTCACAAATGAAAGTTAAAAATGCAGGAAGAGCTGAAAACTCAGAAGAGCCAGAGACAACACAGCCAAGGGCAAGATAGTTCAAACCTTTTTACAGCTATGGTGAAAGCTCACTATAATCTTGTATGGACACCATACTAATCCTGGCATTATGAGTAAAAAGGCAATATTGTACACCTGTAACAAATATTGGTTGGAGAAACGCAGATATTTGCTCTTACATAAATCACACACCTTCTTAATCCTTTGTCAATACCAGTGAGGTATCCTGAACTTATGCCCAAAATGGAAGAGAAAGTAAGGGCATTAATACTTTGAAAGAAAAGATAACATTACCTATCACAGAGAAGTAATGCTCCCAAATACCAAGAAAACTCTAAACTATACTTACTGTTCGAGCCAAGAAGGTGGAGCTGTGTTGGGGCTGCGAAGTTTAATGTTGAATTGCTTGAGGGTTGCTTCTAGGGCCGTCTGATTACCACTAAAGTATGCCGAAACAGCATTGTGGAATAATAGCAACTGCTTGTGCATTACTTTTACCTAAAGATTCAAGTAATATTAGTTGTAACTTATTGTAGTAAAGATCTTAAGCAATAATGTATCAATACACCAAAGAAATATTAACAAGAACAGCATCCAAGATGTAGTGCAGATCAATTTCAATTATTGACCGATTTGCAATTGAAAAATAAAATTATGCTAATATGGTTCAAAGAATGCTTTATAACCTTGTTTTCATCCAGGAATTTTAGTTTAATTGATACATCTGCCCTCAATCTGTCATAGTGGGCCTTGTGCATACTAAAGTTCCTCTGCGCCTCTTCTAGTTTGATGCTACTGATCTCGGTCCTGGGTTGTTGCGATAACATTTCAAGGTCGCTACGATAGGCATCATATTCCACCCTGAAAAATACATTAGTGTCTAAAATAGTGTTTCCCAACCTTTTTTGGTTGCAACCCTAAATGCAGTCTTAACCTGGAGTAGCGACCCTAATTGTAATACTAAATACAACCATTTCATGTAACAGTTACCTGTACTTGCAAAATGTTTATGAGCTATCGTTACTACATTTCAGTTTATATTTGCTAGAATAATGAATTTCAAAAAAATTTAACCAGGAAAGAAAAAAAAGTTACTATGTGCCCAGTAGAATCTTTACCTTGTCTAACTAAGGTGAATCAGTTATATTAATAAAATAAAAATGTGAACAGCTGTGAACTATAGATATATTTTTGTAAGACCCTCTGACAACCCTGAGTAATACCCTAGCGACCTTAATTTGTGTCGACCCTGGGGTCGGGAACCAATGGTCTAGGAGGAGGGAGAGAACAAGACATTGTTTAAAAGTTAATAAAAAGAAGAGTCAGTTGCATCATCATTAAATACTAAGCAGATGGAAGGAAACCAAAGTCTGATACTGAAGAAATAAGTAGATACAAATCATATCATTTCTGAACACAAAAATTAGACATAAATTTTTATGACAATAGCCATAAACAGGAGGTTTGTTACTAATGCTGTTACCCTGTTACCATCATTATCACAACAATATTATTTTATCCGTAATGCTGTTATCATTACTACTATTAATATTACTGTAGTAGCATTGAAAAGAGAAATATTCAAAGGGAACGAACCTAATACGCTAATAACTTGCAAAGAAGGGTTCTACTAAACGAGACCAAATGTGAAGAAGATTGAAATGTAAGATGATAAACGAGACCAAATGTGAAGAAGATTGAAATGTAAGATGATAAATGAGACCAAATGTGAAGAAGATTGAAACACAAGATGATAAAAGAGACCAAATGTGAAGAAGATTGAAACGTAAGATGATAAAAGAGACCAAATGTGAAGAAGATTGAAACGTAAGATGATAAACGAGACCAAATGTGAAGAGGATTGAAACGTAAGATGATTTCTCATGATTAACAACATTCTAAGAATTGATATCCCATTGTTCTTTATGAAATTTAAAATTATTTTGTACAAGGATGAAAAATGCCATCTGCATCAAAGACGACTGCACAACTAACCTCGCAGCTTCATAAAGCTTGATGGTAAGCAAAGTGTCCTCCATAGTTTTGTTACAGAGTGTGTTGACAGAAGACACAAAGAAATTTAAGGCTCCAAGAAGAGTTTCCCCATTTTTGGTTAGGGTTCGTTGAGTCTCTGCATTGTAGATAAATTCTTCTTGAAGCTCTGGAGATTTCTAAGAGAAAAATAATCTTATTAAAAAAGGGTTTTTATAATACCAAACATCAAGTTTTTAATCACTTTGTATTTTTTGTAACTAAACAAATCAGAGATCTTTAATATAAGTAAAACTTTGGCGAAGCTGGAACAGCTGGTATGCTTTTTGAATGAGGAAATCACAGCTGGCTGTCTGGTGGAGGGTGCCCCCCCTAAGCCACACTATTAGTATTATGATCATTATTACAAGTCAAGCTACAACCGTAGTTGGAATAGCAGGATGCTATAAGCCCAAGGGCCCCAACAGAGAAAAATATCACAGTAAGGAAAGGAAATAAGGAAATAAATATACTATGAGCAATTAAAAAGTATTTCAAGAACAGTAACATGAAAATAAATCTTTAATATATAAATTATAAAACCTTCAAATAACAGGAGGAAGATAAATAAGATAGAACAGTGTGCGAAAGTGTATCCTTCAGCAACAGAGCTCTACCTTTGAATAAGAACATGCAGGGTTCTCAGGTTTGTACAGTTAGGAAAATTACAAATTAAAAAAAAAAAACATTGTTCCCGTAAGTAATACAAACCTTCAACCTTTGATAAAAGACTCACTCTTAGGAGGGTAGAAACCCATTAACCAAACTGGATGGTTTACTGATCCAGAGTGTGTCGATACAATTTGGTTCTGTACAATATAGGAGTGAAATTCATGACTCCTGTTAGCTTCCTAACTACCTGAGCATGAAAATGTTGAAGGTGTTAGGCTAGGTATCCCCCTCTCCACCAGGACTGTGAAACTGTCACTGAAGAATCTACATTCCTAAGGAAACAAGTGCCTGAATATCTGGACATTATATGAGAAATGGGTGTGCATACATTCTATCCATGTTTCCCCTCCAATAGAATGATGGGAGACATACTTCTAAAATAAAATCTCTGTAAAGAAAAGGTACTCTGTCAAGTAGCTTAACTGCATCGATTGCTAGGTCCAACTCTATAATGGCATGACTGCTGTGCCCACAAGAAAGGGGAAGATGAAAGGAAAAGCAGCCGCCATCCAAGACGAGATACTTCTTGCCCTTATAAGAGAGCTAGGTTCACTACAAAACCTTTTGAGTAGCTTCCACATGTTCTAGGGACTTGTGGGTAAAATCCCACAGGTAGTGGGGTGGTGAAGGTTGTTCGACGCTTACAGAGTCCTGCCTTCAGCACTTAATCGAAAAACAGATTCTTCTTGAAGGATAGGATGGAGCTGATGCTTCTGACCTCATGAGCTTGTGCTGTAAACGGTCCATTTCTGGACTCCCCAGAAGAGGCATACGTGCATTTGATGGACTCATGAAGCCAGAACAAGATTCTGTTTTTGAATATTGTCTTTTTCACCCAACCATTGCTGAAGAACAACCTCTGGTGGTCTGGTCTGAAACACAGAGTGCTCTGGACGAACAGCCGTAGCATCCTCTAGGACAAAAACCAGGTCATTCCAATAGCTAGTCGCTTCATGGTGAAAGAAGATGGAGAAAAACTCAAAACCACTAGGGATTGTGGATGATAGGGTTTTGGTTCTTGTCCATTAAAGTTGACGAGATCTTCCCTCCCCTGAAATGACTAAAGGCATAGTATTCTGCCTACTCTTTTCACTGAGGCTATAGTGAGAAGGAAGACAGTTTTAGGTGTAAGAATTCCATCAGACTCCCTCCCAAAGTGTACGTACGGCAAATGCTCACTTTTGTGACATACCATCACATACGGTGGTGGTAAAACCTTCCTCCGACGGTACACTTCGACGTCAGAGGATTTCCAATCTCCTTAGGAATGTGTTGTTGCCACTCAGCCACACAAGCGAGGAATTAAATGGCAAACAGAAATGCTGTCCATTAGAAACAAGAAAGTGGATATCTGCAAGTTACAAAGACAACTGTCAGTGAACTACAGGTGTCGGGAAAACAGCAAAACATATCTTCTTCCCTCCCACACACAAACCGATCTGGCAACATTATCTAAAAAGAAAAACAAAAGATTACAAAAGACAACAGAGCATCGGGAGTACGTCTATACTCTCTTGCTGAAAACACAATGGCTATTCTGTGAGCAGCAGGAGGGCAGGGCTTCCACAGCCTCCTACCAGTAACTACCTACACCTCATTATAAATTTTAAAAGCAGTTTCCAGCTTCACTGAAATCATGTAAGTTTGTATGTGCAAGAACAAATATCTTTATTATGTACACTATGATTAAAAACTAATTTAAAGCTGTATAAATGTTAGACTGATTTAAGTGCTTTTGAATATCATACCTGGGCTAGATCAGCAAACGCATCGCCTAACTGTTGCTGTGTTTGAACAACATGGTAAAAATGTGAAGATAAAGCTCTTGCTAAACGTAGTATTTGTGAATATTTACGTTGGGTGTCTCGCAGCGCCTCAATCTGACCTTCCAGTTCTGTTGAAAGAAATGTGAATGAAATACAATGGAATACCGTAGTTTTTTTTTTTTTTCATATATGAGGATAAATAAAAATTGGTTAAAAGATTTCAACATCGCACATATATATCAATGACACTTCAAAAATTGATCCTTCATAGAATTTATATTTTTGTGAATGCACTTTTTAAAACTGCATTTCAGCTTATACTCATCAATTATGAGGATTTCACTTGCAAACAGCTAAGATAGGTAACTGGAAATGACTGTGTATGAGAAACTTTTTTGCTGCCTGTCCAATGAAAGAAAGTTTAATTTTCTGTTTAACTGCCAAATCACAAACTTTTATTTGAAGTATTGTACCATAATTTGTATTTTACCCAACTATTCAAACCTGAGACCTTTAATAAGAGTATGAATTCAGATAAGCTGAAACGGACATTATATCTCGACGAGATAACTACCAACAAGTAGTGTCTGGAAAGCTCCGCCCACCTCTTAGTCATCAGGACTTGCCAATTTTAACCATTAGACCATAGACTAGTTGAGTGGTTGAGACAGAAGTTCAACTTTTTAAGACTCCTGTTTGCATGGTAGTAATCTGTTCTACACAAATAAAAACTATCCTTTTGAAGGAAGAACTCCCAATAAATGATGTTCTGACAGGTTAAACTTTCCCAAGAATTATCCAACCACCTTCTCCTGTATTGGAGCAAAGGTGATAACTAAATCAACCTTGAAACAGTCTGAGTATAGGGATTCTGTAGGAGTCAGTCAGTACTCTGTCATGTCATGGGAGAGCCTTTATCCTTGTACATGATATGTTGTCAAAGTGTTTCCATAGCTATCACGCGAAATAGGCTTGAATACATTTCTATTTATCCTACTCCTTGTTTAGGGGGATGGGGGAGATAAACTTCTAAACAGATCCTGTCCGAGACCTGGCATGATCAAGATTGTTGATCAGCTAGCAAATCAGACTGAAAGGGGAAAGGCTCAAGCATCCCAGTGATCATGTGGATGTTGGAAAGCATTCACTACCAGGTAATTCTTCTACTTTTCTAAATTGGTACAGGTTGAGATGGCATGCTGTCCATCCCACACTGTGCCAAATCCAAAGCAGCAGCCAAAGTCGTCAACAAGTTCATGCCAAAGAGGAAGAGATGGGAGAATAAAAGAAATAACCAAAAGAAAAGAGAAAGTGCTGACTAATTTAGTTGGATCAACACTTGGGCACGAAGGTCCAGTGGGAAAGCAGTTCCCACTATCCATCAGAGCCCAGCTGCTAATCCCTAAGCATCCCATCCTCGTCAAGGCTTCAGCATCTGAGGGCCACGAAGCAAGAAGCCTTTCTTCTAAACAATGATGTAGGGACCAATCTTCCCTTAGCAACTGAACATGTCTAATATTACATTCCTCTTGTTTGGGATTCATCTGCCTTCTTGCTTGCCGATTCAAGCTACTATGGCGTTGTTGCTCATTAATACTAAAGGGTGCCCCAAAAATTCTTAGAATGCTTGGAGTGATAGAAATCTCGCTTGCATTTCCAACACATTTTTGTGTAGACGTTTTCTTGTTTTCACAACACACATGATGTGACCAAGTTACATGGGTGTCCCATCCCTCTATTGGCAAATCTGAGAATATGAAGGTATGGAGATGAGACCGACTCCCTTGGTGATAGTTTCCTTGTCAGCCACAAGCTTACTGATGTGATCGTCTGCTTGAAAGACACTTGCTGGCGCCATGTCATATCAGCATGCCCATAGGCTTCAACTTTTTAGGTGTGAAGTTCGACATTTCCCAATTTATCACGATCACCAGATCGCACCTGACGAAGAGCAGATTCAACCTATAGGAGAAATACAAAGTTATATCCTATGCGAGACGGCCCATGCCGAAGCCAATGTAAGCACTTGTGTGAACATTTGGGGAGCGAGCAGTACACTGTGTGAAACACTGGATTTCGGACCAAGTAGGAGGTGGAGGTACTTCTGGGAGGCCAGATGAACGGGCACTTGGAATTCCGCATCCTACAAATCCACTGAAAACATGAAAGACAGCACAACTCATACAGTTTGTATATTGAACCTAGTCTGCAGAACAAACTGGTTCAGGGGTGAGAGAGGTCAATGCCCGTCTCCAACCCAAAGTCGATTTCTCTATCTGATTGAATTGACTATAGAACCACCGAGATCTGTCTCAAATGATTTCCAGCATATTCTTTGCTGATTTCAGAGAAAACTGGAAAACCATTGATGTGCAAGTGGGGAAAGGTCAAAGGATTTTGAAAGATAGGTGGTATCCATCCAGAATTACTTTTACTAAATTGCTCTGTTCTATGTTGCTGCCCGTTTGCCAATGGCATGACAGGCATCACCTCAAGGTTGCTGGAGGAGGAGACTGCCGACTTCAGCATCCACTGGACTGGATTTAATGGTTTAAAGGCCGCTCATAAATGGCAGAATCAAGGAAGTGAAAATGTCCTAGAGACTGACCATACATACAGTACATATGATCCCCTTCCAAGCCCCCTCTCAACCCAAGCTAGGGACAAAATGAAGATGATGGATTGACGAACTAAAAAAGTTTGAGGGTGTGGACTAGCACAGAAAGACCATAAACAGACGCAAGTGGAAGGACATGTTTGAGGACTTTGTTCTACAGTGGACTTGTAACTGAGGGCCAGGCAATGGCTGCTAATGACTCAGATACACACATAGGCTCCCCCAAAAACCAACATCCTTAGCTCGCAAGGAGGGCAAGGTTGCAGACGCTACAAGAAACGATCGAGCTTGAGCGGTACTCTAACTCCAATCCGGCAGATCACCAGACAGGGATGTTTCCAGTAGGCTACCACAACACTAATCTGGCTTTGGGGATAGTCACAGCTTTCTTAAAAACCAATCCTGATAGCGAGGCAGTCTCTGCCACAGCCACTTTCATAGGGCTTTGACTGCTGAAGGTAACAGCGCAGTGGATGAGTGAGTCCTGGCTAGCCTTCCTTCACTTTTCCACCATTACCTCTTCCTCAGAACAGGTTTCAGTATAGACACATTCCTCAATACTGTCGCCGCCTCTTGTCCACCTTGCTTAGAGGATAAAGATAAGACTGCATCACTAACCTCAGGACTAACTTGGCATATTGGCTGGCTAACTGTGTACTGTATCATGGAGATCACTGCCTTCCCAGACAGGACCCACTTTCTATACTTTGCCAACACCCCAGGATTTCACAAATCCCAAGAAGCAGGTTGGCCAGGACACCTACCACCTATTGAGATACTACTGCTAGGGAGTTATTGGGACCTTTGACTGGCTAGACAGTACTACATTGGATCCCTATCCCTGGTAACGGCTAATTTTCCCTTTGCCTACACATACACTGAATAGTCTGGCCTATTCTTTCCACAGTCTCCTCTGTCCTCATACACCTGACAACACTGAGATTACCAAACAATTCTTCTGCATTTAAAGGGTTAACTATTGTACTGTAATTATTCAGTGCCTACTTTCCTCTGGGAAAGAGTAGAAGAGACTTAAGCTATGGTAAGCAGCTTTTCAAGTAGCACTCCAAAATTAAAGCATTGTTCTCTAGTCTTGGGTAGTGTCATAGCCACAGTACCATGGTCTTCCACTGTCATGGGTAGAGTTCTTTTGCTTGAGGGTATATTCAAGTACACTATTCTATCTTATTTCCCTTCCTCTTCTTTTTTGAAGTTTTTATAGTTTATTTATATGAAAAATCTAATCTATTGGTGTTAGTATTCTTAAAATATTTTACTCTTATTGTGCACTACCTCACTTGTAGTTCGTTTATTTCCTTATTTCCTTTCCTCACCGGGATATTTTTCCCTGTTGAAGTGCTAGGGTTGTAGCTTAGCTTACATTAATAATAATAATGATAATAATAATCATGAAGTAGGTGACTGCACCAGACCAATGGTCAATCCAGGTAGCCAACTGGAGACTGGCCACAGAAGAGGCTTACAGATACTGTACTTTGGTCTCTATCATCTCCAGAGGAACTCCAATCGTAAGAGCAAAAAACACTATCAATAGAAAGAGCATATGACATTCTAAGCTTCTGGCATGTAAAATCTCCTCTGTAGAGAGAGTACGGAAGGCAGGATCTTACACAAGACACCAGCAGATTTTCAGCCACACACAAGCAAGATTGAACCATGGAAATTTCAGGTGAGTCCTTGATCCTTGAGGGGTGCCTTAATGGTAATCAATGACCATAGGTCACAAGCCATGAGGGAAAAAATAATGCAAGAACGTGGACAAACGAACATTCTATCTTGGGCTTTCTGCCGGACCAAGGTCAGGCAGCATTGAAGGGTAAAAAATCTTTGATTTCTCCACTCTCGATATAGAGATTGCCACAACCACCTCAGGAAACAGTTTTCTCCTTGCAGATAAGGCACACTTTGGACAGCAATTCAAACTGTAGTGTTCCTTAAAGAAGCTAGGATCACCCTTCCCTTCAGGAACTGAATTACTTTTGGTAAACATACCCATAGACCGACGAACTACCATGTACTTTATTCTTTATGGTGCATCCCACTCACCAAAATCAGGACCGTGTTGCATCATCATCTATTGTGCAAGCGATGCCCTTAAGAACACCGAAAGCTGTCTTGGGTGGTCAGCTGCTGCTTTTCAATAGTGTGGACCGTCTCCACTGACCTGAAAGTCACAGGAAGAACGATCATGGGGTGAGCATCACGCAGTGACAGATCTCTAGGTGATAAATTATGAAAGACATTCCTAATTATGCTTAAGCAAAGAAATGTCTGATCACTTCTATAAATGAAAACACTGATCACTGGCTCCTCCCAGCCGTGGTTCTCTACCGTGTGAACGAGATGGAACCTTGCCACAAGTCATCTTCCTTCCCTTTAATACCAAGTATATCTAGGGAGATAGACAGAGATGTTCCTTGCGCGTGCAGGAAAAGGGGAGGGAGAAGGGGGGCTAGTCCTTCAACACATACGAGATCAAGCACTGGTGACATGTGCGTGCACTTTTGTAACAGAGTTATCTTCCCTGGATAGGTCGGCCCTTGGTATCTCACTCTCTCACGTACGACGAAACAGATCATACGGTCCCTCTCATACGGGGAGGGGGATTTCAAAGCCTCGCAAGACTCTTAGCATTCAGTCGAGCACCGCGGGAAAAAGGGAAAGAAGGTCGCAGCCCTTCATCAGGAGTGACTATATAGCAAAGGCACCTTCCCTGATTTGATCAGTTCTTGGTCAATCACTCACTCGTACATGAAAAAAGATCAGACAAGAGTATAACAAGACTCCTGTCGATCAGTCTTCCTGAACTTCAATGGCTTTTTCTTTTTAGCAGCAGTCATAAAAATCTGACAGAGAGGAAGAGGAGGAAGAAAATTTGGGAGGAGGAGGAGGAGAAGCACATGCATTTCTTCCTCTTGCCAGCCTTCCTCGGCGTCGAGGTCTTAAAAGGCTAACGATGACACTCCCAGAAAGGAAAAGGGGCCACCGGGATCTCTTGAATATGGGGATGGCTGCGAACAGTGATGGCCTCTGAAAAACGCACAAAGATGACAATTATCAATGGCAGATTTGGACATGAACCTAACACACTTCTGGCTTTACCAGGACACAACCCCATATCCTTGTACTTTTTCATTAATTCTGAAACCAGAAAAAGAAAGAATTAATTCGAGAGGTAACAACAGTGCATCTGTAATGATTGTGCTTGAAATCGAAAAGAGGTAGTCTTAATGACATAGACGTGGGCAAAGCTTTCTCCGCACTACCTCGTTAAGTTTTGATGGCTGTTCAAGCATTGCGAAAGTCTTAATTCTGTTAAAGGAGGATGGTTTGCGTTCGTGTAGGAACAAATTGAAAGCCGGTTCTTCCACAATGTTTTCAAGCATCTGGCAACTAAGCTTTTGCTGATAACGTTTTCTTTATAATCTTCCCCTGTTTTGGGTTAGATTTCTCTTGCTTGAGGGTACAATCAGGCACACTATTCTATACGTTTCCAAATTTCCTTTCTTCACTGGGCTATTTTCCCGGTTGGAGCCCTTGGGTTTATAGCATCCTGCTTTTCCTACCATGATTGTATCTTAGCCACTAATAACACAATTCAATACTAGATCTATTTTGACTGGTGTTTTACAGGGTAGTTCCTGGGCTTCTGTTGATTAAGTGTACTGTACTGTACTATGATCATGATACCTCTGGAAATAAGACTCATATTTCAGCTACTTGGTTACTCCAATAAAATTTGAAGTTTGTACTGGTCTTACAAGAAATCTGAAATGATTTGTGAAGTGTTCTAGTTTGTAATAACCTCAATTAGTAGCTATAGAGTATACAAGTCTCAAGTGTTGCAAAAAGTAGTTAATAACTGATCTTCGGGAGTTTTAAACTGATGGAAGGCAACAATGCAAGCCAATAACAATTCAGGAAATTTTAAAAGCTTACAAGACACTTTAAATAAGAAGATTTGTAAGTGCAGTATACAAAGGTTCTTTGAAAAGTAACAGCTATATACAGCATTACATCACAAGACTTGAAACTATATGAATCCAGGTATTGCATTAGGAACTTACCAGAATCAACTGTCCGTGAAGATTTCCCTAATTTCTCGGAAATGAGCTGCTTAGTGCACTTATACGTAGAGATAGACCATGTCTTAATGCTCTCCATTTTGCTTCCCCCGGACCGGACAACCGCTGCGCCGTTTTCACTGCTGGGTGTCGTAGGCGTTGCTAAGGGGACGGGAGACATGGCTGGAAACGGCGAGATATAACAGGACCACTTATTCCCGTACTCTGAAACATTACTTACATAGGGGTCCAGGGGTTTAAAATGACTTTATTCTGGGTCTCACCATCACCAAATGTGCCTTTTCCAAATTCCCATTAAATTACAGAGGGTAACCACTTAAAATGTCTTGTCAAAATATTGCAAAACTACTGTGCCTATCTTAATAAATGGCAAGGGACACTTCACTAAATGCTTTATTTCATTTAAAATTATATTTCTGACAAAAGCAAAACTGTTCTAGACAAGAAAGCTTAATCAATACTGAAGGACAAGCACAGATATGAAAGTAAGCATATCAAAGTATCAACAAGGTACTTTACTCTAATAAGTTGCAAAATTTCAACCAGCATCATCAAATAAGAGTATCTACTACAGAATGAATTCCTAAAAATAACTTCAGGGGCACAAAAAGTAACAAAAGTTAGCAATACAAAACACATTCTTCCTCTTAGAATACGTACACGTATCTTTTTGAGCTATTAGCAATAAAAAAGGTCATAATACAAACTAATTCATGCCCGTAATATGTAACATGCCAGCATGAATGGTACAGTACATTAATCGTGTACAGTACTTGAAAATATAATCAGAATACCTACGACCGCTTTAAATAGCATTTTTGTCGTTAATTATTAGCATCTTTTAATTAAATTACCCCTAAACAATTGCTGTTACTTCATTATAAAATCCTCTAGCTACTCAAAGCTACTAAAGCATTCTCAATTGATCAGAGATTTGGGTATTCGCAGAATACATTACTTTATCAAATATACAGATGAAGGTTTTCTATAATAAGTCCACAGACAGCTGCACAAGTGACTTATTAGATGGTCCAGTTGAAAATTTGTATGCATGAGCACACCTGGTCCAATCTAGTCTATTACCTATCACTTAGAATTAATTACTTATCAAAATGATCCTCAATCTATAATTAGCTGATTTATTTTAATTCTTGCTTGAATAAAAATTAAAAGAACTAATACTAATCAGATACTGCATGCAGCACAATCATCCTGTTAAACTATCCCCATAGGTTATTACCTTGAAAGAATTCACTTACTAATAATGAATATTACCTTGAAAGAATTCACTTACTAATAATGAAGGTGACCCTAACAAACTTTATAGCAACAACAATCATAAACAAACTTTCAATAAACAGATGACAATTAATTAACAGTATGAATTAAGATAACTCACCAGGACTATTGGCATTATTGGGGGAGGCATATGATGAGCCTGGGTTGTGAGGATACTGCGGAAGAGACGTGGGCCGGTTCTGAGAGACTGCTATGGGCTGCGTCGGAGATGTCGGCGACTGTACTCCCCCAGAGTTGTTTATAGCATTGCTCATGGACATTCCAGCTCCAGCTAGGGGTTGACTCTCCGAATTGACGGCATTGTCATTCAACGCAACATTCTGCATGCTGCCTTCGCTCAGATCTCCGTCCATATTTACTTCTGAAATTCTGAAGGGAAAATTATGGTCAATGAGGATCTATTGTTTTAATGTGTGTGTCTTGAATTATTGTGACATGCCTTGAATAAATAAGCTATGTACTTTGCTTCTGCCTATAATCTTCATGTTAATTAGAACAAGAGTTCAAATTTTGTAAATTTCTGTGATTCTTGTATGATCTTTGCTTATGAAATTCCGATTGTTACAATAAAAGACTACTGTATACTTTATATATATTCTGAAGTACCCTGCCAACGATACATGCAAACAGTTTCCAGAAAGAAAAATATGAAAATACAGTACTAGAAGTTATGAACATGGGTCAGCCGGTTCGCATAAAAAAAATCCACTGTAAGTTTGAACTTTTGACATTTAGTAAGAAATATACATTTTCTCCTAGTTATAACATCCCATTATTAGAAAACCACTTTTGAGAGTGTAGAACTCCGCCACGGCAGCTTATGTCTCAAAATCAGCTTGCCTTTCCAAGAATCAATTTAGACCAAAGGCATATTTGAAGTCTGTGTCAGATCCATGTGTGAACTTGGGGTTGAGGTTGGGGTTAATTTGGTTGACCTTTTGCTCGACCTTAAACTTTGACCTAGGACTTTCAAAATTGAATCACTTCCATGTATCAACATAATTAATCCCTGAAAGTTTCACTACTCTCAAGAGTACAATTGTGGCCAGGAAGTTGTTCATAAAAAAAAAAAAAAAAAAAATGAGAGAGAGAGAGAGAGAGAGAGAGAGAGAGAGAGAGAGAGAGAGAGAGAGAGAGAGAGAGAGAGAGACGAACAGGGGCAAAAACCTAACGTCCTCCTAACTTCATTGACGGAGGTAAACATGTAGACCAACTTTCTAATACTGTAAAGTCATTACATCACAACCAACGTAATGTACTTTACATATACTTTACAGTGCCTCTATACAAACTATTAGCTGAACTTAATTCTAACAAGGTTTGAAAAACTAATTAGGCCAAAAAAAGATCAAAAAAATTTACAATATACTAATATTACATCTACAAAACTACCTCCACCACTTCATTTTGGCTAAGGATTCATTTCTTTGCTCTCAAGAACAGTAATCAGACTTTCCTCCTCGACTCCCAAGAGATTAATCTCAAGTAGTTTCTTATCTGACAATACTATCAACCCAGGATCACCATAGTAGAGAGTTATCACTGAAACTATACAAATAAATAACTTGTACTACTGGCTACAGTTTCCCTCAAAAATAGAAGTCTATATATGTCTACTTCTTTAAATCTGCAGAAATATTTTCAATTTAATATTCCTCAATCCCATTTAGAAAAAATCTATTTTCTTCTACAGAATGTTGGTGTTGTAGCCAATTATGATAAGCTAATATGTGATAATGTTTAAAATGGTATCTTTAATAATACATAAATCATACAGCATTGTGCTGCTTTGTCAATAATCCCCAGTCCTTCATTTTTAAAAAATATTATGGTGTACATCTGATAGGCCTATTGTCTAAATCCTAGAAGAAATTAAGTAACAACAGGTTTTCCAATAATAAAGAATGTAAATATGGAAAATATTCACAGAAGAAAGAATACCCAGAACATACTTCTGATATGCAGTTGAAAAAAGTTGATCTAATTTTGACATTTTTAAAGATAAACAGAAAACAAAAGATCACAAAACTTTAACTCAGCGTGTGAGCTATCTACGAGCCACCACGGAACTACTCGCTTGAGACGCTGAGAACCTCTTAAGCACATTGATATCAAAAGTACAATCAGTTACAGACTCTGACTCAAGAGCCTAGTAACATTCTATGAAGTGAATTAACATTTTTAGTAATTATTATTATTATTACCTAAGCTACAACCCTAGTTGGAAAAGCAGGATGTTATAAGCCCAGGGGCTCAAACAGGGAAAATAGCCCAGTGAGAAATGGAAATAAGGAAAAACAAAATATTTCAAGAACAGTAACAACATTAAAATAAATATTTCCCATATAAACTATAAAACAACTTTACATTGGAAGACCATGGTACAAGAGTCTATGGCACTACCAAAGACTAGAGAACAATGGTTTGATTTTGGAGTGTCCTTCTCCTTAAAGAGCTGCTGACCATAGCTGAAGACTTTCTTCTACCCTTACCAAGAGGAAAGTAGCCACTGAACAATTACAGTGCAGTTGTCTAATTAGCTTACAGTTTACCTAGCTAATTATTATTCAAACGGGAGATGGTGTCCCTATCTCGCTGCTTAGTAGCCTAGCCTAATCCTAAGTTTTGGATGTCTAGTTATGACTGTTGGTTAGGCAAATGTGCCATTCCTAACATTAAAAGGCAGAAGCTGATAACTTTGCAATAATTGCAAACTTGCAATCGCCTTATCTTGACCAACAACCGCCAGTTAGCTTGAGGGTGCAGTCGGGCACACTTTTCTATCTAATTTTTCTTCCTCTTATTTTGTTAAGTTTTTATAGTTTATATAGGAATTATTTATTTAAATGTTACTGTTCTTAAAATATCTATTTTTCCTTGTTTCCTTCCCTCACTGGGCTACTTTCCATAATAATATTATCCATGGTCTTGGTCTCTCTTGGCTACCAAAGTTAGTCTGCCCAAAAAACTAGGGCCTATTTTATTTAATAAATCTTTTCTTATTAATAAATGACCTATCTATATTTTTTGTTTAACACTAGTTTTATACATTCAACATTATTATTGCAAACCAATTATTTGTTTTAAAGTGTTCTACATTGGACAATTGTAAGTACAGTATTTAGTACCATAATTTAAGTTTCTTTAAGACCCTACACCAAATTAATTCTATCAATTAACCACACTTTGAAAGGCTAACCAACAGGATAAATGTCTGATATAGCAATGCTATGTTACCAAATGAATAATCCATTTTTTTTTTTTTTTTTAACCAGTACTCTAATGATCAAACAATAAAGGAAAAACTAATGAACTGGTGTTTATGAAGATTACTCCACTGTAAAGTTAAATTCAGCAGTCAAACTGCATCCAAACTTTAACAGTAACAGCAATGATACTTGAATCCTTTCATATATTTCATACATTATAAAATCAGAATGATGGCAAGTGGTTTTGGCCCTTATTCCAAAGGGAAAATGAAAACCAGTGAATAAGAAGCTACATATTTAGCAATAAAAATATGAAAATATACATAGTACAGGTATTCACTGTTGATTGTTAGTTTTGAATATAATGTTACTCTGGGAAGTGTAGGCTACAATACAACGTATGGACTAAAACGCATCATTTGTTTTCCAGTTAAATTAATAAAATAAAAAACCAATATCGTCGCAAACTCTCCCTCCCATCAAATGCACTCAGTTTAACAATGGCTCCCTTGTGTGTAAAAAAAGAGTAGTGAACATTGGCAAAATGCAACAAAATTTATATGCAAAATCAAGACAAAGTATCCACTGATAACCACATTCTTTCAGCAGTTTAGTACAAGAACAAGAAATTAGGACAGGAAGAGAACCTGTGGACCTTAAATTTTTTTATATAAAGAGTCGAGGTAAAATGTGTTAGTTACGAAATGGTGTGCAAGGAACATATGGCATTATCATCTGAACGAGGTATTCCACTTTTACAATTTGCGGTACTTTAAGTAAGGTTTGGATAAGAGTGGCAACTCACATGTAAGATGCAGTCCCCTAGCTTAAGACAGTTTAGGATGCATCCCTGAAATTGGCCTTACATCACCGTATCTGTTTTAGCTTACTTTTACACAATAGTTGTAAACTGGTTTTTGCAAACATAATTGATATAATCCTACATAACTGTTTGAACCACATTACTTAGTTCACTGGTTAAGAATAACCTATATACCTACTTTCGTATATATACCTTTTTTCTGATTTTTTTTTTTTTTTGTCATCATGACAGAAGAATACCCAGAGAACTGTTAAAAAATTCCTGACAGGTGGTTCTTCTGTCCAAACTTTGATTTCCCATTTTCTGTATCCTAGTTCCGGTAACCATTCGTATCCTACAATCATAATTCTTGCTTCTGGCACATGACTTTTTGACCAATCTCCTACCTCGTTTCTATACAAGGTACACCCCTTTAAATAGTTGCTCCTCCCACAAATGTGCAAGATTTGAAACCATTCTTCGATTCATATTTAAGAAAGATGTCCGTATTAACAGCATACAAAACAACAAGTCATTTTCCTTAAAGAGGAAATGAGAATGGTTACTGGCGTGTTTAAAGGAATTTTAAAATTGGGAGCCTTTATTTATATATCAGCAGCCGGTTCCTCCATTGTGCATAGTAAATGGAAACTAACTAACCTAAACTTCCGCAACTAACCTACAAGCCGTGTCCTTACCTACTTGCCTAGTGGGGGGAGAGGGGGGGAGCCTAATGCTCTTACACTGCTGTATTCTTAGGTGGCAGTCATGATACATACAGGTGACTGCTATCATATATACACCCCTAAAATGGTTTACATGTCGTAAATCATCAGATAAGCGTGCTTTATAAGTCTTATGGACAGGTTAAACTAGGAGAAACCCTGTTTCAAGAGTGACGCCAGTTGGGAAGCAACCACAGGTTTGAGATTTTGTCTCGAGTTAAACTATGTATAAGCTCTCCAAGAGGTAAATAGGTAAGGGTAATATTTCGTTAGAATCCCATTCAGCCATTTCTGCATGAAAAACATTTTTTTTTTGTTAGTTTTCTTGTTGTTGACAATAAAAGCGTTAGGTGGGGTGAGATTCTAACAAAATATTACCATATCTTCCGTTGTTTGAATGTCTATCGCTAGGAAATACGAACTTGCCTCAATTATTTGCATCAGAAGTGTTCAACGTACCAATAAATACATCAAGAACATTTCTTGTTTTCTTCAATATAAACATTGTGCTACAGTAAATATTTACTCCATGGCTAACTATTGGCAACACTTAAAAGTCTACACTTCTGCTGAAGCTGAAAGTTCAAGAACAGAGTTTTCTTAACTTTCAAATTAACCCAGAATGAAATAAAATACGAGACATGGAAATAAATGGATTACGTCATGAAAAAAAAAAATATACCGTGAGAAAAATATCAATTGTCTCCACCTTCCATACCAAGGTACGAAAGGGTGGGTTACAGTATATCTTAAGAAATGTCAAAGATGCATAAATATGAATAAACTAATATGCATGTCAAAGAGTCTTGCTCTGCACAATGCCAGATATTACAAAAGGCCCGAAAATAACTCCTTGACTTTGATACACTCCTAGACATAAAGCCAGCCTTGGGCCTCCCATCTAACCTCATCACAGGGTTGTGTCTTACAATCTGCCGACACAAATCGCACGATATTGCTTACTACTTTATTCTAGCATCCGATTATAGTCAAATACGTACCTAAAACTTGCCGTAGATCATGAACTTATAACCATTAATCTGTCAAAACTCATCACAACACACCAAGCTGTCTGCTGATGACGTCACTGCCGCGTATCAGACAGAGGGTGCTAGTCATCATTTTCTATTAAATTGTTTTTCTCCATATGACAGCTTCTAATTAAATGAATTAGATATTTGAGATTAAATAATTATAAGCTTTATGGTTCAATTTTATTTGGGCAATTTCAGTGCCCTGTGTAAAACTAAAATACTGTTACTGAATCTGTAGGCTGACTTTTCGAGACTTCTTGCTACAGCAAAAATCCACAGTTTTTGATTTGACATAACAGTTTTCCTACTTAACATTTAATTTCATCTATAGTTGGAATATAAGTTATTATAAGAGTTATAAATTATGGCTGTGCGTTTTATACTTATTGATTTTTGCAAAATTCATGATTGTGGGAAGCGTTAAAAAATGAAAATTATCGTACATTAATCTCTATTAAGCAACGTATAGGTCATACATTTATATTTAAATTGTCTTACCTTACAAATTTTCCTATTGATTCGTTAAATTCATTACACGTGTTTCGCCCTGTTTTGAGGAAAAGTAATTCTTAATTCTTAATATTCTTAATATTTCACGATGAGCATTATTATACAAACAAAACAAGAGGCATACTTATTCCGTAAACAGTATATGTTTTTTTATAGATAATCTTTAGACTTTCAAGAAAGTTATTCACAATAGATAATAGTATTAGGCCTATACATTCATTATATAATTCTTATTTTATAGTTACCAGAGTTACTACACAATAGCATGTATTAATGAAACAATGATAGTGTGTAACTTTTTTTTTGTCTCCAGACGAATAGTCACGTGAGTATTGCCACGCCACACAGTAAACGCTGAACCAGTTATTGTATATTTCTAAGTACCATGAATTAATTCCAAGAACATTTCTCATGATTAGACTACTGTGATTTATGGACAACATATACCAGATGAGAGTCAAATTAGTCAATAAATATACAAGGATAAACTGATTTTGAAGCAAGTTATAAATGGGCGTTAGCTAAGACTTGCGTATTCTTCGCAATTTTTCACAGTTTTAGACATCTCCTTGCGAGTTTTTAACGTTTTCTGGCGTTTTTCGCAGTTATGTTATCGTTAATCGGTGTTTATTTGCGGTTTTCTGAAGTTTTCCGGTGTTTTTTCGCGGTTTTTAACGTTTTTTTTCGGCGTTTTCGCGTGTTACTTAACGTATTACGCGTTTTTTACCGTTTTCCCCGAGTAAAAATTCGTATTCTACCGTATATCCTTATAACTCCAAGGAGGAACCACAGTCATTTTATATGAAATGCAAAAAGGAAAGGTTATTAATTCGTAAAGCAGTGTAACCAACTGTAAATTGCTCATACTCGCCATTTCTTCTTCAACCACTAGAAGTGAGAAACATAATTTCAACTCTATTTTCTACCTTAGAGTGCTACAGTAGTCATGGTGGCGGCATAGATTAAGGTTTTGTAGACTAAAACATCAGAAAAGTGTTTTATTCAGAACTAATGACTAAGCAACATGAGTTCATGACTCTCATTTTCTATCTTTTTCAAATGATTGAAGTCCCAGTTTTGTTTACAAGTCAAGTTTTAGATAGTCTGCACGTACTGCAGACCTATGTTTATCCATTCAAAACTTAAATTCATTCACATAAAATAGAACATTAAAATAAGTTGTGCTTAAGTTGCCATTAGTAATAATTAATACAATCAAATTTCAATATCAAAAGGCTTATTATCATGAGGTGATTTTTCTTTTTAATTTTAATCTTTGTGGAAGATCGGACTAGAATTGACAAAAAAAAAATCTCCATAGTATTGAAACATCGTAGAATCAAATGTCAAAATATAGGCTATGTATCGATTTTAACGCAGGCATCTTAGAAAATCCTAAAACAGAAGAAAAAGACAATTTGATTATATGAGTATTATATGTTGTATGACCAGGCATCTATATTGTACCGAGGTAACAACAAAATCCTATTTTTTTGGACGATTATGACACCAATTACAATTTGTACACAATGACAATCATGACTTACCGGTAGGCCTATCAATTATTATTATTATTATTATTATTATTATTATTATTATTATTATTATTATTATTATTATTATTATTATTAATTGCTAAGCTACAACCCTAGTTAGAAAAGTAGGATGCTATAAGCCCAGGGGCCCTAACAGGGAAAATAGCCCAGTAGGGAAAGGAAACAAGGAAAACTTAAATATTTTAAAAACAATAACAACATTAAAATAAATATTTCCTATTTAAGCTATAGATAATTTAACAAAACAAGAGGAAGAGAAATTGGATAGAATATTGTGCCCCTCAAGCAAGAGAACTCTAACCCAAGACAGTGGAAGACCATGGTACAGAGGCTATGACACTACCCAAGACTAGAGAACAATGGTTTGATTTTGGAGTGTCCTTCTCCTAGAAGAGCTGCTTACCATAGCTAAAGAGTCTCTTCTACCTTTACCAAGAGGAAAGGAGCCATTGAGCAATTGCAGTGCAGTAATTAACCCCTTGGGTGAAGAAAAATTCTTTGGTTATCTCAGCGTTGTCAGGTGTATGAGGATAGAGTAAAATCTGAAAAGAATAGGCCAGACTATTCGGTGTATGTGTAGGCAAAGGGAAAGAACCGTAACCAGAGAGAAGGATCCAATGTAGCACTGTCTGGCCAGTCAAAGGATCCCATAACTCTCTAATGGTAGTATCTCAACGGGTGGCTGGTGCCCTGGCCAACCTATTACCTACTTGATGAATTTACTTTGCTATAAACTCAATCCCAATATCAATCAAGTCAGGGGTATCAGTTTTCTAAGCAAACTATGTTTTTATTTCCGATTTATTACATCTAGGCCTATTATTTTTTTTCAGTTCCAATTTTATCTTTGAAATATTAACAGCTTCTATATTTTTAATTTCTAGGAAAACACATTTACAATTTCTTATACATTTCAATAAAACCAATCATCTATAATTTTATCTAAATGACTTTATCTGCAATTTTCATCTTGATGTTTTATGAATGATAAAAACTGAAATGTCTTGTTACCAACTACAAAATTTTATATTAAAATCTGCCCCCACCCCAAATAAAAAAACTATTTTCATTTCATGTGTCTAGGTCACCATTACGAAGTTTATTGGCTTCCTGTGATCGATCAGACAAAAGTCTCCCACCATCGCCAATCTGTAATTGGCCAGCGTGGTGATGAACATATTGAAGAACTGTAGATGAGCCAAAAATTAAGTATGATGACATATGAAATCTTAATAAGGGTGAGGCTCCATCCTCTACATCTACACCATTATTGATATTGGTATTAATGGTAGGCCTATATGTGTATACGCAATTTGGTAAGCTGGGTGCAGAATGACACGGGAATATTATGGACCTACAGTACCTAAGTTGAGTGCTATACCACTCAAGTCAACTACTATTACACCTCTATGTCACACCTACCACCCCTCTAGACACCAAGTCACCCCACTACCATTTCAACCTTAGAATAAAATCACACCTTCAAACTTTAAATCACCCCCTTGAAGTTCTAGGTCACACCAATCGCCCTTTAGGCTCCAAGTCACCCCATCTACCTTTCAAACTTAGAATAAAATCAACCCATCACCCCCTTCGAACTTTAAATCACCCCTTGAAGTTCTAGGTCACACCAATCGCCCCTTTGGCTCTAAGTCACCCCATCTACCTTTCAAACTTAGAATAAAATCACCCCCTTCAAACTCTAAATCACCCCTTGAAGTTCTAGGTCACACCAATCACCCCTTAGGCTTCAAGTCACGCCATTTACCTTTCAAACTTAGAATACAATTACATCAACCCTTCAAGCTTTAAATCACCCCCTTGAAGTTCTAGGTCACCCCAATCACCCCCTAGGCTCCAAGACACACCCCACTACCTTTCAAACTTAGAATAAAATCACCCATTATTATTATTATTATTATTATTATTATTATTATTATTATTATTATTATTATTATTATTATTATTATTATTATTATTATTATTATTATTATTAGCCTAAATATGTAAAGATCCCAAATGATTAAGGGGACCAGCCACCTGTTTTATGGCCCGTAGATTTGATCTTTATCTGTCCTTTGCATTAGTTATTTTCGTTGTTATTCACTCAATTTATCTTTAAATTATATTAATTTCAGTTTCATACGTCTGGCAGCGATGTAGTCTACCTTGTGGTCTGTTTGTGGACCACCTTGATACGTTTTACCGGTTGGCTGAGAGAAAGCCTAATAGTAATATAGTATCCTACCGTAGACTAGTTCTCCTAAGCTAATTACCTAAATAGATCACGCTGCTGGTAGACGAAGATTTTTATCTCATAACTATACAAAATGGATACATAGTGGTGAATTTTAAATAACTATTCGAGAATATACTGAAAAACTTATAGAAAAATTGAAAAGAAGCTTCGACGAAAAACAGTGAATTGTTGTGGTACAGGGTTTTCCTCCCTCGCCTTTCCACCCGGAAAACTATGCCGTTCAAGTGTTGTGAAAATAATTGTAAGGAAAATTGTATAAACGGGCCCAAAGTCAATAATATCTCTCTCTCTCTCTCTCTCTCTCTCTCTCTCTCTCTCTCTCTCTCTCTCTCTCTCTCTCTCTCTCTCTCTCTCTCTCTCTCTCTCATATAAGTAGTGTTTACATGGTTGTAGGCTATTTATATCCAATGTTAAATTTTGTTAACGATATATGTATTTGAATTACAAAATTAAGTAGCTCTATATAGACATTGAGTTGAAATCAATCGGTGGTAGCTTAAAACTATATAACAAAATGACGAAAAAATTATACAACCTAGAAGATTTCTGCATTTATTTTTAATGTATTTGAAATATAAAATGTTTTCCTCCGGTAAAATATCCAAGTTAATAGACGGTCTTTGAAATTGCTAATCATTATAATCAATCTTATGCACCACTTATCATGGTTTTGTCATAGGGTCGACATTTGATTGCAATGAAGCAATAGCTTTCATAGTATGGGCTGTTCTGTCCAGCTTTCGTTGTGGTTCATATTATTCTTGTAAAAACTATAAAAGCCAGAATGTTATTTAATGTTATAAAGTAATGAGAGGGTTTGAAAAAATTGTCTACAGTAATCACCGTGATTGCTAATAATAATACGATAAATGGTAAGCATTGTCGTATTTTGCAACTCAACACTGCTGTTTATATTCTACCACCATCAAGCTGCAAGAATGCAGACTTTGACTTTTGTTTTTCATGTTTAACACATTGCACATACTGAAGTGTGTCACGATTAACTGGTTGGGTCTCAAGGATGATTGCAAAACTATTGTATTTCCAAAATTTCCATTCAGCAAAAATTGTAACGAACCAAATGTATTCTTTGCTTCCCTGGAAGTCGTTAGAAGTTAACAATTAAAGCATTACGGCTCTCCACCTTTGAAAAACTATAAACAAATTTGGATATATTATTACAACAATGCGAAATCTTGGGTAAGAAGAACAATTGTTTAATTAAAATGATGCAGCACATTTATACAGATTTTTTCTTTTTTCTTTTTGGGGGTCAATATTTAATGTAAAGTCAATATCTAAAGTGAAAAGAAGTGATAGAGAATATTGTACCCCACTTACGTGTGATGAAAATGGTATGAAATAAAATTTCTTGTCAAGGACTTTGAAGAAGACAGGTTAGATACTTGGGAGAAATGTTCTGGTGAAATATTGACGGCTTCTCATACTGTATATATATATATATATATATATATATATATATATATATATATATATATATATATCTATATATATATATATATATATATATATATATATATATATATATATATATATATATATATATTCTTACGAAGCTAGTCTAGCGTAGAGTAAATCATTTATTTATGTATTTCATATGTGCATTTAAGAGGTGAATAGCCAGCTCATAAGGTGAGTTCCTCTCTTGTAGTTTCAAGTTTTGTATGCAAATTGCACAAGACTTTTGTCGTTCATTTTATTGTATTTTTAGTTCAAGTCAGTATGTGTAAACACATTATTTTTTAAAGATTAACTTTTTATTTCACATATTTTGCTACGAAGACTTATGTAAACTGAATTAAGTATGCAGTAAGAACCATACGAGATATGAACAAGTGCTTATGTAAATTTTTTATGGTATTGCGTCATGTTTGTGAGAGATTACACAATTCTTATGTTTGCCACGTGTTAAGAAGGTTCGTGAAAACCCAGAGTTATTTTATCTCTTTTTTTTATTATTCCGAGAACGGGATTGGGCTGAGCTGGCTGAGAGAGGGTTACCTTGCAAGCAAGGTTTGTTCCCCTGAATTTTTATGTAATTGGTAACTCTGGCACCGTTAGAGACGGCCCCAGAGGTACTAGACCTCCTCACCTAGAAGAATCTAGAATAACCAAGTCAATGTATACGAGGCCTGTCTAAAAAGTATCCAACCTTATGCTGGAAAAAATATTTCACATACCTGACAGGATTTGAACCCTAATCCCCTTCAAAGTACGCCCCTTGTGCTTGCACACACTTAGCCCACTGATCCATCCATTGCTGGAAACACCTCTGGAAGTCTTCTTTTGGAATGGTGTTCATCTTCGCCGTCGCGTTCCGCATTATCTCTTCTCTAGTCTCAAAACGGGATCCTTTCAGTGGTGTCTTCAATTTTGGAAACAACCAGAAGTAGCAAGGAGCCATGTCTCGAGAGTAGGGAGGTTGGCAAACAACTGGAATTTCATGTTTGGCCAAGAAATGTTGGATCAATTGGGATGAGTGTGCGGGGCGTTCGTGATGCGGTTGCCAATTTTTCGCCGTCCCCATGTCTGGCCTTTTGCGCCAAACTGCGTCATGGAGACGCTGGAGAACATCTTGATAGTACTCCTTTGTCATTGTTTGTCATTTTGTGATGCACAATTCCACGGATATCAAAGAAAACAGTCAGCATCACCTTCATTTTGCTTGGCACCTGTCGTGCTTTTTTCGGCCTTGGAGACTCGGGATGCTTCCATTGCGACGACTGTCTTTTTTTTTCTGGGTCGTACCCGTACACCCATGACTCATCTCCAGTTATCACGGTGTTCAGAAACTAAGGATCAGTGTTGGCAGTGTCCTGGAGGTCCTTTGCAACTTGAAAACGGAGGTCCTTTTGTTCCGGCGACAACAACCTGGGCACAAATTTCGCAGCCACTCTGTGCATGTTCAAATCATCACGCAAAATTGCATGTGCGGAATGTTTACTCACTCCAACCTCTAGGGCAATCTCCCGCATGGTCGAACGACGATCTGCCATCACCAAATTTCACACCCTCTCAACAACAGCTGCACTCCAACCAGTTTGGGGCCTGCCGGAACGATGGTCACTCTCTGTTGATGCACGGCCACTTTTGAATCGGTTGAACCACTCCTTAATTTATGTTACACCAATCGCATCTTCTCCAAACACCTGCTGAATCTTACGCTTTGAGAATCACCAAGCTTTTGACAAAATTTGATGCAGTATCTTTGCTCAACACGTTCAGTCATCTTGAGAGAATCAGTAATCCGACAGACACGTTGTGTAGCACCTCACTCAGCGACCGACAGGCGGCAACTGACGCGCTGGATGGTGGTGAAAAAATTCACGCATGTGCATGAAGGTGTCTTCCATCACTGTGCAGAGTGGCGTCACGCTATCGTCTCTATTTTGGACGGGAAAAATAAAAGTCGGATACTTTTTAGACAGGCCTCGTATATATATATATATATATATATATATATATATATATATATATATATATATATATATATATATATATGCACCCCCAGGGATGCACTGGAGCAGAAGAGATCCAGCCTTTCCCTTTGTAAGAGCCAACCAACATCCGCTCTCTCAAGTACCTTGAGTGTGTGTCCTCTTCAAAGTGATGAAGTTTGTGCCCAACGTATATCATGTGTAGTGTGTTAAAACGTTACTACAACTTTGAAAGTGATTTTAAATTTCTTGTGTTGTGGTGAGTGCTGGTATCGTGCAAATTTTGTAACTGGCACTATGATACTTATGTGAAAACATGAAGTATATTTGTACTGCTATTTAGTTAAAACTTCGTGTGAGCTAAAGATTCGTAAGTTTATCAGTTACTTTATGTATTTTCTATAAGAGTTTAATCATCAGAGTGTTAAAGGTTAACTATTTTCATTAATTACCAAGATTAAGTATTTGTGTAAAATTTAGTTTCCAGTGAAACAAGTGATTGTATAATTTTCAGAGTGTAATATTTTCTTGTTTTAGTCTAAGGTTTTATTCAAATTTAATATTTCGAGTCAAGTGATTTTATAATTTTCAGAGAGTAACATTATCTTGTCTTAGTCTAAGTTTTTGTTCAGAATTAATATTTTAAGTGATTAATTTTTGGTGTAAATTCTATCAGTGTTGTAATTTTCATAGAATATATCTATTTTTGTCAAGAGTGCATTATTTCGATCACCAGTGTTTCTTTTAGAACTCTCTCGTATCTCTGTTAAAGAATCGAAGTAAGAGGTTGTTTTGATAATAATAATTACCCAGTTTGTTTTGAGTGTATGTAAGAGGCCTTTGGATATTCAGTATTTTTACATATTGCCCTCTGGGAGTTATATAATTTCCTCAAAGCTCAGGTATTAATTTTTTCAAGTGTAACAGATGTGTGTAAAAATAAATAGGTGAGTTTGGAACTCAGGAGGTTGTGTAACTTGCCAGCTGTAATATATAATATAATGTATTTTGGTGCCCAGACACGGGACCATAATATATTTTGGTGCCCAGATCCTTGGGATCGAGCGAGTATGTTTTAGATATTGGGGATAACTGGGCCGTGTTTTCATTAAAAGTTTGAACAGTATAGTGTTGATAGGATTCTGTGTATTGTTAGAATATATATACACACACATATATATATATATATATATATATATATATATATGTATATTATATATATATATATATATATATATATATATCTATATATATATATATATATATATATATATAAATTTCAGTATGAAGAAGCTACCTCTGGTATGGCATAAATACCCATAAGTTCAAAGCCCAGAATACTGAGATAGGTTTCAAGTTGCTTCTCTTCTTCCTCCTAGTCAACTACAAGTCATCAATTATCAAAAGACATTCATGATGTACCCATGAATTTCAAATGTTGTTTTCAAACAGGATTAACTACTGATAGGCTAGCTGGAGTAAGGGAAGTTGGCCTGTAAGGACAGTGAGACGAGCTGTCACCAACAACTGACGGTTTATTGAAACAGGTGCGAGAATATAATACAAGGTGCAGACGGAAATGTAGCATGCGCGCTGGCGCCAATCCGGCTTGAACCAACCGCCAAAAAATGTGTGTTTTTTCACACATACAAATACTTGAAATACAAGTCAATGAAATAATGTAACGAAATGATAAATACATGAAATTGTAGCTCTGAGGGTGCAAAACAAATATATACAATTAGCCACAGTGTGGCTAAAGGAGAATTTAAATGAAATGGAGAATTCTATGAGAATGCTGAACGACGGAGGGAGCGATGTCCTCACAGGCCGAAACCTATTTCAGTATGAAGGGGCTACCTCTGGCATGGCATAAAAACCTGTAAGTTCAAAGCCCAGGGCACTGAAATAGGTTTCAAGTTGCTTCTCTTCTTCATCCTAATCAACTACAAGTAATCAATTATCAAAAGACATTCATAATGTACTAATGAATTTCGAATGTTGTCTTCAAACACGATTGACTACTATAGACTAGCTGGAGTAAGGGAAGTTGGCCAAATCTTTAAATGCTCCCTTAAGGGTGCTATGGTGTGCAGAACCCCACCCACTTTAAACCTCAAATATTTACGATTCTATGTAAAAAGTAAAAGTGTATACTTATGTAAACATTTACGAGAAAAACAATGGAAGTGATCTGAAATCTGTTAGTACCCCTTAAGAGAACTGTGTGGGGTGAAGCAGAACCCTCACCCTCTTAAAAATTCTGATAGAATGAACATTAATGCCAGCAGAATGGCAGCTACATGTGAAGAAGGAGACAAAGATAAAAGTAATTCTTGCCTTGAAGATAATCAACAAAGAATTGCAGCACTAAGATATCAGGAATCGAGAAATAAAAGAATAACTTGACTTCAGGCTAACCGACAAAGAATGATTACTCAGTGAAACCAACAAATACAAGAAGAAGCATAGAATAATCACCATATTGATAGAGTCGGGCATGCAGAAGTTAGAGCACGTACGTTTAATGCAGAACAATGGCGTCTTGGTGCCTTCACCTATGATCCAAGACATGGTAAGAAACAAGAGATGGTACAAATTGGCTTGATGTCCCAAAAATGTAATCACTATGATGCTTTGAAATGGAAGAATGAACCTCCTGGATTGCGTTGCAGTGGAAGGAATCTTCCGCTGACTTTCTTACAAATATCCTCTCCCACCTTAACATAGGAAATGCTTCATCTTCACAGTTTCCACAAATGTAATATTTGGTGATAAGAGTATCTAGGTGGTAAAAAAAAAACATGTGTTTCAGAATAAGTCATCACAGTGAAAAGTTACATGAATCAACCAGTAGCATACTGATTACAGACATTGCTTTTTAATCCTACACCCGGGCAATGCCGGGTAATTGTGCTAGTGTATATATATATATATATATATATATATATATATATATATATATATATATATATACCTTTCTGAGTGAGGATAAGGATACGTTAATGTGGTGTAAGGGTTTGTGTATGGCCATGAGAGCGGTCAGACGAAAATCTATCACCACCACCAACCCACAATAGCCAGCGTGATGATGAAAACTGGCCAAACCCCAGACACAAATAAGGACATTTCTGAATCCTTTGTTCTCTAGAGGACTTGAAAAAAGTTGAATTTGTTCTTTTGCATATATATATATATATATATATATATATATATATATATATATATATATATATATATATATGTATATGTATATATTTATATATATACACACATATATATATATATGTATATATACATATACATATATATGTGTGTGTTCGTTGAAAAAATGAATTGCACAATTATTAAGATAAGGAAATAATCATGTAGGCTACCTGGTGGTCAGTCGACTGAGTGGGCTCAATGCTCCTACTACTTTATTAAACTCATGAGCGTTTGTACTGTGTAGTCATTGCACATTGGCAATGAATTATGCACTCTCAGGTGGCTACTGGTAGGCTATCGATTAGCATTACCAAACCATGCGGTAGAGAGAGAGAGAGAGAGAGAGAGAGAGAGAGAGAGAGAGAGAGAGAGAGAGAGAGAGAGAGAGAGGGGCTAATCTAATAATGTGAGTAATCGTCGAGTACGTGCTTCTAGCCAGAAACAGGCGAATCTCAAATTGTTGTCTTGGACGTGAATATAATGAGACATGACTCGGCGATTATTACAGCGTTCCAACTGACTATTTCTTCTCATCCTCTGTAGCTTCTGTTGAAGGGAAACTGCCTTGAATAACGACGCAAAGAAGAAGAAAAGGTAACTATCTTTTTAAATAGTTATTTAATCATTAGTCTCTCGCTCTGTACCTCAATACTTTGATGAATCGAAGCTGGCTTTTATCATAGTACTAATATATTAAACTAAAACACCGTATTATTATTATTGTTATTACTTGCTAAGCTGCAACCTTATTTGGAAAAGCAGAATGCTATAAGGCCAGGGGGCCCAACGGAGAAAATAGCAAGGTTAGAATACACGTCGATGATCAAATGTATTGCAGCTGATAGTTATTTGTTTATTAGTTTATTAGACGTGGGATCGAATTGCTTGAATGTAGAACAGTCTTCAGATGCTGTTTAATATTCTTTGTTTGAAGGAGGTCATTTGTTTCATGGCTGGGATACGAATTTTCTCTCTCAGGTGGGTTACTTCATTGACAGGTGATAGAGTTTTATTGGTGCTACTATAGCGTGAGGTCTACCACACTATAGCGTGAGGTCTACCTCCCGTTAGCACTATAGCGTGAGGTCTACCGCTGAATTATTCGTCCCTCATAGATAAAACACATTTCATACATTTTTTTAAGCAATAAACACTCAATTTAACCATATATTAGAAATGTCTTAAAATTATAATTGGAATTTTAATTACATTGAAAAAAAAATTAATAAAGGTGAAAATATACATGTTATCATATATTTCCATATTTATTCTAGCGATACAAAACAATAGACACTTAATTTAAACATATCTTAGAAATGACTTAAATAGATAATTGGATTTCTAATTACATTAAAAAAAAAGGAATAAAGGTACAAATAAACATGTTATCGGTCTACTGCTAAATTATTCGTCCCTCATAGATAAAAGACATTTCATACATTTGTTTAAGCAATAAACACTTAATTTAAACATATCTTAGAAATGACTTAAATAGATAATTGGATTTCTAATTACATTAAAAAAAGAAATAAAGGTAAAAATAAACATGTTATCCTATATTTCCAAACATTTATCCTAGCGGTACACACTTCGTACATCTTCTAAAAAAGACACAAATAGATCATTGGAAATTTTTCTCATCACCTTCCAGCAAAAATAATCAAGATGAGACTGGAACAGCTGACGACCAACACCTCGCATTAATCTCTTCAGAATCATCGTTTTAGCGTCCAACCACGATCGCTCAATTGCCTGTCGCTGGATCCACATAATATTGCTGGTGGTTCACTGTAGAATGCTGGTACCCCATGACATTTAGGTTGTGGAAGGTCCAAGCTTGTCGCGTGGTAGACCTCACCCTCCGCCTGGGTAGGCGACATATGGCGGTAGACCTCACGCTATAGTAGCACCGTTTTATTGATGTATTAGGCCTACCCCTAGATACATGAATTGTGGCCGTTGATGGCGTGAAAAAAATCTCAGATTTTGAATCCAAAATAGCTTATAAAATATCGATAATTATTGATATTTTAGGTGTAGCAATAAGAAGTACTTGTTGTTTCAATTTTCTTCCAACTATTGATAATTGTTACAATTTAGCATGCTTTGAAATACAAATGCATATTTTAAGAAACTAAAGACGTCATGTAAAAAAAAAATTGTGTTTAAACCTTGATCTGGACGACTATGATAGCAAGTTAGCAAGGGCACTAGCCACCCGTTGAGACACTACCGCTAGAGAGTTATTGGGTCCTTTCACTGACCAGACAGCACAACATTCGCTCCCTCTTTACGGTTACGACTCATTTTTTCTTTGCTTACACATCCACCAAGTATTCTGGCCTATCCTTTCCATGTCCTCCTCTGTCCTCATACACATGACAATTATCAAGTTGATTAAAAAATTCTTCTTCACTCAAGGAGTCAACTACTGCACTGTTATTCAGTGGTTACTTTCCTCTTGGTAAGGCTAGAAGAGACACTTTAGCTATGGTAAGCAGCTCTTCTAGGAGATAGACACTTTAAAATCAAACTATTGTTTTCTAGTCTTGGGTAGTGCCATAGCCTCTGTACCATGGTCTTCCATTTTCTTGGGATATAGAGTTCTCTTGCTTGAGAGTACATTTGGACACACTATTTTATCTTTTTTATCTTCCTCTGGTTTGTTTGAAGTATATATATATATATATATATATATATATATATATATATATATATATATATATATATATATATAAATTATATATATATATATATATATGACAGATCTATTTTAATATTGTTACTGTTCTTAAAATATTTTATTTTACTTCAATACTACTCTTGCAGATTATTTATTCCCTTGTTTCCTTTCCTCATTGGGCTATTTTTCCCTGTTGAAGCTCTAATTGGGCTTATAGCATCCTGCTTTTCCAACCAAGACTGTAGCTTAGCTAGCCTAATAATAATAATAATAATAATAATAATAATAATAATAATAATAATAATAATAATAATACGATATCAGTTGAGTTCGATAGATTAGCTTTCTTCCGACTGAGCACGAGTTTAGATCAAAGCTCACAGTCCCCTCACACGATATCATATGGCAACATTATGTACTCAGTTTTTGGACTTTTTAAATTTTTCTTTTATATGAATTGGCCTACTTTTGTATACAACCAGATCCATGCTAGGATTTTGCAACATACCTACGCTTATGTATTGCTTTATTAACTGTCCTAATTTTGGACATGAAAGTAATGTTCTGTGTTATCTTCTTCTTTGCATGGGTCACACACATCGTCTGTGCATTTTCCACTGAAATTTGCTTTCAGCTTGAGCATATTATTATTATTACTATTATTATTATTATTATTATTATTGTTGTTGTTGTTGTTGTTGTTGTTGTTGTTGTTGTTGTTGTTGTTTTTGTTGTTGTTGTTACTTGCTAAGTAGTTGGAAAAGCAGGATGCTATAAGCTCAAGGGCTCCAACAGGGAAAATAGAACAGCGAGGAAAGGAAATAAAAATACAAGGGAAGTTTAAGGATAATAATAACATTAAAATAAATCTTTCATGTATAAACTATAAAAACTTCAAAATAACAAGAGGAAGAGAAACAAGATAGAATAGTGTTCCCAAGTGTACCTTCAAGCAAGAGAACTCCTAATCTAAGACAGTGGAAGACCATGGTACAGAGGCTATGGCACTACCCAAGACTAGAGAACAATGATTTGATTTCGGAGTGTCCTTCTCCTAGAACAGCTGCTTACCATAGCTAAAGAGTCTCTTCTATTCTTACCAAGTAGAAAGTAGCCACTGAACAATTACAGTGCAGTAGTTAACCTCATGAGAGAAGAATAATTGTTTGGTAATTTCAGTGTTGTTAAGTGCATGAGGAAAGAGGAGAATGTGCAAAGAATAGGCCACACTACTCTGGATATTTGTTGGTAAAGATGAAATGAGCCGTAACGAGAGAGAGAGAGAGAGAGAGAGAGAGAGAGAGAGAGAGAGAGAGAGAGAGATCCAATATAGTAGCCTACAGTCTGGCCAGTCAAAGGACCCAATAACTCTCTAGCGGTAGTATCTCTGATATAAGGCTGCGGGCCATTTCCTTCTACAAATCTTAATTTTTTTCATCACTCTCTTCTTTTCTTCAATAGTTTCTTCTATCTTTTCCATAATTCTTTTTTGACGGTTCTTTTCCTCCAACTTCTTATTTCTTCAACCTCCATCCCATATTTACAACAGATTTCTTCAATGCTCTTACTCCAGCACTTTCCATACGGGTTCTTCAACTGATCCTCAATTATCTCTCTTACTATTCCATTTTCACATAGTTTATGATGTTATGGAAGAGCATTGATTATTTACATGAAAGATTTATTTTAATGTGGTCACTGTTCTTAAAATTTTTTATTTAAATTGTTAATTACTTTTCCTTTCCTCGCAGGACTATTTTCTCTGTTGGAGCCCTTGGGCTTATAGCATCCTGCTTTTCTAACTATGGTTGTAGCTTAGTAAGTTATAATAACAATTATAGTAATAATATTCTGCAAAACACAGGCCATATTCCTGTTTGTGCAAGGATGCCCCAATATAAAGTTCTTGCTGGCTGTACATACATATTTCTTAATTTCCTATTATTATTATTATTATTATTATTATTATTATTATTATTATTATTATTATTATTATTATTATTATTATTATTATTATTATTATTATGAGGAAGGGCAGTGAATGGTGGAATGAAGGAGTGAAGGTAAAAGTGGAAGAGAAAAAGAGGGCTTTTGAAGAATGGCTGCAGAGTAATAGTATAGAGAAGTATGAAAAATATAGAGAGCAAAAGGTGGAAGTAAAGCGCAAGGTACGTGAGGCAAAGAGGGCAGCTGACCTGAGGTGGGGTCAGGGACTGGGACAGTCATATGAAGAGAATAAGAAGAAGTTTTGGAAAGAAGTGAAGAGAGTAAGGAAGGCCGGCGCAAGAATTGAAGAGACAGTGAAAGATGGAAATGGAAGGTTGTTAAAAGGAGAGGAGGCAAGGAAAAGGTGGGCGGAATATTTTGAAAGTTTGCTGAATGTTGAGGATGATAGGGAGGCAGATATAATTGCGGTTCCAGGTGTTGAGGTGCCAGTGATGGGAGATGAGAATGAGAGAGAGATTACAATAGAGGAAGTGAGGAGAGCACTAGATGAAACGAGAGTAGGAAAAGCATCGGGTATGGATGGTGTGAAAGCTGAGATGTTGAAGGAAGGGGGTGTGACTGTACTTGAATGGTTGGTGAGATTGTTTAATGTGTGTTTTGTGTTGTCAATGGTACCAGTAGATTGGGTCTGTGCATGTATTGTACCACTATATAAGGGTAAGGGAGATGTGCATGAGTGTTTTAATTCAAGAGGTATTAGTTTGTTGAGTGTAGTTGGAAAAGTGTATGGTAGAATACTGATTAATAGGATTAAGGATAAAACAGAGAATGCAATCTTGGAAGTACAGGGTGGTTTTAGAAGAGGTAGGGGTTGTATGAATCAGATTTTTACAGTTAGGCAGATATGCGAGAAATATTTAGCAAAAGGTAAGGAGGTGTATGTTGCGTTTATGGATCTGGAGAAAGCATATGATAGAGTTGATAGGGAAGCAATGTGGAATGTGATGAGGTTATATGGAGTTGGTGGAAGGTTGTTGCAAGCAGTGAAAAGTTTCTACACAGGTAGTAAAGCATGTGTTAGAATAGGAAATGAGGTGAGCGATTGGTTTCCGGTGAGAGTGGGGCTGAGACAGGGATGTGTGATGTCGCCGTGGTTGTTTAACTTGTATGTTGATGGAGTGGTGAGAGAGGTGAATGCTAGAGTGCTTGGACGAGGATTAAAACTGGTAGGCGAGAATGATCATGAATGGGAGGTAAATCAGTTGTTGTTTGCGGATGATACTGTACTGGTAGTAGACACAGAAGAGAAGCTTGACCGACTAGTGACAGAATTTGGAAGGGTGTGTGAGAGAAGGAAGTTGAGAGTTAATGTGGGTAAGAGTAAGGTTATGAGATGTACGAGAAGGGAAGGTGGTGCAAGGTTGAATGTCATGTTGAATGGAGAGTTACTTGAGGAGGTGGATCAGTTTAAGTACTTGGGGTCTGTTATTGCAGCAAATGGTGGAGTGGAAGCAGATGTACGTCAGAGAGTGAATGAAGGTTGCAAAGTGTTGGGGGAAGTTAAGGGAGTAGTAAAAAATAGAGGATTGGGCATGAATGTAAAGAGAGTTCTATATGAGAAAGTGATTGTACCAACTGTGATGTATGGATCGGAGTTATTATTATTATTATTATTACTATCCAAGCTACAACCCTAATTGGAAAAGCAAGATGCTATAAGCCCAGGGGCTCCAAAAGGGAAAAATAGCCCAGTGAGGAAAGGAAATAAGGAAATAAATAACTGAAGAGAACAAATTAACAATAAATCATTCTAAAAATAAAGTAATGTCAAAAGAGATATATCATATATAAACTATTAACAACGTCAACAACAAAAATGTCATATATAAACTATAAAAAGACTCATGTCCGTCTGGTCAACAAAAAAGCATTTGCTCCAACTTTGAACTTTTGAAGTTCTACTGATTCAACAACCCGATTAGGAAGATCATTCCACAACTTGGTAACAGCTGGAATAAAACTTCTAGAGTACTGCGTAGTATTGAGTCTTATGATGGAGAAGGCCTGGCTATTAGAATTAACTGCCTGCCTAGTATTACGAACAGGATAGAATTGTCCAGGGAGATCTGAATGTAAAGGATGGTCAGAATTATGAAAAATCTTATGCAACATGCATAATGAACTAATTGATCGACGGTGCCAGAGATTAATATCTAGATCAGGAATAAGAAATTTAATAGACCGTAAGTTTCTGTCCAACAAATTAAGATGAGAATCAGCAGCTGAAGACCAGACAGGAGAACAATACTCAAAACAAGGTAGAATAAAAGAATTAAAACACTTCTTCAGAATAGATTGATCGCCGAATATCTTAAAAGACTTTCTCAATAAGCCAATTTTTTGTGCAATTGAAGAAGACACAGACCTTATATGTTTCTCAAAAGTAAATTTGCTGTCAAGAATCACGCCTAAAATTTTGAAAGAGTCATACAAATTTAAAGAAACATTATCAATACTGAGATCCGGATGTTGAGGAGCCACCGTCCTTGACCTACTTACAATCATACTTTGAGGTTTGTTAGGATTCAACTTCATACCCCATAATTTGCACCATGCACTGATTCTAGCTAAATCTCTATTAAGGGATTCACCAACCCCAGATCTACATTCAGGGGATGGAATTGATGCAAAGAGAGTAGCATCATCTGCATATGCAACAAGCTTATTTTCTAGGCCAAACCACATGTGGGGAATGAAAGTGATGGAGAGACAGAAATTGAATGTGTTTGAGATGAAGTGTCTGAGGAGTATGGCTGGTGTATCTCGAGTAGATAGGGTTAGGAACGAAGTGGTGAGGGTGAGAACGGGTGTAAGAAATGAGTTAGCGGCTAGAGTGGATATGAATGTGTTGGGGACTCAGCAGTATGAAGCTTCATCTGTGGTGGAAATGTGGGAGGTTGGGCTGTGGCACCCTAGCAGTACCAGCTGAACTCGGCTGAGTCCCTGGTTAGGCTGGAGGAACGTAGAGAGTAGAGGTCCCCTTTTTGTTTTGTTTCTTGTTGTTGTCGGCTACCCCCCAAAATTGGGGGAAGTGCCTTTGGTATATGGATGGATGGATGGATTATTATTATTATTATTATTATTATTATTATTATTATTATTATTTGCTAAGCTACAACCCTAGTTAGAAAAGCAGGATGCTATAAGGCCAGGGGCTCCAACAGGGAAATAGTCCAGTGAGGAAAGGAGAAAAGGAAAATAAAATATTCTAAGAAAAGTAACAACATTGAAATAAATATTTCCCATATAAACTATAAAAACTTGAACAAAACAAGAGAAAGAGAAATAAGATAGAATAGAGTGTTCGAGTGTACCCTCAAGTAAGAGAACTCTAACCCAAGACAGTGGAAGACCATGGTACAGAGGCTATGGCACTACCCAAGACTAGAGAACAATGGTTTGATTTTGGAGTGTCCTTCTCCTAGAAGAGCTGCTTACCATAGCTAAAGAGTCTCATCTTCTCTCTGAATGGTTTCCAGATCTTTATCAATCAGTTGTTATATCAACTTTTATTACGGTTTTCTTGTCGTTGATGGCCTATCTAATATTTTATGAAGGAATTTTTATTTATTTTAGTACATATTTTTTTCTATTCTTTTAATCATAATGAGCTTTTTATACCTTTTATGGCGGGATGAAATCAAGTGTTGTGTACTTTGCCTAATTGTCTATATTCTGTATTGACAAATAATTGTATATTTCTTTTTTAAATCAACGAAATGAGGTTATTTATAATTCCAAAACTTTCCGTTACAGTAAACCCTTTTGTGTCTGTAATGGTGGAATCATACTAGTCATTTCTTGCTCGAGGTTTTCGCCAACCTCCAGCCGATGATAGCGACCGAAAGTGCTCTAGCGTCACACTATGATCTCGCGATTCAGTCAATAGGAAAATATGTAAAAGAAAACCGATCAGCTGGTATCATGGTGCCCAGAAATTTTCTAATTTTTGCTTGTAATATGTAATGTCGGTATATTACGGTGAATTGGAGGATTCCATAACTACCACAGGAGTGAACAAAGCATATTTTATTATCTCTTTGAGGCTTGTTGGACTCAAGATTGCCAAGCAAGAGCACGTTCTATCTGTAACAGCCATCTTGTGTGTTTTACATCCGAAGTCATGCTCGCGGGTTGTGCTCGCTGCTTTCCGTCCAGTCGGGAAGCTAATATCTCGAGCAACCAGCTCTTTTGTTTTCCATTTTGGGCAGCAACGGCTTACTGTTGGCGTAAAAAAAAAAAAAAAAAAAAAAAAAAAAAAAAAAAAAAAAAGCACTAGTGCGATTCCAACTTAGGTCGATGAGGTAATCGGTAGGCAAGAAGGTGTAAGGCGAGCAACCCCATCCCTAAGTATTTCACAGAAGTGTAATACTAAAAAAAATCCTTAAAAAGGAAGAAAAAATTATGTATGAACGAGATTACTCTATCATTAAAATAAACGATAAACCTTCCTCACTTGCAAATATTCGTGTTCTTTTTATGTTCAATTGCTTGTTTTGGTTAAATCTGGTGGCCTATTGATAACGTTCCTGCCTGGAGATCTACCAGCCTGGAGTTCGGGTCCCGCTCAAGTTCGACAGTTTCTTGTAGTATCTGCAACCTCACTATCCTTGTGAACTACGAATGCAGGGCGGGGGCCTATAGGGGGTACCTGCTGAGTTAAGCAGCGATTACCTGGCCCTCCCAGGTCGTGGTTTGGGTGGAGAGCGGGCTTGGATGCTGATCATATATATGGTCAATCTCTAGGACATTGTCCTGCTATCAAGAGCAGTGTCACTCTCCTATGCTTCTGTCGTCCTTGAGCGGCCTTTAAAGATTTAAAATAAGGTATTACTCAAGTTTAGTTCCTTACTACCACTCTAGTTACGGTGTGTTCATTTTTTATCCAAAACCTATAAAATCATTACACGTCAACATGTTACGTTCAAACACTATGTTGTAATGTGATTCTCATGTTGAATGTTCTCTCTCTCTCTCTCTCTCTCTCCTCTCTCTCTCTCTCTCTCCTCTCTCTCTCCTCTCTCTCTCTCTCTCTCTCTCTCTCTCTCTGGTTCATACCGGCTCAGGATCTCTCAGGATCGACAAACCAATGTTGTGTCCAATACTTTGGACAAGAAAAGTAGGTAATCATGTCATAAAAAAGAAATATCAATACGTAAGAGAGAGAGAGAGAGAGAGAGAGAGAGAGAGAGGAGAGAGAGGAGAGAGGAGAGAGAGAGAGAGAGAGAGAGAATATACCTCTTAACAGAGATTCCCCCCCCCCCACCATCTTTCCAACTAGGGTTGTAGCTTAGCTAATAATAATAATAATAATAATAATAATAATAATAATAATAATAATTAATAATAATAAAAATAATAGTAATAATAACAATAATAATAATAATAACACCCACCAGTTCTTGAAATTCGTTATTAACTCTACTGTTTGAAATAAAAAAAAGATTTAATCATGGCACTTGAAAACGATAATAAAATAAATTAACAATTTGATAAACCAGTTATTAATATAATACTTATTTTCCTACTAAGTAGGCCTACGCGAAATTTATATCTTAGAGATATTCTATTTGAAAGTTGATAACAGGATATAGGCCTACTGATATTCCCTTTATCACTTTTCAATGTTAGTCCTACAGTATTTAAGAAATTTTGTAATCATGTTGTGGAGGTAACAAAATGATAATCATGTAGGCCTATTGTCACTTTTCAATATTACAGTATTAAGAAATTTTGTAATCATGGTGTCAGGTAGTCAAGATAGCAAAAATTAAAATCACGTAGGCCTCTTGTTGCGTCTGAGAGAGAGAGAGAGAGAGAGGAGGAGAGAGAGAGAGAGAGAGAGAGAGAGAGAGAGAGAGAGAGAGAGAGAGAGAGAGAGAGAGAGAGAGAGAGAGTTAAAAAATCCCTCTCTACTTGAATTGTTAGTTGTTTTAAGGGAGGTTTTTCATGACCTATACTGTAGGGGAACCCTACTTTCCACAGGACCATTGGCAATTCATTTTATTTTATATTTTCCAAGGCATTTGTCATATTTTTACACCGCATATTGCTCGTTTATTGTCAAATCCAATCTATCGAAGTACTTACAGAACAAGCAAGTCTTCAGTTTCCTCTTGAATACCTTAATATCTTCAGTCTTTCTGATGTCTAGTTAGAGCTTATTGTATAGTCTTGGGTCGCATATTTGAAAGCTCTAGAACATACAATAGACATACGTCTTATTCCAATGATTTTAAAGCATCTATTCTCGTGTCAACACGATTAGTTGGCTGCATAATATGCAGCAATTATCATAAATATTTTGGACGTCCGGTTCTGATAACTCCACAGATTATTGTACATATTTTAATCTCAATTCTTTCTTTAACAGGTAACCAGTGCAAATTAATTAGCATGGGAATGATCCTTTCTATGGGTGGGACACCTTTTATCAGTCTTGCTTTTCTGTTTATCATGTTTTTAATTCCTTAAGTTGCACTTTTGATATATTAAGTTACAGTAGCCAATCCTGGCAATATCACAGTTGATCGCAAGTTGCTTTACAGAATATTCATCCAGGTAGCCTAATTCTTTATAAAATCAATGTTTCTAAGATGATATCAGCAGTTTTTAGTAGGCTACATTATTTATTTGGGCATTGAAAGACAAGTTACAATCGGGATATACTCCTAGATCACGAACTTTACCAGATATAGGGACATAGTCATTTATGTTTATTTGAATATCCCCAGAATTTCTTAAGTTGTTTTCCTTTCCAACCACCATAAACAGAATTTTGTTTTCATTCAATTTCAGTTGTTTAGTTGACTGATTCCTTTTAACATGTAATATAAACTTGAATTAGTAAGTTCAAAATATGTTAAAATATTTTAATAACCGAAAAACAAAATCGGCTTAAAAGGGAACTTAAAACTATGACTGGAAAAGTTCACGACTTGCACATTTGTTGAGGAGAAAAGCCGTCATCTGATTTTAATAAGTAGAACCAGACAACGGTTGTGTGGTTTCGTTTCCGGTTTCTTGAATTAAAGGATAAATAATATAAATGATTGAAATGATATAAATTGCAGGAACAATAATAGAATAAAAGTAACTTGGACGAAGACCAAGTCATAGAAATTATAAGGGAATAGTTATCTCTGTGACAAATATCCCAAGTTGAGTTAGATTGGAGAGTTGGAGACGCGCCATTAGATTCGAACATCACTTTTATTGACAGTGGGCTCTTGTGTCTTGGCAAATCAGTTGATTTACGATAATCCGAGTCGAGATAGGTAAGATTAAGCTAATAAGTATTAATGGTAGTGCGCTTGAATGAATTTATTCATGAAGAATACTCGGTGGTCGAACGTACTTGAATCAATGTTAATCAATTATTGCTCATGGAAGACGGAGCGCCGGAAGTAAGGCAAAGAAACCCGTTCATCGTCGTTTTTCTCGGCTTATTTTTTCTCGTTGGAAGTCCATATTTTTTTTATATGAAAACTAGGTACTGTATATATGTTTATTTTTCGTATGCATAAAGTTTTCTATTTGAGAAGAAGAAAATGACAAGGGCACTGGAATCTCAGTTTGCGTAAGAAGAAGAAGAAGAAGAGTTCAATTTGTAAACAAGAAAGAAATCGACTTTCTCCGTCACGCCCTGCAGGTAATTATGGCATTCCTACTGAGACGGGTTGTGAGCCGGGGCGCGACAGGTCGAACTGTCAGTATTAACCGCGGAGGCATCTTGAGCAGTGTCATAGAGAGCCTAAGTGGCAGTTACAGAAGGAATACCTTGAGCTGGTGTCACTTAGCGAGGACGAGAGTAACCCTAAGGAAGATGGGAGCTACGGCGTCTTGCGGAAACGGAGGAGGAAATGATTCAGATTATGGGGATGTCATCGAAGGTATGCCTAAGGTCCCGTTATGAATGACCTATAGCGTTGAACCAGATGGCAGGCAGTGATGAGATCCTTTTGTATATCGGCGGACTTAATCTTAGACCTATGCTGTTGCCCAGCGTGGCATTGACAGCTGTGTTAAAGCTAAACTAAACTTTTGTAGGTGAATATATGATACATGAATATAGCGCCAAAAGTGAGAAGCATTAATATTTTCCGATTTCTCAAGTGTCATGCTTAATAACGGAGCTACAGATGGTTTTTGGAAGCCTTTGCATAACGACAGACAGGACCTCCCGCATGCGCAGAACAACACCTAACCTATCCTACAAGTCGTGTCCTTACTGACTTACCCAGCTGGGGGGCTAATCTCCCCCCCCCCATTTTTGACCCATCAAATTGCCATTTTCATAGCGATATGGTTGAAAATAAGTGATTTATGGGGCATGTCTGTCATCATATTTACACCCAAAGGATCATTTATTTTTCAGGTTTTTTAAATATCCTGTTTAATGACAAGTTACAGGTTTTTTTTTTCGGGCCCATCTTGGTTTCGCTGTAGAATAGTACAATAATCGGTAAATTTACAGTTTCATCCATTATGGGGAAACTGGAATAAAAATATATTTGTTGCATCAGAAATAGTGTAGTTTCAACGAATTTAACGTTTATTTTGACCGCAAACCATCCGATTTAGAGATTTACTATGTAATTGGAGTTAAAACAACAAGTTGTTCCAGATTGCAGAAAGACCCTACTTCATCCCAACAATTATGGGGGGACACCAGGTGGGAACCGGGGTTTTGGGTGGGGGGGGGGGGGGCGTCAAATGATATTTGCAATAAATGAATACTTATCCTTCCACCACCCCTCCCCCTATACCCCTATCTAGCCCTACCGGGGGGGGGGGGGGGGGGGGGGGGGGGGGGGGATCCGCCCCCCCTTAAGGCCACAGTGATTTTCAGGGCACTACTGAACCTAAGAAAACCCACCTAACCTAGCATAGGGGCCCTGTATCCCTACCTAGGCCTACCGGGGGGGCTCCGCCCCCCCCCCCCCCCTGCGACCCCCCCTTAAGGCCACAGTGATTTTCGGGACACTACCGAACCTAATACAACCACCTAACCTAGGGCCCTGTACCCCTACCTAGGCCTAGCCCCTGCGACCCCCCCCCCCCCTTACAGCCACTACCTAACACATCCATCAAACCAAATCCAAAGTGATGGTACTGCTGTATACATCGTTATACTATCACCATTATAATATACTCTATAAATTAATGAAGCTTACCGTAAACTGTTGGTTCATAAAGATGTGCTGCTGCTTTGAGGAAAACGTGAAGCCGTTGGGAAGGTTCCTTGGCATGCAGGACAATTTTCAATATTAATCTTACCCGATAATCATGTAGCTGTCAACTCTGTTGCCGACAGAAATCTACGGTCGGGATACGCCAGCGATCGCTATACAGGTGGGGGTGAACACCACAGCGCCATCTGTGGTCAGGTACTCCAGTACTTCTTGTCAACACCACCTCAATTTTTCCTCTGTCGTGCCTCCGGCTAGACCTACATGGATACGCTGTTGATTCTGGAGTTATTGCTCACGATTTGGTGATGTATTTGCTCTAGAGTTTAGCCTTCGCTATTCAGGAAGCTTTATCATTAGCTTAGCAAGTTTTTGGAATTAATTTGATTTAATTTTTGATTTAATTTTGGTGACGAAGAGAGTATGAACTCTTTCACTTTTAATGGCCGACCCTTCCCTTAGACGGAAGTGTTGGTGTCGAAGAGAGTATAGACTCTCTTTCTTAATTTTGCTTAACAAAAGTTATAGATTTATTTTATATCTCTCCACCTTTTATAGGCCTCTTCGATTAACTTCCTTTTATTATAAACTTATTAAAATTAATTTTTATATTTGTTTATATTCGACCTTTCCTAATAGTAGGCGGTCTTTTCTTGGAACCGAAGTTAATTAACATTGAGCCCGTCATTTCGTTTTTACCTGTTAACATATTATGCTATTTTAATGTTTTTGAAAGAATTTCTTTGATAGTCTCGTACTGTTTTCAAAGTTGAACTAACGTTTTGTTTTGTCTCTGCAGTTGTTGACGTTCAGAACGTTCAACTTGCGCTCTATCGTTACGATAGAGAGAGAGTATTCACGGTGTCACGTTGCAGTAAGAGTAGAACGATTCTATCGTTTTGTTCATTCTTTCTTAGCTTAAATGGTTTTAATTCTAATAAAGGAACTTTTTATTTGGGAAATCTTTCAGTTTTTTTCCTTTAACAATAATATGTTTTAACGATATATATAATTGGGCTCATCTCTCAGGTTCTAAGTCAAGAGAGAGAGAGAGAGAGATAGAGACGGAGGGAGAGAGAGGAGGATAAACGTTTCGTTCAAGCGGGTAACGTTGTTATCGTTTTTGCTCTTCTCCCTAGTCTCTTTAGGGGAAGAAGGTAAACGTTTCTAGAGTTTTATTCTTGTTCTCAGGCTTTATGCGGTGAGAGATTTTAAACGTAGTTTATTTGATCTAGTGTTTAGTCTCTTTTCCAGCCACTGAATTATTTATCTTTCATTATGTTTTTCTGTTACATTGTAATACTGTTTTCGCAATTACTAACTTTTAATGAAGGATAGAATTGCGTGTTTCAGGTACAAACCACTTAAAGTTTCGAGTTCAGTGAAATAAGTGCAAACAGAAAATCAAAAGTGATAAAGTGATAAGCGCAAAGTGTTACAGTGTTGCGTTCGAGGGTTCGTCTGTTCGTGCCAGTTGTTCGCCTAGTCTGGGACCTCTTACAAGCTCCCAAGCCAGGGGAGAAGTAACGTCGAAGGACTTATGGGTTCATCAGGCCTTGATCTACGAACAGACGTTTCCCTCCGTGGTTTCGGGTGTAACCAACTCACGTAGCCGACGTGATCACCCCACCCACACAAAGACGAGAGAGCCCTTTTATTCCTCGTCTGCGGAAGAGGTTTCTCGCAGAAACCATGGACCAAATCTTGCAGCTTTTAAGTGCAAGTCGGTCCCTTCCGCGCAAGTCCAACTTGGTGCCATTAGCACTGGGTCAGTTCGGACATGCTGCAGTACGACAACTGCACACCTCCCAGAGAGGCAAGGTGGTATCGCAACAGACAGTAACTCCGTCTGTTGCCGCACCAGCTGTTTTAGACCCTCAGTCTCAACGGACAGTAGCTCCGTTTGTTGTTGTCTTTCTTTAACTCTAGTGGTCTATGCTGCAGACAATGCAGTCTCAGCTTGCGGTGTTGATGCAGGAGTTTCAGGCAGAGAAGGTTAGCACACCTCCTCCTGCGAGCGCTCCTCCACCTCTGCGCAGTCCACCCTGCCAGACGTATGATGTTGAGGCTCCTCCTGCCTCCATGCGTGAGCTGCCGCATTGGGAGTTGCCAGGTACCAGCGCTATGCAGCAACCTCCACTTTCCTTGAGGCAGGAGCCTCATGCTATGCGGCAACTGCCTCAACTCTTGAGGCAAGAGCCTCAACTCTTGAGGCAAGAACCTCAACTCTTGAGGCAAGAGCCTCAACTCTTGAGGCAAGAACCTCAACTCTTGAGGCAAGAGCCTCAACTCTTGAGGCAAGAACCTCAACTCTTGAGGCAAGAACCTCAACTCTTGAGGCAAGAGCCTCAACTCTTGAGGCAAGAACCTCAACTCTTGAGGCAAGAGCCTCAACTCTTGAGGCAAGAACCTCAACTCTTGAGGCAAGAACCTCAACTCTTGAGGCAAGAGCCTCAACTCTTGAGGCAAGAACCTCAACTCTTGAGGCAAGAGCCTCAACTCTTGAGGCAAGAGCCTCAACTCTTGAGGCAAGAGCCTCTCTCTGCGCAGCCACCTCCTCAACCCTTGAGGCAGACACAACTCTTGAGGCAGGAACCTCATGCTATGAGGCAGCCGCCTCAACGCATGCAGCAACCGCATTCTTCACAGCATGAGCCTCTCTCTGCGCAGCTACCTCCTCAACCCTTGAGGCAGACGCAACTCTTGAGGCAGGAACCTCACAGGAGCCTCATGCTATGCGGCATCCTCCTCAAACCATGAGGCAGGAGCCTCATGCTATGCGGCATCCTCCTCAACCCATGAGGCAGGAGCCTCATGCTATGCGGCAACCTCCTCTACCCATGAGGCAGGAGCCTCATGCTATGCGGCATCCTCCTCAACCCATGAGGCAGGAGCCTCATGCTATGCGGCATCCTCCTCAACCCATGAGGCAGGAGTCTCATGCTATGAGGAGCCTCATGCTATGCGGCATCCTCCTCAAACCATGAGGCAGGAGCCTCATGCTATGCGGCAACCGCCTCAACCCATGAGGCAGGAGCCTCATACTATGCGGCATCCTCCTCAACGCATGCGGCATGAGCCTCATCCCTTGCAGCATGAGCCTCATCCCATGCAGCATGAGCCTCATACCATGCAGCATGAGCCTCATCCCATGCAACATGAGCCTCATCCCATGCAGCATAAGCCGCACGCCATGCAACATGCTCTGCTTACCTTACAGCATGCTCTACATACAGCATGCTCTGCATACCTTACCGCATGCTCCTCAGTCACACATCTTTGGTTGTTGCCAACTCACTAGACTGTCAAGCAGTTTCATAACGTTGCCTTCTAGTCTGCTGCTTTTGCACCAGTGAAACCCTCACTGAGAGAACTTAGCTTTTCTCGGATATGGTTCCTGTAGATGAGAAAGTGCTATTCTCCTTCCTTCTGATATTCCCTTGAGGACTCTGTCATTTGGAGAGGAGCCTTTAGCTGCTTAGCCTCCTATGGACTTTTATTTAAGCATAACATGCTTCCAGGGAGGGTAATGGTTCCACTTCAGTCGCTAACCCCGTCTGTTACCACACCTGCTCCCATAGACCTTGAGCTTTGTTGCAAGACATGCAGTCCAAGCTTAGTCCTTGTTAGAGGATTTTTTGTTTACGGAGTCAGTGTGTCACTGGGAAGACGTTCAACAACCACCAGAAGTGACTTGTTGTGACGCAGTGCGGCAACCTCAGCAACCCGATAAGGAGTTGTCTGTACGACCCAGACAGTCTAGACAGCTTCGGGTTGTCGCTGTACTTCCTCGCTTCCCCATGATTGACAGTTCACAGACTGTGCAGCAGTACCATGATCTTGTGTCCGGCTCCGTCAGACGACTAGCTTTTAAGAGCTCCCACAAGTCGTCGCTGTCTGGAGATTCTCAGATGGACTATGGATCTGACCAAGGAACTGGGCCTCCTGGTCAATTTTGAGGAATCCCAGCTCGTCCCATCCCAGACCATTGTCTACCTGGGTATGGATCTTCAGAGTCGAGCTTTTCGGGCTTTTCCGTCGGCTCCAAGGATCTACTAAGCCCTAGATTGCATCCAGAGCATGCTGAGAAGGAACCGATGCTCAGTCAGGTAGTGGATGAGTCTAACAGGGACACTTTCATCGCTGGCCCTGTTCATCGAGTTAGGGAGACGCCACCTCCGCCCCCTTCAGTATCATCTAGCGGCTCACTGGATAAAGGACATGACGCTAGAGACGATCTCAGTTCCTGTTTCCGAAGAGAGGAGGTCTACTCTCACGTGGTGAAAGAACAGCTTTCTTCTCAAGGAAGTCTACCTTTGGCTGTTCAGAAACCCGACCGCCGTCTCTTCTCTGACGCATCAGACACGGGCTGGGGTGCGACTTTGGACGGACAGGAATGCTCGGGAACATGGAATCAGGAGCTAAGGACACTTCACATCTATTGCAAGGAGCTGTTGGCGGTTCATCTGGCCTTGATAAACTTCAAGTCCCTCCAGCTTAACAAGGTAGTGGAGGTGGACTCTGACAACACCACAGCCTTGGCTTACATCTCCAAGCAGGGAGGGACTCATTCGTGGAAGTTGTTCTAGATCGCAAGGGACCTCCTCATCTGGTTAAAAGAGCGAAAGCTCACGCTGGTAACGAGGTTCATTCAGGGCGATATGAATGTCATGGCAGATCGCCTTAGCCGGAAGGGTCAGGTCATCCCCACAGAGTGGACCCTTCACAAGAATGTTTGCAGCAGACTTTGGGCCCTGTGGGGTCAGCCAACCATAGATCTGTTCGCTACCTCGATAACCTAGAGGCTCCCGTTGTATTGTTCTCCGATTCCAGACCCAGCAGCAGTTCACGTGGATGCTTTTCTGCTGGATTGGTCCCATCTCGACCTGTATGCATTCCCGCCGTTCAAGATTGTCAACAGGGTACTTCAGAAGTTCGCCTCTCGCAAAGGGACACGGCTGACGTTGGTTGGCTCCGCTCTGGCCCGCGAGAGAATGGTTCATAGAGGTACTGCAATGGCTGGTCGACATTCCCAGGACTCTTCCTCTAGGAATGGACCTTCTACGTCTACCTCACGTAAAGAAGGTACATCCAAACCTCCACGCTCTTCGTCTGACTGCCTTCAGACTTTCGAAAGACTCTCAAGAGCTAGGGGCTTTTCGAAGGAGGCAGCCAGAGCGATTGCCAGAGCAAGGAGGACATTCACTCTCAGAGTCTATCAGTCTAAAGGGGAAGTCTTCCGAAGCTGGTACAAGGCCAATGCAGTTTCCTCATCCAGTACCACTGTAACCCAGATTGCTGACTTCCTGTTACATCTAAGGAACGTAAGATCCCTTTCAGCTCCTACGATTAAGGGTTACAGAAGTATGTTGGCAGCGGTTTTACGCCACAGAGGCTTGGATCTTTCCACCAACAAAGATCTACAGGACCTCCTTAGGTCTTTTGAGACCTCAAAGGAACGTCGGTTGTCCACTCCAGGCTGGAATCTAGACGTGGTCCTAAGGTTCCTTATGTCATCAAGATTTGAACCTCTCCAATCAGCCTCTTTTAAGGACCTCACATTAAAAACTCTTTTCCTCGTGTGCTTGACAACAGCTAAAAGAGTAAGTGAGATCCACGCCTTCAGCAGGAACATAGTTTTCACATCTGAAACGGCTACATGTTCCTTGCAGCTCGGTTTTTTGCTAAAACGAGCTTCCTTCACGTCCTTGGCGTAAGTCGTTCGAGATCCCAAGCCTGTCCAACTTGGTGGGGGACGAACTGGAGAGAGTACTTTGCCCAGTTAGAGCTCTTAGGTACTATCTAAAAAGGTCATAACCTTTACGAGGACAATCAGAAGCCTTATGGTGTGCTATCAAGAAGCCTTCTCTTCCAAGGTCTAAGAACTCAGTTTCTTACCTATTCAGGCTCCTGATTAGGGAAGCACATTCTCATCTGAAGGAAGAAGACCTTGCTTTGCTGAAGGTAAGGACACATGAAGTGAGAGCTGTGGCTACTTCAGTGGCCCTCAAACAGAACCGTTCTCTGCAGAGTGTTATGGATGCAACCTATTGGAGAAGCAAGTCAGTGTTCGCATCATTCTATCTCAAAGATGTCCAGTCTCTTTACGAGAACTGCTACACCCTGGGACCATTCGTAGCAACGAATGCAGTAGTAGGCGGGGGCTCAGCCACTACATTCCCATAATCCCATAACCTTTTTAACCTTTCTCTTGAATACTTTTTATGGGTTGTACGGTCGGCTAAGAAGCCTTCCACATCCTTGTTGATTTGGCGGGTGGTCAATTCTTTCTTGAGAAGCGCCGAGGTTAAAGGTTGTGATGAGGTCCTTTAGTATGGGTTGCAGCCCTTTATACTTCAGCACCTAAGAGTCGTTCAGCATCCTAAGAGGACCGCTACGCTCAGTAAGGAAGACGTACTTAATAAAGGCAGATTAATGGTTCAAGTCGTCTTCCTTACCAGGTACTTATTTATTTTATGTTATTTTTGAATAACTAATAAAATAAAATACGGGATACTTAGCTTCTTTGTTAACATGTATGCTGGTCTCCACCCACCACCCTGGGTGTGAATCAGCTACATGATTATCGGGTAAGATTAATATTGAAAAATGTTATTTTCATTAGTAAAATAAATTTTTGAATATACTTACCCGATAATCATGATTTAATTGACCCACCCTTCCTCCCCATAGAGAACCAGTGGACCGAGGAAAAAATTGAGGTGGTGTTGACAAGAAGTACTGGAGTACCTGACCACAGATGGCGCTGTGGTGTTCACCCCCACCTGTATAGCGATCGCTGGCGTATCCCGACCGTAGATTTCTGTCGGCAACAGAGTTGACAGCTACATGATTATCGGGTAAGTATATTCAAAAATTTATTTTACTAATGAAAATAACATTTTTTATTTTGTAAAATTAAATTGTGTCTCTGGCACAAATGCACTAGTTTTTCAACAAATTCATTGTAAGTTAGGAAACAGTCAGGACAAGAAGATGGAATTTCAACTTATTGTGCAACATGAGATGACGTGCTTTCTATGGTCTCCATGTCTAAGAACGAAATGAAATGCCTGGGAAGATAATGTATTGTCGCGCTGTGATTGGCCAAACATGTATGACGTCATAGTGGACAGGCGCTGTGATTGGCCAAACGTGTAAGACTTCATAGTGGACTAGTTTGTCAGCGGATTATAGTGATTACAGGGCTCATTTAAGCAAATACAAGACACAGTCAACAATAACAACAGACTTAGAAAAAATCTGGGAGGAAGACATGAGTAGCGTGAGTTTGATCATCGATATATAAAGAACTAGGCATTTGCGACAGATAATATTTTACAGAAATACTACAAAAGACTTGCTTTACTCGGGAAATATATTATTATAATAGATTTCCCATAATGGATGAAACTGTAATAATACCCAATAATCATTATGGAGAAATGTGATTAATGCCTAGTGTATTTTATGGTGTTTTGAATTGTTTTTTAATAACAATAACTGGGAGAAACCCATAGTTACTGAATTATGAAGTCTCGACTACCCTATCTAAACATACTGTGGGTTTGCGATACTTATTGCCATTAAGGACGTTCAAGACCTCCTAAGACAGACTGTGTACCAGTCTTGTTTTGCTTGCAATACATCATTATCTCCATAGATTGTCGCCTCTGGCAAGCGGTTCATGTCGCAGAATGTGCGTCATTCATGTGGGAGAGTGTTTTGAAGTTATTTTAATCATCTAATCATTTACTTGGTTCAATTGGTCTTTGGGGTTTTTTTATGTTAAGATAATGAGATAGAGCAGAAACAAAATAAATCACATTTCTGTCCTAATATTTGAAAATATTGTACAATTAACTGCATACAAACCATTGATATACAGTTCACACTTAACAGAGGGGTGAGTTGTAGCTTTCAATTCCTGTATCTCTTTGAATGTTAGACTTGGCTTCCATTTCTTATTATCGTACTAAATTTACCAAACACATTTATATCTTAACCAATTATTATTCACATGATAACTGAAATAAGGGCATTACAGTGTTACATTTGATATCCCAATACAGTACTGTAAACGCATATGGTAACCTAGAGATATGATTGTAAAATGGTAGGACATAAATTCTGTTCAGACAAGTAACTTATGACAGAAGCATTACCTATAGGAATTTTTGTGAACTATATGGAGGAGCATCTCATGGCAGGTGTTAAGATGAAAATGGTAGAAGCAAAACAAGAATTTTTAATTAAAGTCTGTAACTACGTTAATACAGTAATGGTTGCTGAAATAGAATAATATGGTACTAAACTGTACTATAAAGCCCTAATTTTCAATATTAAACTTAGCCGGTGATCATATAGCTGTCAGCTCTGCTGCCCGACAGAAAAACCTAAGGACAAAATACGCCAGCGATCGCTATACAGGTGGGGGTGTACATCAACTGCACCATCTGTCGAGCAGGTACTCAAGTACTCCATGTCAACACAGAACCAATTTTCTCTCTGTCGTGCCACTGGCAAGACCTACTAAATACGCTGTTTCTAACTGGATTTGTTTTCACAACTATTTGGTGAAGTACACTATTCCAGTTTTGAGCTTTCGCTATGCAGGGGTTTTATCTTCATCTCAAAACTTGAGATAGATTTAATTATGGTGACAAAGAGAGTATGGACTCTCTTTCACTTTTAAATGGCCGACCCTTCCCTTAGACGGAAGTGTGTTTAGGTTTTTAGTAATTTTGCTTAACACGTTATAGATCTATATATTTTATATCTCTCCGCCTTTATTAGGCCTCTTCGATTAACTTTCCATTTATTATAAACATATAAAAATAAATTTTTATGTTTTGTTTATATGCGACCTTTTCTGATAGTAGGCGGTCCTAACTTGGAACCGAAGTTAATCAACGTTGAGCCCGTTATATCGTATTTAACCTTTAAAGAATTTAAAACTTTTTAAATTTAATGTTTTATGAAAGAATTTCTTTGATAGTCTCGTACTGTTTTCAAAGATGAACTAACGTTTAGTTTTTTAGACTACGCAGTTGTTGACGTTCAGGACGTTCAACATGCGCTCTATCGTTACGGTAGAGAGAGAGTGTATCACGGTTTCACTTTGCAGTAAGAGTAAACCGATTCTGACGTTTCGTTCATTCTTTCTTAGCTTAAATGGTTTGAATTCTAAATTAAAGGAACTTTTTATTTGGAAAACCTTTCAGTTTTTTCCTTTAGCCAAATAACATGTTTTGACGATATATAATTGGGCTCTTCTCTCAGGTGCGAAATCAAGAGAGAAAGAGAGAGAGAGATAGAGACGGAGGGAGAGAGAGGAGAAAAAACGTTTCGTTCAAGCGGGTAACGTTGTTCTCGTTTTACTCTCCTCCCTAGTCGCTGTACGGGGAAGAAGGTAAAACGTTTCTAGGGTTTTATTCTTGTCCCCAGGCTATGTGCGGTGAGAGATTGTAAACGTAGTTTATTTGAACTAGTGTTTAGTCTCTTTCCCAGCCACTGAATTCTTTATCTTTATACTGTATATGTTTTCTGTTGCATTATACGACTGTTTTCGCAATTACTACCTTTTAATGAAGGGTAGGATTGCGTGTTTCAGGTAGAAATCAGTAAAAGTTTCGATTTCAGTGAAATAAGTGCAAAACAGAAAATCGAAGTGATAAAGTGATATGCGCAAAGTGTTACAGTGTTGCGTCCGAGGGTTCATCTGTTCGTGCCTGTCGTTCACCTAGTCCGGGACCTCTTGCAAGCTCCCAAGCCCAGGGGAGAAGTAATGTCGAACGACTTATGGGTTCGTCAGGCCTTGATCAACGAACAGACGTTTTTCCCTCCGTGGTTTCGGGCGTATCTACCCAAGATCGCCCCACCCACACAAAGACGAGAGAGCCCATTTACTTCTCGTCTGCGGAAGAGGTTTCTCGTAAGAAACCTTGGACCAAGGTCTCGCAGCTTATTAAGCGCAAGTCGGTCCCTTCCGCGCAAGTCCAACGGCCCAGGTGTAGCCACTGGGTCAGTTCGGACTCGCTGCAGTCTTACGATGACTGCACACCTCCTAAGAGAGGTAAAGCGGTACCACAACAGGCAGTAACACCGTCTGTTGCCGCACCTGCTGCTGTAGACCCTAAGTGGTCTTTGCTACAGTCTATGCAGACACAGTTAGCATCTTTTATGCAGGAGTATCGTGCGGAGAAGGTTGACGCTGCACCCGTTAGCCTACAACCAACCACGGTTGTGCGTACAGTAGACGCTGACGCTACCTGCTCCCGCACTCCACCTGTGAGAGTTCCACCACCCATGCGCAGTGTACCCTGCCAGCCGCACGTTGACGTTCACAGACGCACGCTACCCTCCGTTGACGTTCGCGAGTTACCACAACAACAGGAGGGTGGAGTTAAGTTGCTTTGTTTTGACGCTTCAACCTCCGCAACCCACTGTGGTTACCGCTACTCTCCCGCTGCAGACTAGTCAGTCAGGAGTAGAGGCTTCCCCACACAGCTATGGTTGTTGCCAGCTCACAGACTGTCAAGCAGTTACATGACGTTGCCTTCTGGTCTGCTACTAATGCACCAGTGCTGTATGTCCTCACGCACCTGTTGTGGTTGACAGTTCGCAGACTGTCAAGCAGTTACATAACGTTGCCTTCTGGTCTGCTGCTAATGCACCAGTGAGACCCTCACTGAGATAACCTAGCTTTTCTCGGACAAGGTTCCTGTAGATGAGAAAGTGCTGTTCTCCCTCCTACTGATATTCCTTTGAGGACTCTGTCATTTGGAGAGGAGCCTTAAGCTGCTTAGCCTCCTATGGACTTTAATTAAATCATGATGATTTTTTTAAGGATCTTCGTCCGGATCTTGTAACTGCTGCTCCTCGTTCGCCTAACGTCAGAACTTACACTAGGCCTAGCTACTTCGAAGCCGTTGTTGTTAAGCTAGTGCTCTCTCGCTCTCCTAGAGAGCGTTACGTTGGCTAGGCGACTGGTTTTTGCACCAGGAGGAGTTTTAGGGATACAGCCTTTGATTTCCCTTCTTTTAAACTGGCTTATAGAGCGAGAGTCTGATAGGACACGAGAGAAGTTCTCGGCTTGGGAGTTCATGCCTCTGCCCAGGTAGACTTCTCAATTCTGGTAGACTCGCCCTGGCGCCTAGCCAGGAGACGCTCCAAGTTGTTTACAGGTCAACTTCTCAACTTTTGTCGAGCCTTTGAAGTTTTGCTGTACTATTATGTCACACATAACAAGGCTTCCAGGGATGGTAAATGGTTCCGCCTCAGTCGCTAACCCCGTCTGTTGCCACACCTGCTCCCGTAGACCCTAAATGGGCTTTGCTGCAAGACATGCAGTCCAAGCTTGTGTCCTTGATAGAGGACTTAAATACGGAGAAGAACCTTCTGGCCAACAACCTTCCAACCGGTTGGTTGTGCGCCCTGTTGACGCTGAGGTATCCTACTCGCGTCTGCCAGTTGAGGTGTGGGTTGCCAGTTGCCAGTCGCACGTTGAAGTTAAGCGACGCTCGGAGGTGGTTGTTGACGTTCAGTGTTTCACTAGGAAGACGTTCAACAACCAGCAGAGGTGACTTGTTGTGACGCAGTGCGTCAACCTCAGCAACCCGGTTGGGTGTTGACTGCACAACCCAGACAGTCTAGACAGTTTCGGGTTGACGCTGTACTTCCTCGCGCACCCATGGTTGTTGACAGTTCACAGACTGTGCAGCAGTACCATGATATTGCGTCCGGCTCCGTCACGCATCCACCAGTGCGACCGGATTCAGCGAGTCAGACGTTGCCCACTCCGTTGCCGTTTCCTCATCAGTTTCGGATGAGGAACCCTCTGATGAGGACGTTGCTGAACAAGACAATCAACCCCCAGCCCTGCTATCCATCCAGAAGATGCTGAAGAAGGAACGCTGCCCAGTCAGGCTGTGGATGAGTCTGGTAAGGACACTGTCATCCGTGGATCAATTTGTGTCACTAGGAAGACTACACCTCCGTCCTCTTCTATACCATCTAGCTTTTCACTGGAAAAGGACAAGACGCTAGAAGCGGTCTCGATCCCGGTTTCCGGAAAGATAAAGTCTGGTCTGACTTGGTGAAAGGACTATATCAACCTTAGAGAGGGTCTTCCCCTGACTGTTCAGACTCCCAACCACGTTCTCTTCTCGGACGCATCGGACGTAGGCTGGGGTGCGACATTAGACGGTAGGGAATGCTCGGGATTATGGAACTCGAGTCAAAGGACAATGCATTTCAACTGCAAGAAGCTACTGGCAGTACGTCTGACCTGGAAAAGCTTCAGGTCTCTCCTTCAAGGCAAAGTGGTGGAGGTGAACTCGGACAACACCACGGCTTTGGCGTACATCTCCAAGCTAGGAGGGACCTACTCTCTGACATGGTACGAGATTGCAAGGGACCTCCTCACCTGGTCAAAAGGTCTAGACATTTCACTAGTAACGAGGTTCATCCAAGGCAACTTGAATGTCATGACAGATTGTCTCAGTCGGAAGGAACAAATAATTCCAACAGAATGGACCCTCCACAAGGATGTATGCAAGAGACTTTGGGCCACCTGGGGCCAGCCAACCATAGATCTCTTCGCAACCTTGATGACCAAGAGGTTCCCAATAGTTTGCTCACCAATCCCGGACCCAACAGCAGTTCATATAGATGCCTTTCTACTAGATTGGTCACATCTAGACCTATATGCATTCCCTCCGTTCAAGATTGTCAACAAGGTACTGCAGAAGTTCGCCTCTCACGAAGGGACAAGGTTGACGCTAGTTGCTTCCCTCTGGCCTGCGAGAGAATGGCTCACCGAGGTACTTCGATGGCTAGTAGACGTTCCCAGAACACTTCCCCTAAGGGTGGACCTTCTACGTCAGCCACGCGTAAAGAAGGTACACCAAGGCCTCCACGCTCTTCGTCTGACTGCCTTCAGACTATCGAAAGACTCTCGAGAGCTAGAGGCTTTTCGAAGGAGGCAACCAGAGCGATTGCTAGAGCAAGGAGAACATCCACCCTTAGAGTCTACCAATCGAAGTGGGAAATCTTCCGAAACTGGTGCAAGTCAGTATCCGTATCCTCGACCAGTACCTCTGTAACTCAAATAGCTGACTTTCTCTTATATCTGAGGAAAGAACGATCTCTTTCAGCTCCCACTATCAAGGGTTACAGAAGCATGTTGGCATCAGTCTTCCGTCACAGAGGCTTAGATCTTTCCAACAATAAAGATCTACAGGACCTCCTTAAGTCTTTTGAGACCACGAAGGAGCGTCGTTTGGTTACACCTGGTTGGATTTTAGACGTGGTACTAAGATTCCTTATGTCAGACAGGTTCGAACCGCTACAATCAGCCTCCCTGAAAGATCTCACCTTTAAGACTCTTTTCCTGATATGCTTAGCCACAGCTAAAAGAGTCAGTGAGATTCATGCCTTCAGCAAGAACATCGGATTCTCATCCGAAACGGCTACATGTTCTACAACTTGGTTTTCTAGCCAAACACGAGCTGCCTTCTCGGCCTTGACCAATATCGTTCGATATTCCAAACTTATCGTATGGTTGGAAATGAACTAGAAAGAGTCTTATGTCCTGTAAGAGCTCTTAAGTTCTATTTAAAAACCTTTACGAGGCCCGTCTGAAGCTTTATGGTGTTCAGTTAAGAATCCATCTTTGCCTATGTCAAAGAATGCTTTATCCTATTTTATCAGACTGTTAATACGAGAAGCTCATTCCCATCTGAATGAGGAAGACCAAGCTTTGCTGAAGGTAAGGACACACGAAGTTAGAGCTGTTGCAACTTCCGTGGCCTTTAAACAAAATAGATCTCTGCAAAGTATATTCGACGCAACCTATTGGAAAAGCAAATCAGTGTTCGCGTCTTTTTATCTTAAGAATGTCCAGTCTCTTTACGAGAACTGCTACACTGTGGGACCATTCGTAGCAACGAGTGCAGTAGTGGGTGAGGGCTCAACCACTACAATTCCCTAATTCCATAACCTTTTTTAATCTTTCTCTTGAAATGTTTTATTATTGTTTTTGGGTTGTCCGGAAGGCTAAGAAGCCTTTCGCATCCTACTTGATTTGGCGGGTGGTCAAAGTCATTTCTTGAGAAGCGCCTAGATTAGAGGTTTTGATGAGGTCCTTTAGTATGGGTTGCAACCCTTCATACTTCAGCTCCTAGGAGTCGCTCAGCATCCTATGAGGATCGCGAGGCTCAGTAAGGAAGACGTACTTAAAAAGGCAGAGTAATTGTTCAAGTCGACTTCCTTACCAGGTACTTATTTATTTTATGTTTGTTATTTTGAATAACTGCTAAAATGAAATACAAAATACTTAGCTCATAATAATGTCAACATGTAATGCTGGTCTCTACCCACCCCCCTGGGTGTGAATCAGCTATATGATCACCGGCTAAGTTTAATATTGAAAAATGTTATTTTCGTTAGTAAAATAAATTTTTGAATATACTTACCCGGTGATCATAGATTAAAGGACCCTCCCTTCCTCCCCAATAGAGACCCAGTGGGCCGAGGAGAAAATTGGTTCTGTGTTGACATGGAGTACTTGAGTACCTGCTCGACAGATGGCGCAGTTGATGTACACCCCCACCTGTATAGCGATCGCTGGCGTATTTTGTCCTTAGGTTTTTCTGTCGGGCAGCAGAGCTGACAGCTATATGATCACCGGGTAAGTATATTCAAAAATTTATTTTACTAATGAAAATAACATTTTATTCCCGTACCATCACTAACAAACAGATATCTTGATGTCCCCTGTAACCTAAAAAAGATCCCTTGTTTTTATGTTGAACAGGCTTACATAAGTCCTTTTATAGGTTATGTATCAAATATCTGTTTTAATGTTGTTAATGTTTGTAAAATATTTTATTTTAATTTTTCAGTACTTATATTGTTTATTTATTTCTTTATTTCCCTTCCTCACTGGGCTATTTTTCCCTGTTGGAGCCTTTGGGCCTATAGCATCTTGCTTTTCTAACTAGGATTGTAGCTTAGCTAATAATAATGATAATACTCTCTGGGATAGGCTTTGTCCCTCGTATGTCTTACTTATACAGACCTAGGATCCATTTCTGTATTCATAGAACATCTTGATAACTGAACGATGCACTGGTGAAGTTGTAACTTTTGTGTTGGGGAAGACCAAAAACAATATTTATATTTACAGGAATTCTCTGAAAATTATACCCTAAATCACATGATAAGCATTCTGAAAAAAATATTCATGGCTATAATCTACATTGGTCACTAAACTCAGAGTACAAGCATGGGATTATTATTATTATTATTACTTGAGATAAAGCCTGCCTGTTGTCTCCCCTGAAATCCCTACCTACCATTGTAATTTGGCATACAGTGCCACAAGTTAGAAATAACACCTCACTTTTCCCTACTGTAACCTTACTTAGGGCCCCGGGTTCCTCCAGGAGGAGTCAGTGTTATCCTTAACTTCACCATAAACTGACCTACAGACTCTTGAGATAGCACCAGTGAAATTTTACAAGAATGTATCCCAATGCAACTGTACACACCGAGTCTTGATCTGCAAGGAGTCACTAATATGATACACTTTGCCTTTCATCATCTTAAGATTGTAAATTAAAGTTTGAAGGCATACTCATTCCTCTTGTTCCAATCCTTGTAATTAACTTCAGATAGAAAAAAGAAGACCTACTTTTTGGATAGAGAATCATATTACCATTATATGTCTTCATTTTGCTTATGAAATCTTTTACAGTACTGTAGTACAATTTTCATTAACCTTTTGACACACGTGGTAATCATTGTTAAACTAAGTACTTAAATCATGTACATAAGTAAGAAGTCAATTCATGAAACATCAGGGAGCTATAGCAGGAAAAGTTCTCAAGTTTTCAATATTAAACTTACCCGATAATCATGTAGCTGTCAACTCCGTTGCCCGACAGAATTCTATGGAGGGATACGCCAGCTATCACAATACTAGAAGGGGGTGTATGTATTTACCAGCGCCACCTGTGGCCAGGTACTCAAGTACTTCTTGTTGACACCTCCTCAATTATTCCTCTGTCGTGCTTCCGGCAAGACGTTCTGGGATACGCTTATGTTCTTGGAGTATTTTCACGACTTTGGTGAAGTATTTCTCTTTGATTTCGGCTGTCGCTTTACTGGAAACTTCTATATTAGCTTAGTTAGCTTTTGGAATTAATTTGATTAATTATGGTGACGAGAGAGTATGAACTCTCGTTCACCTTTCATGGCCGACCCTTCCCTTAGACGGAAGTGTTGGTGTCTAAGAGAGTATAGACTCTCTTTCTTAATTTTGCTTAACAAAAGTTATAGATTTATTTTATATCTCTCCGCCTCTTATAGGCCTCTTCGATTAACTTCCTTTTATTATAAACTCATTAAAATTAATTTTTATATTTGTTTATATTCGACCTTCCTAATAGTAGGCGGTCTTTTACCGAAGTTAATAACTTTGAGCCCGTCATTTCGGTTTTACCTGTTAACATATTATGCTATTTCCGCCACAGAGTTTGAAAGATTTTCTTTGACAGTCTCGTACTGTTTTCAAAGTTGAACTAACGTTTTGTTTTGTCTCTGCAGTTGTTGACGTTCAGAACGTTCAACTTGCACTCTATCGTTACGATAGAGAAAGAATGTTCACGGTTTCACGTTGCAGTAAGAGTAACCGTGTCTAGCGTTTTGTTCATTCTTTCTTAACTTAATGGTTTTGATCCTAATAAAGGAACTTTTCAGTTTTTTTTCCTTTAACAATAATATGTTTTAACGATATATATGATTGGGCTCTTCTCTCAGGTTCTAAGTCAAGAGAGAGAGAGAGAGAGAGAGAGATAGAGACGGAGGGAGAGAGAGGTTAAACGTTTCATTCAAGCCTGCCAGGCGTACGAGTAACGTCGTTATCGTTTTTTGCTCTTCTCCCTAGTCTCTTTAGGGGAAGAAACTAAACGTTTCTAGAGTGATCTAGTGTTTAGTCTCTTTCCAACCACTGAATTATCTTTCATTAGATTTTTCTGTTACATTGTAATTCTGTTTTCGCAATTACTAACTTTGAGAAAGGATAGAATTGCGTATTTCAGGTACAAACCACTTAAAGTTTCGAGTTCAGTGAAATAAGTGCAAACAGAAATCAAAGTGATAAGTGATTAGTGTGTGAGGGTACTTTTGTGCGCGCCAGTCGTCCTCCCAGTCCGGGACCTCTTGCAAGCTCCCAAGCCCAGGGGAGAAGCAATGTCGAAGGGCATAAGGGTTCAGCAGGCCTTGATCGGCGCACAGAAGTATTCTCGGTGGTTGTGGGCGTGTCTTACCGAGACCGTCACTCCCACCCGCAGACGATTGAGCCCTTATTTTGCTCGTCTGGAGAAGAGATTAGGGGAGAAAATAAAGGCAGAGTAACGCTGGTCTCAGGTCTCAAGACCTCTTAAACGTTAAGTCCAGACCTATGCCAGACGTACGAAGTTAAAGTTCACAACCCGAATGCAGTCATTGGGTTAGCTCTGACTCTCCTCAGTCATCAGTTGATTACACTCCGCCTAAGAGGAGTAAGGTTCTGCCACAACAGATCTCTGCTGTTAAGGCTTTACCTCAGCAGAACTTAGTGTCTGCCGACCCCAAGTTAACTCTACTGCAGTCCATACAGTCACAACTTTCGGTCTTGATGCGTGAGTGTCGGGCTGAGAGTGTTGCGCCTCCTCCTCCGCCTACACTCCCCCCCCCCCCCGCCTATGATCGCTCCGCCTGATCACAGTACCACCTGCCAGGCGTACGATGTTGTGAACTCTACTACAGTCCATGCAAGCACAGCTTTCGGACTTGATGCGTGAGTGTCGGGCTGAGAGTGTTGCTCCTCCGCCTCCGCCTACACTCCCTCCACCTACACTCGCTCCGCCTGATCACAGTACCATCTGCCAGGCGTACGATGTTGTGGACTCTACTACAGTCCATGCAAGCACAGCTTTCGGACTTGATGCGTGAGTGTCGGGCTGAGAGTGTTGCTCCTCCACCTCCGCCTACACTCCCTCCACCTACACTCGCTCCGCCTGATCGCAGTACCACCTGCCAGCAGTTCCACCTGCCAGGCGTACGATGTTGAACCACGTGCTGAGTTTGCTGTTCCCTGTGGTGTTCAGCCTCCGCCTTCCTTAAGGCAACCTTTACTTTGGGATCAGGAGGATTATACCTCTCTTCCTCCGCCTCCACTTGCTGCTCCACCAGTGATGCAACACTCGGTTGAGGTACAACAACCTCTCCCGTCCATGAGTCAGTCTCCTCAGCTCTCGCTGCAGCGAGCTCAACCCTCCACAAGGCAAGCACCACAACACCTTAGCCTTGCGCCTCAGGAGCCTCAGCTTGCGAGACATTTACCTTGTTCTGCGCAGCCTCTTCCTCATCGCGCTCCGCTCACACCACAGGAACTGGAACTTGCTACTCCGCTTCCACCAACCGCTCAGCAAGCGCAACCCTTGGGTTCAACCACTCATGCTAGGAGTCAGCCTCCTCCACCCATGCGCCTTCCTTCTGCTTGTCTTTTATTCAGCCTTTGCAGACTGAGCCTCAGGTGTTCCCTCATCGGAGTCTTGAAGAGGAAACCACAACTATTGTTGTTCCAGCTCGTTCTGACTCTGCTGTTCAGCATACCTTACCTTTTTCATACCATGGTTTAAACCCCATGCAAGCATGCATAAAGCACTCTAGCACTGGTCATGGAATTTCTGAGAAATGTTAAACGCCATGCACACGCTCTGCTTTCCTTACAGCAGGCTCTGCTTACAGCAGGCTCTGCTTACTACATGCTCAGCATACAGCATGCTCTGCATTCAGCATGCTCTGCATACAACATGCTCTGCATACAGCATGCTCTGCATTCAGCATGCTCTGCATACAACATGCTCTACATACAGCATGCTCTGCATACAGCATACTCTGCATACATCATGCTCTGCATACCTTACCGCATGCTTCTCAACACATCTTGGGTTGTTGCCAACTCACTAGACTGTCAAGCAGTTTCATAACGTTGCCTTCTAGTCTGCTGCTTTTGCACCAGTGAACCCTCACTCAGAGAACTTAGCTTTTCTAGGATAAGGTCCCTGTAGATGAGAAAGTTCTTTTCTCCCTCCTTCTGATATTCCCTTGAGGACTCTGTCATTTGGAGGGAGCCTTTAGCTGCATAACCTCTTATGGACTTTTATTTAAGCATAACATGCTTACAGGGAAGGTAATGGTTCCACTTCAGCCGCTAATCCCGTCTGTTACCACACCTGCTCCCATAGACCTTGAGCTGTGTTGCATGACATGCAGTCCAAGCTTAGTCCTTGTTAGAGAATTTTTTGTTTACGGAGTCAATGTGTCACGGGGAAGACGTTCAACAACCAACAGAAGGGACTTGTTGTGACGCAGTGCGGCAACCTCAGCAACCCGTTAAGGAGTTGTCTGTACGACCCAGACAGTCTAGACAGATTCGGGTTGTCACTGTACTTCCTCGCTTGCCCATGATTGACAGTTTACAGACTGTGCAGCAGTATCATGATCTTGTGTCCGGCTCCGTCAGACGACTGGCTTTTAAGAGCTCCCACAAGTCGTCGCTGTCTGGAGATTTTCAAATGGACTATGGATCTGACCAAGGAACTGGGCCTCCTGGTCAATTTTGAGGAGTCTCAGCTCGTTCCATCCCAGACCATTGTCTCCTTGGGTATGGATCTTCAGAGTCGAGCTTTTCGGACTTGTCCGTCGGCCCCAAGGATCTTCCAAGCCCTAGAATGCATCCAGAGCATGCTGAGAAGGAACCGATGCTTAGTCAGGCAGTGGATGAGTCTAACAGGGACACTTTCATCGCTGGCCCTGTTCATCGAGTTAGGGAGACTCCACCTCCGCCCCCTTCAGTATCATCTAGCTGCTCACTGGATAAAGGACATGACGCTAGAGACGGGTTCAGTTCCTGTTTCCGAAGAGATGAGGTCTACTCTAACGTGGTGGAAGAACAGCATTCTTCTCAAGGAAGGTCTACCATTGGCTGTTCAGACCCCCGACCACCGTCTCTTCTCGGACGCATCGGACACGGGCTGGGGTGCGACACTGGACGGACAGGAATGCTCGGGAACATGGAATCAGGAGCAAAGGACACTTCACATCTATTGCAAGGAGTTGTTGGCAGTTCTTCTGGCCTTGATAAACTTCAAGTCCCTCCAGCTTAACAAGGTGGTGGAGGTGAACTCCGACTACACCACAGCCTTGGCTTACATCTCCAAGCAGGGAGGGACTCATTCGAGGAAGTTGTTCGAGATCGCAAGGGACCTCCTCATTTGGTCAAAAGATCGAAAGCTCACGCTGGTAACGAGGCTCATTCAGGGCGATATGAATGTCATGGCAGATCGCCTCAGCCGGAAGGGTCAGGTCTTCCCCACAGAGTGGACCCTTCACAAGAATGTTTGCAGCAGACTTTGGGCCCTGTGGGGTCAGCCAACCATAGATCTTTTCGCTACCTCAATGACCAAGAGGCTCCTCTTGTTTTGTTCTCCGATTCCAGAACCAGCAGCAGTTCGCGTGGATGCCTTTCTGCTGGATTGGTCCCATCTCGACCTGTATGCATTCCCGCCGTTCAAGATTGTCAACAGGGTACTTCAGAAGTTCGCCTCTCACAAAGGGACACGGCTGACGTTGGTTGCTCCCCTCTGGCCCGCGAGAGAATGGTTCACCGAGGTACTGCAATGGCTGGTCAACGTTCCCAGGACTCTTCCTCCTAGAGTGGACCTTCTGCGTCAACCTCACGTAAAGAAGGTACACCCAAACCTCCACGCTCTTCGTCTGACTGCCTTCAGACTATCGAAAGACTCTCAAGAGCTAGAGGCTTTTCGAAGGAGGCAGCCAGAGCGATTGCCAGAGCAAGGACGACATCCACTCTCAGAGTCTATCAGTCTTAATGGGAAGTCTTCCGAAGCTGGTGCAAGGCCAATGCAGTTTCCTCAACCAGTACCACTGTAACCCAGATTGCTGACTTCCTGTTACATCTAAGGAACGTAAGATTCCTATCAGCTCCTACGATCAAGGGTTACAGAAGTATGTTGGCAGCGGTTTTCCGCCACAGAGGCTTGGATCTTTCCTCCAACAAAGATCTACAGGACCTCCTTAGGTCTTTTGAGACCTCAAAGGAACGTCGGTTGTCCACTCCAGGCTGGAATCTAGACGTGGTCCTAAGGTTCCTAATGTCATCAGGATTTGAACCGCTCCAATCAGCCTCTTTTAAGGACCTCACATTCAAAACTCTTTTCCTCGTGTGCTTAGCAACAGGTAAAAGAGTAAGTGAGATCCACGCCTTCAGCAGGAACATAGGTTTCACATCTGAAACGGCTACATGTTCCTTGCAGCTCGGTTTTTTGGCTAAAAACGAGCTTCCTTCCCGTCCTTGGCCTAAGTCGTTCGAGATCCCAAGCCTGTCCAACATGGTGGGGAACGAACTGGAGAGAGTACTTTGCCCAGTTAGAGCTCTTAAGTACTATCTAAGAAGGTCAAAACCATTACGAGGACAATCAGGAGCCTTATGGTGTGCTATCAAGAAGCCTTCTCTACCAATGTCTAAGAACTCAGTTTCTTACTACATCAGGCTTCTGATTAGAGAAGCAAATTCTCATCTGAAGGAAGAAGACCTTGCTTTGCTGAAGGTAAGGACACATGAAGTGAGAGCTGTGGCTACTTCAGTGGCCTTCAAACAGAACCGTTCTCTGCAGAGTGTTATGGATGCAACCTATTGGAGAAGCAAGTCAGTGTTCGCATCATGCTATCTCAAAGATGTCCAGTCTCTTTACGAGTACTGCTACACCCTGGGTCCATTCGTAGCAACGAATGCAGTAGTAGGCGAGGGCTCAGCCACTACATTCCCATAATCCCATAACTTTTTAACCTTTCTCTTGAATACTTTTTATGGGTTGTACGGTCGGCTAAGAAGCCTTCCACATCCTTGTTGATTTGGCGGGTGGTCAATTCTTTCTTGAGAAGCGCCAAGGTTAAAGGTTGTGATGAGGTCCTTTAGTATGGGTTGCAGCCCTGTATACTTTAGCACCTTTGAGTTGATTCAGCCTCCCAAGAGGAACGCTGCGCTCAGTAAGGAAGACGATCTTATTAAAGGCAGAGTAACGGTTCAAGTCGACTTCCTTACCAGGTACTTATTATTTCATTGTTATTGTGGATAACTGATTATATGAAATACGGGATACTTAGCTATCCTTTAGTCTTGTACACTGGTTTTTCACCCACCCCCCTGGGTGTGAATCAGCTACATGATTATCGGGTAAGTTTAATATTGAAAAATGTTATTTTTATTAATAAAATAAATTTTTGAATATACTTACCCGATAATCATGATTTAATTGACCCTCCCTTCCTCCCCATAGAGAACCAGTGGACAGAGGAATAATTGAGGAGGTGTCAACAAGAAGTACTTGAGTACCTGGCCACAGGTGGCGCTGGTAAATACACCCCCTTCTAGTATTGTGATAGCTGGCGTATCCCTCCATAGAATTCTGTCGGGCAACGGAGTTGACAGCTACATGATTATCGGGTAAGTATATTCAAAAATTTATTTTATTAATAAAAATAACATTTTTCATTGGCTAAAGAGTTTTAGATTATTAAGTCCTTCACTCAAACTTTCCTGCCATCACCAGCCCCTGAGAAAGTCCCAGGCTTCCACCCAAGTGAGTTGTCGGTGAGCCGGTGTGGGCACCAATTCCTGCTATCGACAGATAACTAACTGCCTGCCAATCATTACACCTCGTTATACTCTAATTTTAATTGTAGTGTTCCAGCTTTGCTGTTATATGTTTTACTAGGTAAAGGCCTCAGGTTTTTATAATTAGGGAAATAGAAATTACTTTAAAAATTTGTGACTTTATCAACCTGATGCGTACATTCTTGTTTACTCTAATTATGATTGCCTCTACGTTTAATGGTGTTTGAAAATGGAGGTCACATATGTAATAAGCAGTAGGCCTAACACACTGGTAACTCTTCAGACTGAGCAACAAATGTATGGTATTTGTTTAGCCTTCAATAGACAAGTAAAAGATTCAGAATTTATTCTTCATAATTCTTACTTGTGATGTTTTTGTTTCTCATTTTGTTTCCTGACCATTTTACACAGTGCAGATGTTCAACTTTCCAAAGTAACGACATATGATATGACAGTGAGTCAGTCATTCAATATTATTGAGATTATTTAACATGAAATGTTGACACTCCCAAAAGACTTTGGTCCTTAGTATACTGTAGTTTATCTTTCTTTTGACAGACAGAAGAATGAGTTCTGCAAGTAATGCGAATGATATGGTGGAGGCAGTAGTCTGTCACCAAAATGATTTACCAGAAGAAGGGTGAGTACAGCATATCCAGAACACCTGAAGGCTTTGGCTATTTGTAGGTTTATACTATTTTAGAATTATGAATTATGAGAGATTGACTACTTAATTACTTTTTGTTCCTGCACTAACAAACCTTATGTTATTTACAGTACTGTATATGCATATTCTTTAGGCGAAGCTGGAAGGTAGTCGTTAGACTTCTAATGCGAGGTGGAAACCCTACTTAACCCCTGTAGTGGGTAGGTAGGTACCCCCCCAGCCACCCCCTACCTGCTCATTACAGTGGTTAGGTAGGGTTGCCACTTCACATTAAAAGTGTAATGGTTACCTTCCAGCTTCGCCAAAAGAACATCCATATAAATAACTACAGGTTTGTACTGTATTAGTTAGGGGAAAATACAAATTATTTCCAAATTTGTCGTATTTGATTGTTTTGAGTTAATAGATGCAATACTGTTTTTTTCAATATTAATCTTACCCGATAATCATGTAGCTGTCAACTCCGTTGCCCGACAGAATTCTACGGAAGGGATACGCCAGCGATCGCTATACAAGAGGGGGGTGTACTCACCAGCGCCACCTGTGGCCAGGTACTGCAGTACTTCTTGTTGACACCACCTCAATTTTTCCTCTGTCGTGCCTCCGGCTAGACCTACATGGATACGCTGTTGATTCTGGAGTTTTTGCTCACGATTTGGTGATGTATTTGCTCTAGAGTTTAGCTTTCGCTATTCAGGAAGTTTTATCATTAGCTTAGCTAGCTTTTGGAATTAATTTGATTAATTATGGTGACGAAGAGAGTATGAACTCTCTTTCACTTTTAAATGGCCGACCCTTCCCTTAGACGGAAGTGTTGGTGTCTAAGAGAGTATAGACTCTCTTTCTTAATTTTGCTTAACAAAAGTTATAGATTATTTTATATCTCTCCGCCTTTTATAGGCCTCTTCGATTAACTTCCTTTTTTTATAAACTTATTAAAATTAATTTTTATATTTGTTTATATTCGACCTTTCCTAATAGTAGGCGGTCTTTTCTTGGTACCGAAGTTAATTAACATTGAGCCCGTCATTTCGGTTTTACCTGTTAACATATTATGCTATTTTAATGTTTTTGAAAGAATTTCTTTGATAGTCTCGTACTGTTTTCAAAGTTGAACTAACGTTTTGTTTTGTCTCTGCAGTTGTTGACGTTCAGAACGTTCAACTTGCGCTCTATCGTTACGATAGAGAGAGAATTTTCACGGTGTCACGTTGCAGTAAGAGTAAACCGTTTCTAGCGTTTTGTTCATTCTTTCTTAGCTTAATGGTTTTAATTCTAATAAAGGAACTTTTTATTTGGGAAATCTTTCAGTTTTTTTCCTTTAACAATAATATGTTTTAACGATATATATGATTGGGCTCTTCTCTCAGGTTCTAAGTCAAGAGAGAGAGAGAGAGAGAGAGAGATAGAGACGGAGGGAGAGAGAGGAGGATAAACGTTTCGTTCAAGCGAGTAACGTTGTTATCGTTTTTGCTCTTCTCCCTAGTCTCTTTAGGGGAAGAAGGTAAACGTTTCTAGAGTTTTATTCTTGTTCTCAAGCTTTATGCGGTGAGAGATTTTAAACGTAGTTTATTTGATCTAGTGTTTAGTCTCTTTCCAGCCACTGAATTATTTATCTTTCATTAGATTTTTCTGTTACATTGTAATTCTGTTTTCGCAATTACTAACTTTTAAGGAAGGATAGAATTGCGTGTTTCAGGTACAAACCACTTAAAGTTTCGAGTTCAGTGAAATAAGTGCAAACAGAAAATCAAAAGTGATAAGTGATAAGCGCTAAGTGTTACAGTGTTGCGTTCGAGGGTTCGTCTGTTCGTGCCAGTTGTTCGCCTAGTCTGGGACCTCTTACAAGCTCCCAAGCCCAGGGGAGAAGTAATGTCGAAGGACTTATGGGTTCAGCAGGCCTTGATCGACGAACAGACGTTTTTCCCTCCGTGGTTTCGGGTGTATCTACACACGTTGCCGACGTGATCACCCCACCCACACAAAGACGAGAGAGCCCTCGTCTTTGTCTGCGGAAGAGGTTTCTCGCAGAAACCATGGACCAAATCTTGCAGTTTTTAAGTGCAAGTCGGTCCCTTCCGCACAAGTCCAACTCCTAGGTGTAGCCATTAGCCTGGGTCAGTTCGGACTTGCTGCAGTACGACAACTGCACACCTCCCAGAGAGGCAAGGTGGTATCGCAACAGGCAGTAGCTCCGTCTGTTGCCGCACCAGCTGTTTTAGACCCTCAGTCTCAACGGACAGTAGCTCCGTTTGTTGTTGTCTTTCTTAAACTCTAGTGGTCTATACTGCAGACAATGCAGTCTCAGCTTGCGGTGTTGATGCAGGAGTTTCAGGCAGAGAAGGTTAATACACCTCCTCCTGCGAACGCTCCTCCTCCTCTGCGCAGTACAATCTGCCAGACGTATGAGGTTGAGGTTCCTCTAGCTACCTCCATGCGTGAGCTGCCGCGTTGGGAGTTGCCAGATACCAGCGCTGTGCAGCAACCTCCACTTTCCTTGAGGCTGGAGCCTCTTACCACGCAGCAACCTCCTCAACAATGGGGGTAGGAGCCTTATGCCTTACAACCTCCTCTACCCTTGAGGCAGGAGTATCTTGCATTACAACTACCCTCGAGGCAGCAACCTCTTGAGGTACGACAACCTCTACCATCCTTGAGGCAGCCACCTCAACTCTCGCAACAACCACCTCCACTTTCCTCGAGGCGAGAACCTCAACTCTCGAGGCAAGCACCTCAAGAACCTCAACTCGTGAGTCAAGAGCCTCTCTCTGCGCAGCCACCTCAACCCTTGAGGCAAGCGCAACTCTTGAGGCAGGAACCTCATGCTATGAGTTAGCCACCTCAACGCATGCATCTGCCACTTTCTCCTCAGCTTGAGCCTCTTCCCATTCAACTTGAACCGCAGTCTATGCATGAGCCTCTCTCTGCGCAGCTACCCCCTCAACCCTTGAGGCAGACGCAACTCTTGAGGCAGGAACCTCACAGGATCAAACCATGAATCCTCCTCAACCTATGAGGCAGGAGCCTTCTGCTATGCGACATCCTATGGGCTCTCGTGGCATGGTTGGTTTCGACCTGGCCTTTCATTAGAAGGGGCTAGTGTTCGATCCCAAGTATGAGGTAGAAATTTATTTCTATTTGAACACGATGTTGTGTTGATATTTATCCATATTGACTCATTAGAGGTAATTTGAATGAATTACTACCAATTGTGTCACGTGGTGGCCCGGGGAAATCTGGTAAAACTCTCTGGTTAAGAGACTGATGTCTCACCAGGTAATCCTCGGACAGCTAGATTACTGTCAGGTTCAGATTTCTTTTAAGCAGCATGAGCCTCATCCCATGCAGCACGAGCCTCATCCCAGGCAGCATAAGCCACACGCCATGCAACATGCTCTGCTTACCTTACAGCATGCTCTACATACAGCATGCTCTGCATGCCTTGCCGCATGCTTCTCAGTCACACATCTTTGGTTGTTGCCAACTCACTAGACTGTCAAACAGTTTCATAACGTTGCCTTCTGGTCTGCTGCTTTTGCACCAGTGAAACCCTCACTGAGAGAACTTGGCTTTTCTCGGATATGGTCCCTGTAGATTAGAAAGTGCTATTCTCCCTCCTTCTGATATTCCCTTGAGGACTCTGTCATTTGGAGAGGAGCCTTTAGCTGCGTAGCCTCCTATGGACTTTTATTTTAGCATAATATGCTTCCAGGGAAGGTAATGGTTCCACTTCAGTCGCTAACCCCGTCTGTTACCACACCTGCTCCCTTAGACCTTGAGCTGTGTTGCAAGACATGCAGTCCAAGCTTAGTCCTTGTTAGAGGATTTTTTGTTTACGGAGTCAGTGTGTCACTGGGAAGACGTTCAACAACCAGCAGAAGTGACTTGTTGTGACGCAGTGCGGCAACCTCAGCAACCCGATAAGGAGTTGTCTGTACGACCCAGACAGTCTAGACAGCTTCGGGTTGTCACTGTACTTCCTCGCTTCCCCATGGTTGACAGTTCACAGACTGTGCAGCAGTACCATGATCTTGTGTCCGGCTCCGTCAGACGACTGGCTTTTAAGAGCTCCCACAAGTCGTCGCTGTCTGGAGATTCTCAGATGGACTATGGATCTGACCAAGGAACTGGGCCTCCTGGTCAATTTTGAGGAGTCCCAGCTCGTCCCATCCCAGACCATTGTCTACCTGGGTATGGATCTTCAGAGTCGAGCTTTTCGGGCTTTTCCGTCGGCCCCAAGGATCTTCCAAGCCCTAGAATGCATCCAGAGCATGCTGAGAAGGAACCGATGCTCAGTCAGGTAGTGGATGAATCTAACAGGGACACTTTCATCGCTGGCCCTGTTCATCGTGTTAGGGAGACTCCACCTCCGCCCCCTTCAGTATCATCTAGCTGCTCACTGGATAAAGGACATGACGCTAGAGACAGTCTCAGTTCCTGTTTCCGAAGAGAGGAGGTCTACTCTCGCGTGGTGTAAGAACAGCTTTCTTCTCAAGGAAGTCTACCTTTGGCTGTTCAGAAACCCGACCGCCGTCTCCTCTCGGACGCATCAGACACGGGCTGGGGTGCGACTTTGGACGGACAGGAATGCTCGGGAACATGGAATCAGGAGCAAAGGACACTTCACATCAATTGCAAGGAGTTGTTGGCGGTTCATCTGGCCTTGATAAACTTCAAGTCCCTCCAGCTTAACAAGGTGGTGGAGGTGGACTCTGACAACACCACAGCCTTGGCTTACATCTCCAAGCAGGGAGGGACTCATTCGTGGAAGTTGTTCTAGATCGCAAGGGACCTCCTCATCTGGTCAAAAGATCGAAAGCTCATGCTGGTAACGAGGTTCATTCAGGGCGATATGAATGTCATGGCAGATCGCCTCAGCCGGAAGGGTCGGGTCATCCCCACAGAGTGGACCCTTCACAAGAATGTTTGCAGCAGACTTTGGGCCCTGTGGGGTCAGCCAACCATAGATCTGTTCGCTACCTCGATAACCTAGAGGCTCCCGTTGTATTGTTCTCCGATTCCAGACCCAGCAGCAGTTCACGTGGATGCTTTTCTGCTGGATTGGTCCCATCTCGACCTGTATGCATTCCCGCCGTTCAAGATTGTCAACAGGGTACTTCAGAAGTTCTCCTCTCGCAAAGGGACACGGCTGACGTTGGTTGGCTCCGCTCTGGCCCGCGAGAGAATGGTTCATAGAGGTACTGCAATGGCTGGTCGATATTCCCAGGACTCTTCCTCTAGGAGTGAACCTTCTACGTCAACCTCACGTAAAGAAGGTACATCCAAACCTCCACGCTCTTCGTCTGACTGCCTTCAGACTTTCGAAAGACTCTCAAGAGCTAGGGGCTTTTCGAAGGAGGCAGCCAGAGCGATTGCCAGAGCAAGGAGAACATCCACTCTCAGAGTCTATCAGTCTCAAGGGGAAGTCTTCCGAAGCTGGTACAAGGCCAATGCAGTTTCCTCAACCAGTACCACTGTAACCCAGATTGCTGACTTCCTGTTACATCTAAGGAACGTAAGATCCCTTTCAGCTCCTACGATCAAGGGTTACAGAAGTATGTTGGCAGCGGTTTTCCGCCACAGAGGCTTGGATCTTTTCACCAACAAAGATCTACAGGACCTCCTTAGGTCTTTTGAGACCTCAAAGGAACGTCAGTTGTCCACTCTAGGCTGGAATCTAGACGTGGTCCTAAGGTTCCTTATGTCATCAAGATTTGAACCTCTCCAATCAGCCTCTTTTTAGGACCTCACATTAAAAACTCTTTTCCTCGTGTGCTTGACAACAGCTAAAAGAGTAAGTGAGATCCACGCCTTCAGCAGGATCATAGTTTTCACATCTGAAACGGCTACATGTTCCTTGCAGCTCGGTTTTTGCTAAACGAGCTTCCTTCACGTCCTTGGCCTAAGTCGTTCGAGATCCCAAGCCTGTCCAACTTGGTGGGGAATGAACTGGAGAGAGTACTTTGCCCAGTTAGAGCTCTTAGGTACTATCTAAAAAGGTCTTAACCTTTACGAGGACAATCAGAAGCCTTATGGTGTGCTATCAAGAAGCCTTCTTTTCCAAGGTCTAAGAACTCAGTTTCTTACTATTCAGGCTTCTGATTAGGGAAGCACATTCTCATCTGAAGGAAGAAGACCTTGCTTTGCTGAAGGTAAGGACACATGAAGTGAGAGCTGTGGCTACTTCAGTGGCCTTCAAACAGAACCGTTCTCTGCAGAGTGTTATGGATGCAACCTATTGGAGAAGCAAGTCAGTGTTCGCATCATTCTATCTCAAAGATGTCCAGTCTCTTTACGAGTACTGCTACACCCTGGGACCATTCGTAGCAACGAATGCAGTAGTAGGCGGGGGCTCAGCCACTACATTCCCATAATCCCATAACCTTTTAACCTTTCTCTTGAATACTTTTTATGGGTTGTACGGTCGGCTAAGAAGCCTTCCACATCCTTGTTGATTTGGCGGGTGGTCAATTCTTTCTTGAGAAGCGCCGAGGTTAAAGGTTGTGATGAGGTCCTTTAGTATGGGTTGCAGCCCTTGATACTTCAGCACCTTAGAGTTGTTCAGCCTCCTAAGAGGAACGCTGCGCTCAGTAAGGAAGACGAACTTATTAAAGGCAGAGTAATGGTTCAAGTCGACTTCCTTACCAGGTACTTATAATTTCATTGTTATTTTGAATAACTGATAATATGAAATACGGGATACTTAGCTTCTTGATATACATGTACACTGGTTTTCACCCACCTCCCTGGGTGTGAATCAGCTACATGATTATCGGGTAAGATTAATATTGAAAAATGTTATTTTCATTAGTAAAATAAATTTTTGAATATACTTACCCGATAATCATGATTTAATTGACCCACCCCTCCTCCCCATAGAGAACCAGTGGACCGAGGAAAAATTGAGGTGGTGTCAACAAGAAGTACTGCAGTACCTGGCCACAGGTGGCGCTGGTGAGTACACCCCCCTCTTGTATAGCGATCGCTGGCGTATCCCTTCCGTAGAATTCTGTCGGGCAACGGAGTTGACAGCTACATGATTATCGGGTAAGTATATTCAAAAATTTATTTTACTAATGAAAATAACATTTTTCTACACAAATCCAAACTATTTGCTCTTCACTATGAATATATTGTTCTGGCGCAGATAACTAGGGGCTGGTTGTTTACCGTACGTAAAAAGTTTATTACTATAGTCAATTTTTTTTAGTGAGGCAGATTTGCACCTACTCGCAGCGGTTCCCTTTTAGCTCGGAAAAGTTTCCTGATCGCTGATTGGTTGGACAAGATCATTCTAACCAATCAGCGCGATCAGGAAAATTTTCCGAACTAAAAGGGCACCGCTGCGAGTCGGTGCAAATCTGCCTCGCTAAAAGAAATGGACTATAGTTTCCAGCTACACTGGAACAAACTGTATGTTCATAGTAAAGAGCTCTGGTTTGTTTGGGTATGGAAAATACAACTTACTTCAAAATTTGTCATACAGTATTTCTATTTTTCAGAATGAAGTCGTTTGACATTGAAGGGGGTAAAGTCCTGTTGGTTAATCAAAAAGGATTTTTATCCGCTGTTGGCTCCAAGTGTTCCCATTACGGCGCCCCTTTAGAAAAAGGAGTCCTGTGCGAGGGGCGTATTCGTTGTCCATGGCATGGAGCTTGCTTTGATGCTGTGACAGGTGAATAGAAGTTAATTTTTTACTACTACATCATATAAGAATAATAAAATAAACTAGGTTACACAAAGGAAGTGGTTATTACCTGCAGAGGTTGAAGCCAGCTTGCAGAAGGACCCATGAGGCTGTTCCACAAGAGAGAGGAAGATGAAGGAAAGAAAAGAGCCAGTCATACTATTTATTCATCCCAGACTTAACCCGGGTAACCAATGCCCTCAACCATCTGCAACTTGTCCAACAAGGTCTTTGAGCTGGAGGAGGATCAGGATCCATGAAGAAATGGTGTTCTTGGTGAACCTCTTAATTCTAACCTTGCTAACAATTACAGTACCAGCTGAACTCGGTTGAGTCCCTTGTTAGGCTGGGAGGAATGTAGAGAGTAGAGGTCCCCTTTTTTGTTTTTGTTTCATTTGTTGATGTCGGCTACCCCCCAAAATTGGGGGAAGTGCCTTGGTATATGTATGTATGTATGTACATTATTTTAGAATTTTATTGTCAATTATAAAATTATTCTCATTTAGAACCTCCAGCACTGATTTTCTTACATTAACTAGCATTAATCTCTATGCATTGATGCGAGTAATCTTTTTTATTAATGTATGATGGATTTAATTTCAAGGTGACATTGAGGACTACCCTGGCTTAGATAGCCTACCAAAGTATGAGGTCAGCATAGAAGAAGATGGTAATGTCAAGGTACGAGCCAGTAAGGCCCTTCTCACTGCTGACAAACGCATTAAGACGATGGCCAAAAGGGATCCTGAAAATGAAAGTGTTTTCTTAATCATAGGTGGAGGTGAGTGGGGCCACTTTATTACAGAACTTTTTGTTTTCCTTTTTTAAGATTTTTTTATGTAAGATTGAGACATGATAACAGCAGTTAATTCTATTAGCCAGGCCTTCTCCATCATGAGGCTCAATACTACACAGTATTCTAGAATTTTCAATATTAATCTTACCCGATAATCATGTAGCTGTCAACTCTGTTGCCCGACAGAAATCTACGGTCGGGATACGCCAGCGATCGCTATACAGGTGGGGGTGTACACAACAGCGCCATCTGTGGTCAGGTACTCCAGTACTTCTTGTCAACACCACCTCAATTTTTCCTCTGTCGTGCCGCCGGCTAGACCTACATGGATACGCTGTTGATTCTGGAGTTATTTTTCACGATTTGGTGATGTATTTGCTCTAGAGTTTAGCCTTCGCTATTCAGGAAGCTTTATCATTAGCTTAGCAAGTTTTTGGAATTAATTTGATTTAATTTTGGTGATAAGCACAAAGTGTTACAGTGTTGCGTTCGAGGGTTCGTCTGTTCGTGCCAGTTGTTCGCCTAGTCTGGGACCTCTTACAAGCTCCCAAGCCCAGGGGAGAAGTAACGTCGAAGGACTTATGGGTTCATCAGGCCTTGATCGACGAACAGACGTTTCCCTCCGTGGTTTCGGGTGTAACCAACTCACGTAGCCGACGTGATCACCCCACCCACACAAAGACGAGAGAGCCCATTTATTCCTCGTCTGCGGAAGAGGTTTCTCGCAGAAACCATGGACCAAATCTTGCAGCTTTTAAGTGCAAGTCGGTCCCTTCCGCGCAAGTCCAACTCCTAGGTGTAGCCATTAGCACTGGGTCAGTTCGGACTTGCTGCAGTACGACAACTGCACACCTCCCAGAGAGGCAAGGTGGTACCGCAACAGGCAGTAACTCCGTCTGTTGCCGCACCAGCTGTTTTAGACCCTCAGTCTCAACGGACAGTAGCTCCGTTTGTTGTTGTCTTTCATAGACCCTAGTGGTCCATGCTGCAGACTATACAGTCTCAGCTTGCTCCTTCATACAGGAGTATCATGCTGGAAGGTTGACAATGTAGCCTGTTAACCTACAACCCGCCGAGGTTGTGCGCTCAGCAGATACTGCGGCTGCCTGCTCCCACCCTCCACCTGTGAGAGCTCCACCTCCGATGCGCAGTCCACCCTGCCAGACGCATGTTCTTGCTGCGCCTCCTGCTTTCATGCGTGAGTTGCCGCATCGGGAGTTGCCGGGTTCCAGCACTATGAGGCAACCTCCTCAACCCATGAGGCAGGAGCCTCATGCTATGCGGCAACCTCCTCTACCCTTGAGGCAGGAGCCTCATGCTATGAGGAGCCTCATGCTATGCGGCATCCTCCTCAACCCATGAGGCAGGAGCCTCATGCTATGCGGCAACCTCCTCTACCCATGAGGCAGGAGCCTCATGCTATGCGGCATCCTCCTCAAACCATGAGGCAGGAGCCTCATGCTATGCGGCATCCTCCTCAACCCATGAGGCAGGAGCCTCATGCTATGAGGAGCCTCATGCTATGCGGCATCCTCCTCAACCCATGAGGCAGGAGCCTCATGCTATGAGGAGCCTCATGCTATGCGGCATCCTCCTCAATCCATGAGGCAGGAGCCTCATGCTATGCGGCAACCTCCTCTACCCATGAGGCAGGAGCCTCATGCTATGCGGCATCCTCCTCAACCCATGAGGCAGGAGCCTCATGCTATGCGGCATCCTCCTCAACCCATGAGGCAGGAGCCTCATGCTATGAGGAGCCTCATGCTATGCGGCATCCTCCTCAAACCATGAGGCAGGAGCCTCATGCTATGCGGCAACCTCCTCAACCCATGAGGCAGGAGCCTCATACTATGCGGCATCCTCCTCAACACATGCGGCATGAGCCTCATCCCTTGCAGCATGAGCCTCATCCCATGCAGCATGAGCCTCATACCATGCAGCATGAGCCTCATCCCATACAGCATGAGCCTCATCCCATGCAGCATAAGCCGCACGCCATGCAACATGCTCTGCATACCGTACAGCATGCTCTACATACAGCATGCTCTGCATACAGCATGCTCTGCATACCTTACCGCATGCTCCTCAGTCACACATCTTTGGTTGTTGCCAACTCACAAGACTGTCAAGCAGTTTCATAACGTTGCCTTCTGGTCTTCTGCTTTTGCACCAGTGTAACCCTCACTGAGAGAACTTAGCTTTTCTCGGATATGGTTCCTGTAGATGAGAAAGTGCTATTCTCCCTCCTTCTGATATTCCCTTGAGGACTCTGTCATTTGGAGAGGAGCCTTTAGCTGCTTAGCCTCCTATGGACTTTTATTTAAGCATAACATGCTTCCAGGGAGGGTAATGGTTCCGCTTCAGTCGCTAACCCCGTCTGTTACCACACCTGCTCCCATAGACCTTGAGCTGTGTTGCAAGACATGCAGTCCAAGCTTAGTCCTTGTTAGAGGATTTTTTGTTTACGGAGTCAGTGTGTTACTGGGAAGACGTTCAACAACCAGCAGAAGTGACTTGTTGTGACGCAGTGCGGCAACCTCAGCAACCCGATAAGGAGTTGTCTGTACGACCCAGACAGTCTAGACAGTTTCGGGTTGTCGCTGTACTTCCTCGCTTCCCCATGGTTGACAGTTCACAGACTGTGCAGCAGTACCATGATCTTGTGTCCGGCTCCGTCAGACGACTGGCTTTTAAGAGCTCCCACAAGTCGTCGCTGTCTGGAGATTCTCAGATGGACTATGGATCTGACCAAGGAACTGGGCCTCCTGGTCAATTTTGAGGAGTCCCAGCTCGTCCCATCCCAGACCATTGTCTACCTGGGTATGGAGCTTCAGAGTCGAGCTTTTCGGGCTTTTCCGTCGGCCCCAAGGATCTACCAAGCCCTAGAATGCATCCAGAGCATGCTGAGAAGGAACCGATGCTCAGTCAGGTAGTGGATGAGTCTAACAGGGACACTTTCATCGCTGGCCCTGTTCATCGAGTTAGGGAGACGCCACCTCCGCCCCCTTCAGTATCATCTAGCTGCTCACTGGATAAAGGACATGACGCTAGAGACGGTCTCAGTTCCTGTTTCCGAAGAGAGGAGGTCTACTCTCACGTGGTGAAAGAACAGCTTTCTTCTCAAGGAAGTCTTCCTTTGGCTGTTCAGAAACCCGACCGCCGTCTCTTCTCGGACGCATCAGACACGGGCTGGGGTGCGACTTTGGACGGACAGGAATGCTCGGGAACATGGAATCAGGAGCAAAGGACACTTCACATCAATTGCAAGGAGCTGTTGGCGGTTCATCTGGCCTTGATAAACTTCAAGTCCCTCCAGCTTAACAAGGTGGTGGAGGTGGACTCTGACAACACCACAGTCTTGGCTTACATCTCCAAGCAGGGAGGGACTCATTCGTGGAAGTTGTTCTAGATCGCAAGGGACCTCCTCATCTGGTCAAAGATCGAAAGCTCACGCTGGTAACGAGGTTCATTCAGGGCGATATGAATGTCATGGCAGATCGCCTCAGCCGGAAGGGTCAGGTCATCCCCACAGAGTGGACCCTTCACAAGAATGTTTGCAGCAGACTTTGGGCCCTGTGGGGTCAGCCAACCATTGATCTGTTCGCTACCTCGATAACCTAGAGGCTCCCGTTGTATTGTTCTCCGATTCCAGACCCAGCAGCAGTTCACGTGGATGCTTTTCTGCTGGATTGGTCCCATCTCGACCTGTATGCATTCCCGCCGTTCAAGATTGTCAACAGGGTACTTCAGAAGTTCGCCTCTCGCAAAGGGACACGGCTGACGTTGGTTGGCTCCGCTCTGGCCCGCGAGAGAATGGTTCATAGAGGTACTGCAATGGCTGGTCGACATTCCCAGGACTCTTCCTCTAGGAGTGGACCTTCTACGTCTACCTCACGTAAAGAAGGTACACCCAAACCTCCACGCTCTTCGTCGGACTGCCTTCAGACTTTCGAAAGACTCTCAAGAGCTAGGGGCTTTTCGAAGGAGGCAGCCAGAGCGATTGCCAGAGCAAGGAGGACATCCACTCTCAGAGTCTATCAGTCTAAAGGGGAAGTCTTCCGAAGCTGGTACAAGGCCAATGCAGTTTCCTCAACCAGTACCACTGTAACCCAGATTGCTGACTTCCTGTTACATCTAAGGAACGTAAGATCCCTTTCAGCTCCTACGATCAAGGGTTACAGAAGTATGTTGGCAGCGGTTTTCCGCCACAGAGGCTTGGATCTTTCCACCAACAAAGATCTACAGGACCTCCTTAGGTCTTTTGAGACCTCAAAGGAACGTCGGTTGTCCACTCCAGGCTGGAATCTAGACGTGGTCCTAAGGTTCCTTATGTCATCAAGATTTGAACCTCTCCAATCAGCCTCTTTTAAGGACCTCACATTCAAAACTCTTTTCCTCGTGTGCTTGACAACAGCTAAAAGAGTAAGTGAGATCCACGCCTTCAGCAGGAACATAGTTTCACATCTGAAACGGCTACATGTTCCTTGCAGCTCGGTTTTTTGCTAAAACGAGCTTCCTTCACGTCCTTGGCCTAAGTCGTTCGAGATCCCAAGCCTGTCCAACTTGGTGGGGAACGAACTGGAGAGAGTACTTTGCCCAGTTAGAGCTCTTAGGTACTATCTAAAAAGGTCATAACCTTTACGAGGACAATCAGAAGCCTTATGGTGTGCTATCAAGAAGCCTTCTCTTCCAAGGTCTAAGAACTCAGTTTCTTACTAATTCAGGCTCCTGATTAGGGAAGCACATTCTCATCTGAAGGAAGAAGACCTTGCTTTGCTGAAGGTAAGGACACATGAAGTGAGAGCTGTGGCTACTTCAGTGGCCTTCAAACAGAACCGTTCTCTGCAGAGTGTTATGGATGCAACCTATTGGAGAAGCAAGTCAGTGTTCGCATCATTCTATCTCAAAGATGTCCAGTCTCTTTACGAGAACTGCTACACCCTGGGACCATTCGTAGCAACGAATGCAGTAGTAGGCGGGGGCTCAGCCACTACATTCCCATAATCCCATAACCTTTTTAACCTTTCTCTTGAATACTTTTTATGGGTTGTACGGTCGGCTAAGAAGCCTTCCACATCCTTGTTGATTTGGCGGGTGGTCAATTCTTTCTTGAGAAGCGCCAAGGTTAAAGGTTGTGATGAGGTCCTTTAGTATGGGTTGCAGCCCTTTATACTTCAGCACCTAAGAGTCGTTCAGCATCCTAAGAGGACCGCTACGCTCAGTAAGGAAGACGTACTTAATAAAGGCAGAGTAATGATTCAAGTCGTCTTCCTTACCAGGTACTTATTTATTTTATGTTATTTTTTAATAACTAATAAAATAAAATACGGGATACTTAGCTTCTTTGTTAACATGTATGCTGGTCTCCACCCACCCCCCTGGGTGTGAATCAGCTACATGATTATCGGGTAAGATTAATATTGAAAAATTTTATTTTCATTAGTAAAATAAATTTTTGAATATACTTACCCGATAATCATGATTTAATTGACCCACCCTTCCTCCCCATAGAGAACCAGTGGACCGAGGAAAAAATTGAGGTGGTGTTGACAAGAAGTACTGGAGTACCTGACCACAGATGGCGCTGTTGTGTACACCCCCACCTGTATAGCGATCGCTGGCGTATCCCGACCGTAGATTTCTGTCGGGCAACAGAGTTGACAGCTACATGATTATCGGGTAAGTATATTCAAAAATTTATTTTACTAATGAAAATAACATGTTTTATTCCAGGTGTTACCAAGTTGTGGAATGATCTTCCTAATCGGGTAGTTGAATCAGTAGAACTAAAAAAGTTCAAAATTGGAGCAAATGTTTTTATGTTGACCAGGCTGACATGAGTCTTCCTATAGTTAATATATGACATAAATGTTTTTGACGCTGTTAATAGTTTATATAGGACATATCTGTTTTGACGTTGTTACTGTTTTAGAATGATTTATTGTTAAGTTGTTCTCATAATTTATTTATTTCCTTATTTCATTTCCTCACTGGGCTATTTTTCCCTATTGGAGCTCTTGTGTTTATAGCATCTTGCTTTTCCAACTAGGGTTGTAGCTTGGCTAGTAATAATAATAATAATAATAATAATACAGAATGTCCTCAACTTACAAACTTAATAGGTTCCTATGTCTACAATTTCCAGCTACAAAGGTCAACAAATAGTCCTGTTTCATATGAAATAAATCTCAGGTTATTGCAAATATCGTTTTGTTTAATGTGCTGTTATTTTACAGAATTTCTTTATCCTATTACAGTATAAGAACTTTTGAAATTTATGATTTCAGTTGGATGTGTTTGTATATCCGAATGTTTGAAAGTTGAAGTCCACCTTTACAGCCAAGTAAATATTCTCTGTCATGAAGGGAGCGTATGCAACATTACTGTAAATAGTTCACATTAATCAATATGGTTCAGTAGTTTGGATAGCTTATTGTTGGTCTTGTTAAGTGAAGAATTTGCTATGTTAGGTTTTCTGTGTTATCTCTTTCTGAATCACTGTTTGGTCATCAGAAATTTGTTTTGAATTACAGTCTTTGAAGAAATTTTTATAATTTTATTGTTGGGAGATATTACTTTTACTGATTCGCATCTACTTAGAAGACGTCTCTTTGTGCATGACATTCTTTTATGTGGATTATTCACCAGATCCCAGTTCACTCCTTAGCTATTCTCTTATATATCTTGAAAATTTTGTCCAAATTATCTCAGGGTATTTGGGCATCCCAGTAACACTTTGGGATATTACTCTGCAAGAGCTGGTTAATACTGTCCGAGTATATCAAGCTGTAAACTTTAGGCATTATTAAAAAAGTTTGTGCAGCATCCCTTCAGCCATTATTCCACCCACTTTTGGCGCCTACTCTACTCACTTTCAGCACCCTAATCAACCCACTATTGGCCCTTCTCTACCCATTTTTACCCTTAGTCCACCCACTTTTTCCGCTTACTCTACCCACTTTTGACTCCTACTTTACCCACTTTGGCCCCTACTGTACCCACTTTTGGCCACTTACTCTACCCACTTTTGACTCTTACTGTACCCACTTTTGGCCACTTACTCTACCCACTTTCACCCCCTACTCTATCCATTTTTGGCCCCTACTCTACCCACTTTTGGCCCCTACTGTACTCACTTTTGGCCCCTTACTATACCCACTTTGGCCCCTACTCTACCCTTTTTTGGCCCCTACGCTACGCATTTTTGCCCCCTACTCTACCCACTTTTGGGCCTTACTCTACCCACTTTTGGCCCCTTACTCTACCCACTTTTGGCCCCATACTCTACCCACTTTTGGCCCTTACTCTACCCACTTTTGGCCCCTACTACACTCTATTTTGGCTCCTAGAGCACCACTTTTTGCCTCTTATCCCCAATCTACTTCTTTCCATCCATCTTGCTGTCCATCATCTCTCAACTTCATAGTACAACTGAAACACTGAATGACCTCCCTGGCCTTTATGGGGTCATTCAAGCAATCATAAGCCAGTGTTACAACTTTTGCCATTGCACCCAGAACAGTTGAATGGTCCTGTTCTGACTGAATGTCATAGTTTGAGCTTCCTGTTGCCACCTATCAAAAGGAATTACTGTAATATGACAAATTTGAAAATAATTTGTATTTTTCCTAATGATACAAACCTTGAGCTCTTTATAAGGGATATACTTTTGGCGAAGCTGAAAGACTAGCCATAAGACTTCCAACCTTGGCACTGTAGCTTTAACCAGTTTATCCTTGGCTTTTGTTCTCAGTTTATTGATTGGTGTCAATGGCCTTCGATGTCAGGATGCCAGAAAATTAAATCGATCAATTTTAACTTATTGAGAATAAAACTATTTCTATTGAGAATGAAACTATTTCTTTTTCTAAGTGTTTTTACTGTATAAAGAGAACTGATTCAGGTTCCAAGGAGAGGTCAGTCCTTAAAATTACGTGTTTTCTTGTTCTATTTTTGTATGGTCACATTTTATTATGCTCCATTTATTTAACTTGGATCCTTGGGTCATTTAATGCTTGATGGGGTCTTTTTTTTCAAGGTCTTTATTCATCTGAATGTCAAAGGGCCAGTATGTCATGAAGGGTCTTATTACTTATGGGTATTTATTTTATCTATAAGTTTGAAATTTTTGTGAGAGTTTTGGGTATACCTTACAGTGTGAAATCAGTTGTATGGAATATAAATGCTAACAGTTTATTAATATAACTGAAGACAGTTAATTAGCCTACCAGAGGTTTCAGCATAAGATCGTCATCATCTAGGCCGAGGAGGAAATCTAGGTCACAGATGTCATCATCTATGGAGTCTAGGATGTCATCATCCACCTCTATTTCACCATCATCTCTTTGCATAATGCAACCCACTTCGGCCGAGCAACACCCAGACTGTAAAGACTGGATGTGGGAAGCTTCAAAAACAAAGATGAACTATATATGGTCTTCTCCATAATATTTGTACCATCACCATTACAGGTGTATTATAAATTTCAGTTTCTTAAAACTGGCACAAAATTATTTAGATATGAGCAGTTCGATAAGTAATTACCTCCGGCAACGAAGTTAGAAGATTATGTTTTCGCCCCTGTTCGTGTATTTGTTTATGAACAGTTTCCTGGCCACCATTTTTAATCTAAGAGTAATGAAACTTGTAAGGATTAACTGTAATGTAAAAAGCTTGAAAAGATTAAATTTTAGAAGGTCAAAGGTCAAGGGCACGGTCAAGCAAAATATCCAACTCACATAATCGGCCATAGATTTGGACAATGTTGTCACAGAGACTTCAAACTTGGTTCATATTTGAGTGTATGAAAATCCACGCTAATTAATACTTGTTAAAGTCAAAGGTCAAGGTTGAGAAAGAAGCTGCCGCAGCAGAGGTCTGCACTCTACTGAGTGCCCTTCTAGTTATTATTGTCATTATCACCATCAGTAAGGGACTATAAAGGTTCATTGTATGGGTACATATGTCATGTGGAGAACCTAGCAATAAAGCCCATGCAGGCGTGTGGTTACAAGGAGGAATGACAAAAAGTCTGCACAGGAATAGGACCCTGGGGTGCAACTTATTTGACCCTTTCTTGTAAGTTTATGCTAATTTAAAAAAATGCCTGCATAAATTAAGGAATTAGCTGTGTTATGGGAGGTTTTCAGAAACTTGTCATTATTATTGAAGGACCAGGCAAGAATAATTCAAAAGTACTTTCAGACACTTTCAGCTCTGCTCCAATACTGACTCGCATGAAATCTGTTTTTCATGCCCCTGAAGACTTTAGAACACTTAATTGGCTGAGTAGAAAGCTTCTTTTAGCCAAAAACCAATGGGGTGATCTATGGCATGTCATAGTGGCAGCATTCAGTAGACTTGTAAAGTTAAAAAAGTTAAGCCCCACAGGCCACATGCCTGCTTAATGGTAAAAAATGTGGTAGTGACATGCCAGACAAGTCTCCTGTGGCACCAAATTGTCTTTTGACGTGCTCAGCATACAACAAATTATGGAAGTCCAGGATTGACCGGGAGAGTTATAGTAGTGCACATGGACAGTGCAAGCAGGAGCATCAAGTCTGAGGGCTCATAATACAGAGTAACTTTAAATGCAATCTTCTGTCACAAAGGACTGCTGTTAGGTTAGATTAGATTAGTTTTGCTTTAAAACCTTATTCTTTTATGATAACTCATTTTATTTATTAATTGTAGGTAGTCTTTATTTCCTAATTACTTTTACTTTTTGCAGGAGCTGCTGGGGCAAGCTGTGTAGAGAAACTGAGGCAGGAAGGCTTTACTGGTCGTGTGATCTTGGTTAGTCAAGAGAACGTGTTGCCGTACGATCGACCCAAGCTTTCCAAGGCTATGGACCTAACAGCCGATAAGATTTCGCTACGAACACAGCAGTTTTATGAGGTACACTTTAGCTTGTAATTGTTATGATGAGAAAGATTCCATTGGAACCTTCACATCAATAAATATGATCTTTGGTGATTTGAATTTATATTTGATTGATATTTTGGAAATTGTTATGTTTGTGATCTGAGTTTTGGCTACCTTGGGTTTATATTCCTGTTAACCAAGAGCCTGATGATCAGCAGACGTTTGATATGTTCTTTAACTGTTTTCATCTTTATGAAATGTTTTTGATAACTTTTATATCTTGATAAATGGTTATAATGTGATACTACTGTACTTCCTTGAATGATATGTTAGTCTTAATGTGAAATTTTTTTTTAATTCTTTTTAGTATAGATAGATTTTATAAACCCGTACAGCACAAGGGTTATTGAACATTATAGGTTAGTAATAATGATTTCACATTAATGTAAAGGGCATATACAGTAATTGCACTGCAGTTCTTGCACCTAAAGACTATAGTAGAGAAGAATTGGGTTTCACAATTTTTTTTTTCTTTAATATTATGGAACATGGGGTGCTTTCTGGAAAGTATACTTTCTAATTTTCTCATTCTAATTTTTTTTACTCACCTGATGTTTCAAAGTTCCCTTTTCTATTGTTTTAATTTTTCAATTTTGAAATTTGTTCCCCTTTTCAGTGAAAGATTTTACATTTCTTGAAAATTGCTGGTTTGTTGGTCCCAGAGTCTATTTATTATACATTATTAACTTGTGTTTCTGGGAAGTATTGGTAGACACTTCAGGATACTGAAAGAAATTGTTGAACTTTATTGACACAATTTAATTCTATAGTAGAGCTGTTGTTCAACATCCCGATGGCCCCAGGAGCATTGCTTCCTTATGTCCGTCTTCCTTCTTGTTCAACTTCTTGAAGTTTTTATTGCCTCTATAACCATTTTCTTTACCAAGAAGTATGACTTGGTGGTATTGTCTTATTATTTTGTAGTGATAGGGACTTGACAGTCTAGTGAAACTACTCGAAGACAGTCAAGTGAGCAACAATCTTCAAGTCAAGAAATAGTAGGAATTTTTTTGTCTTTCCCTTACAGTCTTTCAAATTACTTTTGTTTTCAATCAATTGCTGTTCATTTGTTGCCGAGTTCTCTAAATTGATTTTCTTCCATTCAATGTTTTGTGAGACTAGTTGATTTCTTTAGAAGTGAACTTTTTTTTATTTCAAACTTTTCATGGTTTTATTCTACCAGCAGTAACTATAGTATAGAAAATTCTTTTTTCAAAGAGTGCCGACATTGAACTGAGGTTGGGAACAGGAGCCGTCAGCATTGATACCGTAGCTTCAAAGGTTCATCTGAGTAACAATGAAGAAATAACTTTTGACAAATTATTCATTGCCACGGGAGGAAAGTAAGCCTATCATTTTTTTGGGGAATATACAATACTATTGTGGAAACTTGCTCTTTTATTCATCTTTCATTAAATCAATAGTTTAATTCAAATTGCCATATGTGGACTGTATCTTTATAATCACTGCACAAAGTTGTGGGGAAAAATACTGTTTAGCACAATTCATTACTCATTATGATAATCATTATGTATGTTTCTAGATTCCTTTAATCATTAGACTTCCTTTATTACAGGCCAAGGAGATTAACTGTTCCCGGAGGCTACCTGTCAGGTGTTTTTGTTGTCCGTGCACCAGAAGATGCAAATTCAGTGGCTGCCGATGCTGCTGGGAAGAATGTGGTTGTGGTTGGGTCATCATTCATAGGTAATTTAGCTGATTACTTATTTAATTGGTAGTGAGGTTGTTTATTTCTAAGAATCTGGCCAGGCAGTATTACATTGGACCCCTCTCTCTGGTTACGGCTCATTTTCCTTTGCCTACACATACACCGAATAGTCTGGCAACACTGAGATGACCTAACAATTCTTCTTTGCTCAAAGGGTTAACTACTGCACTGTAATTGTTCAGCGGCCATTTTCCTCTAGGTAAGGGTAGAAGAGACTCTTTAGCTATGGTGAGCAGCTCTCCTAGGAGAACACCACTCCAAAATCAAACCAATGTGCTCTAGTGTTCAGTAGTGCCTTAGCCTCTGTACCATGGTCTTCCGCTGCCTTGGGGTAGAGTTCGATTGCTGTGGCACACACAGGCACACTATTCTATCTTCTTTCTCTTCCTCTTGTTGTTTAAAGTTTTTATTGTTCATATTTGAAAGATTTGTTTTAATGTTGTTACTGTTTTGAAAATATTTCATTTTAATTGTTAATTTTCTTTTAGTTTCCCTGTTTCCTTTTCTCACTAGGCTATATTCCCTGTTGGAGCCCTCGGGCTTATAGCATCCTGCTTCTTCAACTAGGGTTGTAGCTTGGCAAGTAATAATAATGATAATAACATCACCTGATGTTCACATTGCTTTTGTCTCCTGAATCTAGTTTATGTTAAATTTACATCTTAAAGATTAAAAAATTATCTTTTTTTCTTTTCAATATACTAATGCCTCTAGTAAAAAAATGAGAGTAACAGTATCTACCGACAATAATATGCTGCCCATGTCATGCATCTTCTATAGTCTTAGTCAGTTCAACGTTGGTTAGAATGGTAGAGATGATATACAAAAGAACAAGGACAAAAGTAATAACAGCTGTTAGGGAAACAGAAATCTTTGAAGTTAGTGATGGGATAACACCAGGGGTCACCATTATGCCTGTTTTTATTTGTGCTGGTCTTGGATGTGTTTAGTGAAGGGATCAGAAATTAAGATTTGTGGGAGTTGCTGCATATAGATGATTTGATGATTACTGCTGAAAATGAAGAAGTATTACAGAGAAGGGTTGTAGAGTGGCAAGAGACTTTGGAAAGGAGATACTTGAGGGTAAATGTTGATAAGACTGGAGCTATGGTGAGCAGTAAGGAAGGTAGGGACAGGATAGCTATACATGAAAGTAGAGGAACAGTAATAAAACAGGTAGAACAATTTATATACATGGGATCTAATATAAATCAGGAGGGAGGATGTGAGGCTGAAGTTGAAAATAGGATAAAGCAGCGTTGGAAAAGTGGAGGGAGGTAGTAGGAATACCATGTGATAGGAAAATGTCAATCAAGGTAAAAGTCAAGATCTGTAGCACGCTAATAAGACCAGAGTTAATGTATGGATTAGAAACTTGGGCTTTAAGACGATAAGAGGAAGCAGAGCTTGAGAGAACAGAGATGAGAATGCAAAGGTGGATTATGAGAATATCACTGCTTGAAAGATTTTAAAGATTCCACAGATGATAGTGTTAAGACTTAGATGTTGAGGATGGATGGTGGGGAGGGAGTGAGGATGACTTTTGAGGAACCTGTTAAGGGGAGACTATCTAGAGGGAGCCAGAGAATTAGATGGCGAGATAAAGTGAAGGATGATATGGAGAGAAGAGGTTTGGTGGAAGAGGGTGCCTATGTAGAAGGCATTGGAGAGGGCGCATCAGGCAACCGAACCCTTAATGTAGGGATAACGGTGGGGAAGAAGAACGGGCAGCTCAACGTGAGCTCCAGAGTGTCAGTTTTTTTTTCTTTTTTTTTTTAATTGTTTAAAGTTCTTTTCTTCCGGATATGTTGGAAATTACTGCTTAGTTGTGCAAAGGACATTTTATAATTTGGAGATTTTTTGTGAGGAGTGCGAAGGTTTCGCTGTTCCTCTTTAGAAAGTATTTTTAAATATTTAACTTAGCTGGTGAATATATAATAGCTGCAACTCAGCGGCTCGACAGAAAACACACACAAAAAACTCGCGAGCGATCGCTATGAAGGTTGCGGGTGTGCCCACCAGCGCCAACTGTCGGCCAGATACCACTCTTGTATGTAAACAAAACCTTCAATTCTTCTCTGTCGACGTTGACGACAAGACGTATCAATACTCGCTGTAGAACCTGGAGTTTTCTCAACATATTTGGTGAAGTACTTCATTTTGGTTTGAGCTTTCGCAGTGCAGGTGTTTTATCTTCATCTTAAATCTTGAACTCGTTTTTGGATAGATTTAATTTTTGATGACAAAGAGAGTATGGACTTTCTTTGACTTTTAAATGGCCGACCCTTCCCTTAGACGGAAGTGTGTTTAGGCTTTTAGCAATTATCTTATCACGTTATAAATTAATTAATTATAGATTTTCCTCTATATATTTTATATCTCAACCGCCTTTATTAGGCCTCTTCGATTAGCTTTCCATTTATAATAAACATCAAAATAAATTTTAATGATTTGTTTATATGCGACCTTTCCTGAGAGTAGGCGGTCCTAACTTGGAAACCGAAGTTAAACAACGTTGAGCCCTTTAAATCGTAAATAGCTTTTAAAGAGCTAATGATTTAAAACTTATTAAATGAATTTTTTTTAATAGATATTTTATGAAAGATTTTCTTTGAATAGTCTCCGTACTGTTTCAAAGATGAACTAACGTTTAGTTTATTTATGCTACACATTTTGCGCTCTATCGTTACGATAGAGAGAGAGAGTATCACGGTTTCACTTTGCAGAAAGAGTAAATCGATTCTGACGTTTTGTTCATTCTTCTTTCAAAGCTTAAATGTTTTAAATTCTATTTTAAAGGAACTTTTTAATTGAAAAACCTTTCAGTTTTTTCCTTTGGTCAAATAACCTGTTTTTTTGACGAAACATAAGTGGGCTCTTCTCTTAGGTGCGAAATCAAGAGAGAGAGAGAGAGAGAGAGAGATAGAGACGGAGGGAGAGAGAGGAGAGAAAACGTTCCGATCTTTATCTCGTCCCAAGCGGGTAACGTTGTTCTCGAGTTACTCTCATCCCTAGTCTCTGTACGGGGAGAAAGGATAAAACGTTTTTAGTTTTTTATTCTCGTCCCAAGGCTATGTACGGTGAGAGATTGAAAACGTAGTTTTGAATGAACTAGTGTTTAGTCTCTTCCCCAGCCACTGAATTTTTTATCTTAAAATATGTTTACTGTTTTTTGCTGGTATTAATGTGCTTGCATTATATGACCTATTTCGCAATTACAACCTTTTGATGAGGGTAGAATTGCGTGCTTTAGGTAGAAATCAGTTTTATTCATACCTAATGTGAATTGTTAAAAGATTCGATTTCAGTGAAATAAGTGCAAAACAGAAAATTGTAGTGATAAAGTGATATTGCGCAAAGTGTTATCAGTGTTACGACCGAGGGTTCGTCTGTTCGTGCCTGTCGTTCGCCTAGTCCGGGACCTCTTGCAAGCTCCCAAGCCCAGGGGAGAAGTAATGTCGTACGACTTATGGGTTCGAGAGGCCTTGATCAGCGAACAGACGTTCCCTCTATGGTATCGGGTGTATCTTACCAAGATCACCCCTACCATAAGGCGAGAGAGACGATTTTCTCCTCGTCATCCGAAGGCTTTTCGCATAAGAAACCGTGAAACAAGGTTTCGAAGCCCTTTAAGCGAAAGTCAGTCCTTTCAGGACAGGTCCAGCGTCCTGGTTTTAACCATTAGGACAGCTCTGACCCTATGCAGTCATCGGAAGACTGCTCGCCGCCTAACAAAAGCGTAACACAGACTCCGAGAGTCTTTTTGTAGGCAAGGTTTTGCGGTCACAGACGTTACCCTCGTCTCTTACTGCAACCATTCCCGTTGATCCCAAATGGGTTGTACGGCAAGACATGCAGAATAAGCTTGCCTCCCTTATGGAAGACTATTCTGCCGATAAGTCCGTTGAGCCTAGCCGTTTATCTCATCGAGATCCTGGTTTTCAGCCACCCTAACGTTCCTTTGTGCGTCCTGTTGACGTTGGCGTAGCTAAGTCACGTCAGTCAGGTTGTTTAGAACCACACTCGATGCGGTCTCGTGTGGATTTTCAGCCACTTTTGGACGTTAGGCCACTTGCTGATGCTCCTGTTGACGTTCAGGACGTTCGCTAACAATCGGAGTTGACTTGTTTTGACGCTGAGCGTCAACCTCCGCATTCTAGAGTTGTTTTGACTGCTCAGTCTAGGCGGTCAAAGCAGTCTCGAGTGGACGCTGTGCGTCCTCACGCACCTTTTGTTGTTGACAGTTCACAGACTGTCAAGCAGTTACATGACGTTGCGTCCTAGTCTCTTGCACCTGTTGTTGTTGACAGTTCACAGACTGTCAAGCAGTTACATGACGTTGCGTCCTGGTCCGCTACTAATGCACCAGTGCGTGTGGACTCTGCTTGTAAAGCATTGCCACCACGGTAGGTCTCTCCCTTGCTTGAGACTCGGCTATTGTCGGACAAGGTTCCTTCAGATGAGGAAGTTGCTGTTCCCCCTCTTACTGATATTCCCTTGAGGACTCTGTCAGACGGAGAGGAGCCTAAAGCTGCTTAGCCCTCTATGGACTTTAAATAAATCATGCTGATTTTTAAGGATCTTTGTCCGGATCTTTTTGTAACTGCTGCTCCTCGTTCGCCTAAACGTCAGAGCTTACACTAGGCCTAGCTACTTCGAAGCCGTTGTTTTATAAGCTAGTGCTCTCTCGCTCTTCTAAGAGAGCTTTACGTTTGCTAGGCGACTGGTTTATCACCAGGAGGAGTTTGGGGGAGACAGCCTTTGCTTTCCCTTCTTTTAAACTGGCTTATAGAGCGAGAGTCTGATATGACACGAGAGAAGTTCTCGGCTTGGGAGTTCCTGCCTCTGCCCAGATAGACTTCTCAAACCTCATAGACTCTCCCTGGCGCCTGGCCATGAGACGCTCCAAGATTTTACAGGTCAACTTCACAGCTGTTTTCGAGCCTTTGAAGTTTTGCTGTACAATTATGTCATGCATAAACAAGGCTTTCAGGGATGGCTCCATTGATCTGACAGCCACGTTCTCTGCAGGAACAAGTCCCTCAGGGATGGCTCCATGATTTGGCAGCCATGTTCACTGCAGGAGTACGTAAGAGGCAAGTGCGCTCAATGTGTTCATTGTCAAGACAAACTTCACGATGAAGTCTACCAGGCTGTCTTGACAGCATTTATGGAAGGCGACTGGATGGTCTCTCTCGACCTTCAGGAGGCATACTTCCACATTCCTATACACCCGGATTCCCAACCGTTTCTGAGGTTTGTTTACAGGAATGTGGGGTACCAGTTTCGAGCCCTGTGCTTTGGCCTCAGTGTTTACGAGGCTCATGAGGAATGTGGCAAAATCCCTCCATCTATCGGGGATCCGAGCCTACCTGTACTTGGACGACTGGCTTCGCTGTCTGCAGGATCTACATTGGACGTTGAGTCTGGCCAGGGAGTTGGGACTTGTGGTCAACCTAAAAGTCCCAACTGATCCCATCCCAGATTATTCTATATTTGGGGATGGAGATTCGCAGTCAAGCCCTGCTCGAAGTCCAACTAATGCTGAAAAGAAAACGTTTATTCAGTCAGGAGTTGGAACAGTCTCGTAGGAACTCTCTCATCCCTGGAGCAGTTTGTCTCACTAGGGAGACTACCCCTTCTGCCTCTCCGGTTCCATCTAGCCTCTCACTGGAACTAGGACAAGACATTAGAGACGGTATCATTCCCAGTTTCCGAACCAATAAAGGCATGCCTGAAAGGGTGGGACAGCAATATCAGTCTGAGAGAGGGACTATCCCTAGCAGTCAAGAACCCAAACCACGTGTTGTCCTCAGACGCGTCGGTTTTGGGTTGGGGTGCGACCCTGGACGGTCGGGAATGCTCGGGTCTGTGGACCTCAAGTCAGAAGAGCATGCACATCAACGGCAAGGAGCTATTAGCAGTCCACTTGGCCTTGATGATATTAGAAAGCGTCTTCGAAACTAAGTGGTAGAGGTCAACTCAGACAACACCACAACTTTGGCGTACATCTCCAAGCAAGGAGGCACACACTCCTTCACGCTGCTCGAGATCGCAAGGGACCTTCTCTTATGGTCAAGAATTCAAGGCATCTCCCTGTTGACGAGATTCATCCAGTGGGACTTGAACGTCTTGGCAGACTGTCTCAGTCGGAGGGGTGAGGTGATACCCACGGAATGGACCCTCCACAAGGACGTGGGCAAGAGTCTTTGGGCTACTTGGGGTCAACCCACCATAGACCTCTTTGCCTCCTCGTTGACCAAAAGGTTACCTATCTTTTGCTCTCCAGTCCTAGATACAGAAGCAATCTACATAGATGCGTTTCTACTGGATTGGTCTTTTATGGACTTATATGCATTCCCACCATTCAAGATAGTCAACAAGGTACTGCAGAAGTTCGCCTCTCACGGAGGGACAAGGTTGACGTTGGTTGCTACCCTCTGGCCCGCGAGAGAGTGGTTCACCGAGGTACTTCAATGGCTGGTAGACTTTCCAAGAAGTCTTCCTCTAAGGGTAGATCTGTTACGTCAGCCCCACGTAAAGAATGTCCATCAAAGCCTCCCCGCTCTTCGTCTGACTTCCTTCAGACTATCGAAAGACTCTCAAGAGCTCGAGGCTTTTCGAAGGAGGCAGTCAGTGCGATTGCAAGAGCTAGGAGAGCTTCTACCATTAGAGTATACCAGTCGAAGTGGGAAGTCTTTCGAGTCTGGTGCAAGTCAGCATCTGTGTCCTCGTCCAGTACCTCCGTAGCCCAAATCGCAGATTTTCTTTTACATCTGAGAAAGGTTCGCTCCCTTTCAGCTCCCACGATTAAGGGCTACAGGAGCATGTTGGCTTCGGTCTTTCGACATAGAGGCTTAGATCTTTCCAACAATAAAGATCTCCAAGATCTCCTTAAGTCTTTCGAGACCTCTAAGGAACGTCGTTTGGCAACTCCTGGATGGAACTTAGACATGGTCCTAAGGTTCCTCATGTCAGACAGGTTTGAGCCATTACATTCAGCCTCCCTGAAGGATCTCACCCTCAAGACACTTTTCCTAGTGTGCTTGGCTTCGGCTAAAAGGGTCAGTGAACTTCATGCCTTCAGTAAGAACATCGGCTTTTCTACAGAAAAAAGCCTCTTGTTCACTTCAACTTGGTTTCCTGGCCAAAATGAGCTGCCTTCTCGTCCTTGGCCTAAATCTTTTGATATTCCTTGCTTATCAGAGATCGTAGGCAACGAACTGGAAAGAGTATTATGTCCTGTTAGAGCTCTTAAGTTCGATTTAGCTCGTACTAAGTCATTATGAGGGAAATCTGAGGCATTATGGTGCTCAGTTAAGAAACCTTCATTGCCTATGTCAAAAAATTCTTTGTCATATTTTATCAGATTTTTTTAATACGAGAAGCTCATTCTCACTTGAATGAGAAAGACCGCTGTTTGCTTAAGGTTAAGACGCACGAAGTTAGAGATATAGCAACCTCCGTGGCCTTCAAGCAAAATAAATCTCTGCAAAGTATTATGGACGCGACTTTTTGGAGAAACAAGTCAGTGTTCACGTCATTTTACTTAAAAGATGTCCAGACTCTTTACGAGGACTGCTACACACTGGGTCCATTCGTTGCAGCGAGTGCAGTAGTGGGTGAGGGTTCTACCACTACACTTCCCTAATTCCAATATCCTTTTTAATCTGTCTCTTGAAATGTTTTTAATATTGTTTTATGGGTTGTTCGGAAGGCTAAGAAGCCTTTCGCATCCTGGTTGATTTGGCGGGTGGTCAAAGTCATTTCTTGAGAGCGCCCAGATTAGGTGTTTGATGAGGTCCTGTTGTATGGGTTGCAGCCCTTGATACTTCAGCTCCTGGGAGTCTGTCAGCATCCTAAGAGGATCGCTGGGCTCCGTGAGGAAGACAGACTTACAAGGCAGAGTAATCGTCTAAGTCATCTTCCTTACCAGGTACCTATATATTTTGGTTTTGTTATATTGATAACTGTCAAAATGAAAAAACTCTTAGCTTATACGCTGTAAACATAATTAACTCTGGTCTCTACCCACCGCCTTGGGTGTGAATCAGCTATTATATATTCACCGGCTAAGTTAAATATTTAAAAATGATATTTTAATTATAAAATAAATTTTTGAATATACTTACCCGGTGAATATATAAATTAAATGACCCTCCCTTCCTCCCCAATAGAGACACAGCGGGACGAGAAGAATTGAAGGTTTTGTTTACATACAAGAGTGGTATCTGGCCGACAGTTGGCGCTGGTGGGCACACCCGCAACATTCATAGCGATCGCTCGCGAGTTTTTTTAGTGTTTTCTGTCGAGCCGGGTAAGTATATTCAAAAATTTATTTTATAATTAAGATATCATGTTTCATGGAGGGTAAATCCAGAGACGACTAGGCTAGCTTATTTTAAAAGGATTGATGACGAAGATGTTACTGTAGCCTTTGACTTCCAATGGTTCTAAAGAGTTTAGCTTTGATAGTCATAAACTTATATAGCTTTTGTGAAAGCCCAGAAGACCAACACATCTTCGATTTAGGGTAAATTTAATTTTTCAGACCTAACCGACTCTATATTAAACCTTAGCCAAACTATTCAGTTGGTATCCAGTATTCCTACATTTATAGTCACTCTTTTAGACAACTAGATTGCAGGGCAGAAGACTGAGATGGTATTCTGGATCCTTATATCCCTCTTTTCGCTAAAGTACCGTAAGTGCCACCAAAAAACCACTTATTCCTCATGTGCCAATGTTAGTCTGGGTCGTTTATCTCTTCTCGATGAAATAAGTGCCCCTGAGCAACCTCGTTACGTTACGGATGTTGTGGCAAATCGTATGATTCCTTTAGATCAAAATGTTTAGCTTTTGTATTAATCTTTTTAAGATTTAATAACACTTTTTAGTTGCCTCTTGCTTAAATGGCTGTGTACGTCATTCGCTTGCAAGCTCGGCCACCTGCTCATCACAGGTTTTTTTCTCTTGGAAGGTAAATGTAGAGATTAATACATCAAGTGAAGCTATCATCCAGGCTTTAGTTGTCCAAGGAACCCTTTCCATATATAAGTTAGTCAAAGAATACAACAGAGGCACTAATTTTTAATCTAATTTTGTAAAAATTGCAGTCTCCAAGGTTTTCACAAGTTATTCCTTGTCTTTAAAGTGGTGGTGGTTTGCAAACCTTTTCTGGATCCCTCAAATTTAAAAAGTTTACAATTATCACAAAGTTTTTGATGGACATACCCTCAATAATTTTGTTGTTACTGTAATAACGAAATACTGTAATATTGGATGTTTTCATAAGATCTAACTAATGCATGTTTTCCTATTCCTATCCACTTGAATTCAAGGAATTCTTTCGTTTCATCAGAGGTTCTAAGGTTTACCAATGCAAGTGCTAGTAATTCAGTCTCAGGATATCCCTCAATTGTTCACCAGGTTGATGGTCCCCATTTCTAAAGGCTAAGAATCCTGGAACCCTGAGTTCTCTTATACCTATCCACTGGAAAATTTTTGACATGCATTAGAAAGGATGTAGTTTCAAGAAATATAGTTTGCTCATATTTCTAAATAGGTAAAGTGGTGGGTGGTTTCAGGGGCAGATTTAGATTTGGCGAGGCCCCAAGTTACATACATACATACATATACCAAGGCCCTTCCCCCAATTTTGGGGGGTAGCCGACATCAACAAAGAAACAAAAACAAAAAGGGGACCTCTACTCTACATTCCTCCCAGCCTGACAAGGGACTCAACCGAGTTCACCTGGTACTGCTAGGGTGCCACAGCCCACCCTCCCACATTATCCACCACAGATGAAGCTTCATAATGCTGAATCCCCTACTGCTGCTACCTCCACGGTCATCTAAGGCATCGGAGGCAGTAGCAGGCCCCAAGTTATTTGAGATAAAAGGGCCCTTTATATGTCCAGACTCCAGATATCCTAGTGATATACTGTACTATATGATATTTAGGACCTAATAGATATCAGAAGCCATTCACTCTTTATCAAAGTAATTGTTAAACTAATGACATGATGTAGTTCACAAAATCATCAGCAGATGGCACTAGCAAGAAGCATTTGCATTTTGCAATATACTTCATCTGTACAGTTTTTTTTTTTTTCTTTTTCTTTTTCTTTTTTTTTTTCTGGGCCCCAAGAAAGGGGGAGCCCTAAGCTATAGCTTGTTTAGCTTATATGTTAATCCCCCCTGACCGTTGCTCTGGTCAGATTCTTCTCATGACAGCTCAGAAAATTTTTTATTTGGGAATAATAATAGGAGTTCCTTTATAGGTTTTTTCTGTGGCAAAAAAAAAATCAATCTTTCCTTCTGTGATTAATACAGTAGTTCAAGGGATGAAGTTTTTATAGAGAGACTTTTATGGACCATGACGTCTTTGGGGAACTTTGTTCCGATATGTGTCTTAACACAAGAACATTTCATTTTATCTCAATCTAAATAGATTAAAAATATTCACCCTCAACAATCTCAATTCTGGTGATGAAACTGATTAAACTGCCAAGTTTACTTTGAGAGGAAAGTCCTTTACAAGAAGGACGGAAAAAAACTAGGTTTTTAAGTTAGTCAGAGAAATGAATGTTGCAGGAATCAACTTCTCAATTCAATTGTTTTGAACTTATAGTAATATTAAAGTTCATTTAAGATAAGAAATCACTTGTGGTAGTAAACACTTCTGTTCTATTCAGGACATGACTATGCTGTTCCTTCTAGGAGAATTCTAGTTGGAGAAAGATTGTCCCTTTTTTATCACATTTGAAAGAACTTTCATAACAATCTATTGGTGTTAGCTATAGTAAAAAATCATGATCAAATTCCTCTAACCTCAAATGCTCCCTTGTCCAGAGTTATCTTAAAAGTACAGAAAAGACTCAGATTGTGCATCAAGAAGTTTGGAATTTCCAGAGAAATATGTGAAGAAGAAATATTAAACCCTGCTCTGCAGTTTTACAATAGGTTATTCCTTGTCCTCAAGGCTTCAGAAGTTTGGAGTCCAGTTCTAGATGTCTCATCCCTCAACAAATTTTCAGTACTTGCCAGTTTTCAATGAGAACACCCGCGACAGGTCTGAGGGCAGCAAAGAAAAAAAGATTGTAAGTTTTCATTAGACCTTTCAGATGGATATTGTCATATTCCTATTCACCTCAATTCTAGGAATTTTACCAGTTCGATTCTTGATAAATATAAAATTCATGGTTCCTCACCTACACAAGTATTAGAGGAAAAGTAAGACTGAAGAATTTTATTTCAGATGGGAAATGAATTATGATCTAGAAATGTTCATATTTCCTCACCTACACAAGTATTAAATGGAAATTAGACTTAAATTTATTCCAGATTGGAAATGAATTTGTAATATGATCTGGAAAGCACTTGCATTGAGACAACCAATTCTGTCTAGCTGACTAAAGTCTGGTGTTTAGGGATCAATTCTGATGTGAGGTAGAATTTTATTCATTCATTTATTTATTGTGTATTGATTTCCATTAAATATAAATTGTTCCGTAACCGAAATACAAACCATGCTATTTACAAAGGGTTTACTTTTAGCGCAGCTGAAATGACGAGCCAATAGTTTTATCGAGGGTTAATTACCCCCGCGCTAGTTAGCGGGGGGTGGGGAAGGGTAGCTTGCTACCCCTCCCCCCTCCACACACCGGTGACTTGCTTCACTTCACTTTTGGCTCGGCGGTGATCAGACGTGTCTGTTCATCGCCTTCGTGACAGCCTTTAATTTTCTTCTTTTTCTTTTCAGCTTGTGTGATTGGTTGGAAGTTGACCTTCAGTTATTTTCTTTTATTTAATATGCGTACATGCCCTGGAGTTGCCGGCCGTCCTTGTGGGACTTTCATGTCGGACGTGATTACGGATCCTCACACCCTCTGCCCTCAATGTCGGGGCCGACGGTGCGACCAGGATAACATGTGCCGTGAGTGCAGGGAGTGGTCTGCCTCCCAGTGGGAGAGGTTTGGCCGTCGGCGTAAGAAGAAGTCCAAGAGAGACCGTTCTTCTCCGGGGTTAGCCTTGAAGGAGGAAGGTTCTCGGGACTCTTCTTCCGCCGCCCAAACCTCCTCCGAAGCTCCCCCTCGTCCGCCTCCTAAGGAGAGTCGTCCGAGTGGGAGCGCAGGCCCTTGTTCTGTTTCCCTACCTTCGGTGGGGGGAGAGGGCGTCGCCTCCCATAGCGAGGCGGTTCCCCCTCCTCCTCCGGGGGAGGTTATTGATAATAATACTTTATCCAGTGATGATCTGTTACAGATTTGGTCGTCCCTGGGGCTTAAGGGCTTGCCCTCCAGGGTCGCTCTTATTGACCTTGTCTCGTTGGGGGCCGCTGTTAAACAGTCGCCGGTGGTAGCGGAGGTAGACCCTCTGTCTATTGTCGACGTCGTGGTGACAGAGGCCTCCGACGTGGCTGGGCCTTCCGACGCAGGTGCTGTTGCTGGTGATGGTGCTCTAGGCTCTCCTCCTCCTTCCGTGCATCCTTCGAAGGGGGAAGTGAGTCCTTCGGTCTCGACTGCTGCCCAGCTTCCTTCTGAGAGAAGTGTTTTGAAGGAGACTCCCCTTCGGAGGACCGATGGTCCCGACGATCTCCCCCGAGGCCGCCTCCGCCGTAAGGCTCACCGCCCTCTACGCCACAAGGGCCTCCCTTCCCCTTACAGGGGGACTAAGAGGCGCCTTTTTGGGTCTTCGTCCTCCGGGGGGGACTCTCCTCGTCAGCCTCAACCGATGAACCTCTCTGCAGACCGCTCACCATCTCCTGCCGGATCTTCGCCTTCTGGAGAACTCGTCACCCGACGGGCAACGGTCCCTTCGGGGCTAAGGGATTCTTCCCTTACGCGAGCAGGGCCAGCGCACAAGCGCTCTCCTGCTCGCCAGCGATCTCCTGCTCGCCAGCGATCTCCTGCTCGTCGACGATCTCCTGCTCGCCAAGACTCTCCTGCTAGCCGACGCTCACCTGCTCGTCGGCTCTCTCCTGAGGTTCGCCCCCCTCGCCAGCGCTCTCCTGCTCGTCAGCTCTCTTCCGAGCGTCAGCGCTCATTTGAGGACCATCGCCCTGCGGTCTCTGACCACCCTTTAGTTCCTGCTGAACTCCCTGCTCACCATCCACCTGGTCCTGTGGCTACGCAACATCGTGCTGCGCGTGTGTCAGAAACACATGTTCGCCAACGCGCCAGCGATCTTCCCGTTCCTGCTCGTGAACCTATCCTCTCACAGGACACGCGTCGACCTTCTGCTCGCCAGCGATCACCAGCTCGCCAGCGATCACCTTCACATGCTGCCCGCCATCGCACGAACCTGCATGATCGCCCGCTTACGCATGCTGCTCCTCATCGCAACACCCTGAACGATCGCCTTCCTGCGGATGCTGATCACCATCGCACCCTTTCTCGCGATCATTCACCTGCGCATGCTGCTCGCCATCGCATAACCCTGCACGATCGCCCGCTTACGCATGCTGCTCCTCATCGCAACACCCTGAACGATCGCCTTCCTGCGGATGCTGATCACCATCGCACCCTTTCTCGCGATCATTCACCTGCGCATGCTGCTCGCCATCGCACAACCCTGCACGATCGCCCGCTTACGCATGCTGCTCCTCATCGCACAACCCTGAACGATCGCCTTCCTGCGGATGCTGATCACCATCGCACCCTTTCACGCGATCATTCACCTGCGCATGCTGCTCGCCATCGCACAACCCTGAACGATCGCCCGCTTACGCATGCTGCTCCTCATCGCGCAACCCTGAACGACCGCCCTATTGCGCGCGATCATTCACCTACACATGCTGCTCGCCATCGCTTACCATCACGTGGTCATTATCGCCAGCGATCTTCTTCACCTACGCGGCAGCACGATCCCTCGCCGTCGCGCCGTCGCGCCATCGCTTGCGTTCGTCGCCTCGGACACGTGTTCATTTACCTGCCCACCGTCACGCCCACTCGCCTGCGCGCCCGCGCGACCGCTCGCCTGCGCGCCCGCGCGATCACCCGCGCAACCATTCGCCTTTGCGCGACCATTCACCCTCGCGCGACCATAGTTCGCGGCGAATTCCACAGCCGGTGGTAGCAGCAGGGACGTGTGCTCCTAGACGGCACTCGGGATCACCTCCATCCAAGCACAGGTTGGTATTGCAGGACGAGGACAGGTCATTACAGCATTCTTCCCCACCTTCTTTTCAGGCAGGTACCGTCGTGTCCACTCCAAAGGATCGCCCGATCCCTTTCACCTTAGCGAGGATTTCGGACTCTGTGTCCTTTGAGCAGCAGACTTGGTTTGGTCCGCTGGCACGGGCGTTAGTGAGGGTTATGAAACCAGCACTCGCCGGCCAGGGTAACAAACCAGCGGCTGTCTCTCCTACGCTGAAGAGAAAGAGAGGAGTGGACTTCGTGGTGACTTCCCCCAGGGCGAAGTTGGTTCCCAAGAGGTCGGTCTCGAGGGTCCCCTCTCCTGCACGAGTACTCTCTCCTTCTCCCGTGGACGAGGCCTTTCCGTCCTCAGGTGAGTCCAGTGGACCGGTAGTCTTCCCCTCGGCACCAGGGGGGAAGACTTCGCTTCAGGCAGGAGAATCGTCTCGTGAGGAAGGGGCCCCTCGAACCTCGTTGTTGGGATCCTGTATCCCTCCTAGGAGGGAGCCCAAGGATTCCAAGACCATCCCTAAATCCTCTGCAAGGATTCGACAGGAACCCACGACTACCCAGGGGAATGTCCACGTATCACCCCAGGAAGAGATTCCTGGGGCAGGAGACTTAGCTGCCAGCCCGCAGGGAGGAGAACAGCAAGAGTCCGAACATGCCTTCTGGCAGGTCCTAAGCCTGATAAGGCAACTTAACAGTCTTGCGGATCCAGTCATCCCCCCCCGTGAAGCCAAAGACACGATTCTGGATGAAGTGTTCGACGTTCGGAAGGCCCCTAAGACCAGTGCAGCTCTGCCCTGGTCTCGGGGGCTGAAGAGTGCCAGAGCTAGGGCCAATGCTCAGCTCGCACTTCTTGCCTCCTCCAGTCGTTCCACTGCCGGGAACAAACTCATCCCTCCTCCTCGCCTTCAGCAGAGGAGGTATTTCGAGATCCTGGGTGAGCACAACCTCGCTCTTCCTCTCCATCACTCTGTGGAGGAGCTGGCGAAGGGAGTTCCCTTGGAGAAACTCTCTGCCCGGCAGGTGTCGTTCTCGGCGGCAGAGATCCTTAACCACGAGAAGGTCGCTAAGTGTGCCATGCAGGCCACTTCGTGGCTGGACTTCTGGTTAGGATCTCTGGGCATCCTATTGCGATCTGAGGACTTGTCCAAGGAGACCAATAGGAAGGCCCTAGAGACCTTCTTGCTCTCGGGCACCCGCTCCATCGAGTTCTTGGCGCACCAGGTTACCACCCTGTGGGCCAACTCGGTGTTGAAGCGTCGCGATGCTGTGTCCGAGAGATTCCATCCGAAGGTCCCCGCCGTAGATGTGTGTAGGCTCCGACATGCCTCCCTCCTGGGGGAGAGCCTGTTTGAGCCTCAAGACTTGGAGCGAACGGCTGAGAGGTGGAGGAAATCCAGCACGGACTCCCTCCTCCACAGGGCCCTTACAACTCGGCCCTATAAGCCTCCAGCCCCGCCACAACAGCAGCAACAGCCTCGTAAGGCTCCAAAACAGGCACCGGCAGCCAAGAAAGTGGTGTCTAAGCCCCAGCCCTTTCCAGCCAAGGTCAAGAGGGGTGGTAAGTCCTCCAGGGGAGGCAAGACTTCTAGGGGTGGCGGCCGCGGCCGCAAGCCCTAGGGGTGGCAGTCCCCCTGCGTGTCCACCTGTGGGGGGATGCCTTCAGCGTTGCGTCCGCAGGTGGCAACATCTCGGGGCCGATGCTTGGACGATCTCAGTGATCGGCCAAGGTTATCGCGTCCCGTTCACGTCATCTCAACCTCCCCTGACAGCGAATCCAGTGTCGTTGAGCTCCTATGCCATGGGATCGGCAAAGGGGCTGGCCCTTCAGGCCGAAGTCAAGACCATGTTCGAGAAGGGTGCTCTCCAGGAGGTCGTGGACGGCTCTCCAGGCTTCTTCAGTCGACTCTTTCTTGTAAAGAAGGCTACTGGAGGCTGGAGACCCGTCATCGATCTCTCGGCTCTGAACAGGTTTGTCAAACAAACCCGGTTCAGCATGGAGACAGCAGACACGGTCAGACTTGCGGTGAGACCACAAGACTTCATGTGTACACTGGATCTAAAGGATGCGTACTTCCAGATCCCAATCCATCCGTCTTCCAGGAAGTACCTGAGATTCTGCCTAGACAACAAGATCTACCAGTTCAAGGTGCTGTGTTTCGGTCTCTCCACAGCTCCTCAGGTGTTCACCAGAGTGTTCACCCTGATTTCGACTTGGGCGCACAGGAACGGCATTCGTCTCCTTCGTTACCTAGACGATTGGCTGATCCTAGCAGACTCGGAGTCGACCCTTCTTTGACACCGAGACAGGCTTCTAGATCTTTGCCAGGATCTGGGGATCGTGGTAAACCTCGAGAAGTCCTCTCTGCAGCCGTCCCAACGACTGGTTTATCTAGGCATGCTAATAGACTCCAATCTCCACAAAGCCTTGCCATCAGACGACCGGATAGCAAGGCTGAGGAGGGTGGCGGAACCTTTCCTCAGGCGAAAAGAACTCCCCGCCCAATCGTGGTTGCGTCTCTTGGGCCACCTATCCTCCCTGGCCCGTCTGGTTCCAAACAGCCGCCTCAGGATGAGATCCCTTCAATGGCGGCTCAAGTCCCGGTGGAATCAAGGATCCGATTCCCCGGACACTCTGATCCCAATGGGGTCTCTGGAACAGACGGACTTGCGGTGGTGGCTGGCCGACGAGAACCTGCGAAAGGGAGTGAGTCTTCTCGTCCTTCCCCCGGAATTGACTCTGTTTTCGGACGCGTCAAAAGAAGGGTGGGGGGCGCACGTTCTGAACCAGAGGGCCTCAGGCCTTTGGTCAGAATCAGAAAAGTGCCTACACATCAACCTGCTAGAATTGAAGGCCGTCTTTCTGGCCCTTCAACAGTTCCAACGGTTCCTGGCGGGTCACTCCGTGGTGGTGATGAGCGACAACACCACGGTAGTGGCTTATATCAACAAGCAGGGAGGCACTTTTTCGCAACAGCTATCCCATCTTGCAGTAGAGACTCTGAGGTGGACCGAAACCCACTCGATAACACTATCAGCTCGCTTCATTCCTGGCAAGAGGAATGTGCTCGCCGACAGTCTGAGCAGGGCTTCGCAGATAGTGAGTACCGAGTGGTCTTTGGATCCTCAGATAGCCAACAAAGTCCTGACTTTGTGGGGTTCCCCGACGGTGGACTTGTTCGCGACAGCCTTGAACTTCAAGCTGCCCCTGTACTGCTCACCAGTCCCGGACCCCAAGGCACTCTGGCAAGATGCTTTCCAGCAACGGTGGGACAACATCGACGTGTACGCCTTCCCACCATTCTGTCTGATGAGAAGGGTGCTCAACAGGACCAGACTATCGGTCAACTGTTCCATGACTCTAGTAGCTCCGCTATGGCATCACGCGGAATGGTTTCCGGACCTTCTGCAACTCCTGACGGAACTCCCAAGGGAGCTTCCTCCACGACACGAGCTTCTCAGACAACCCCACTCCGGTGTCCCTCACAGGGCCGTAGCCTCGCTTCGGCTTCACGCCTGGAGACTATCCAGCGTCTCCTCGCGGAGAGAGGCTTTTCGCAACAGGTTGCGGAGAGAATGTCTCGGCACCTGCGAAGGTCCTCTGAGGGAGTCTACCAAGCGAAGTGGAGAGTCTTTTGTGGTTGGTGTCGTGGAAGGGGTATCTCTCCACTCGATGCCACTATTCCAGCAATAGCGGACTTCCTTGTGTATCTGCGAGAAGAAATGCGCCTTTCTGTCTCGGCAGTGAAAGGCTATCGCTCAGCCTTAAGCTTGGCCTTCAGATTGAAGGGCGTGGATATTTCTTCATCGCTAGAACTCTCTTTACTCATACGTAGCTATGAGCTTACCTGCCCCCAGTCGGAAGTGAGACCCCCTCCTTGGAACGTGGTTCGAGTTCTCAGGTCTCTCAAGAGACCTCCCTTCGAGCCATTACGCCAGGCCTCCGATCGCCACCTGTCTTGGAAGACGGCTTTCCTACTCGCCTTGGCCTCGGCCAAGCGAGTTAGTGAACTTCATGGTCTCTCGTACGACATCGCCCATTCAAGGGGATGGGGGGAGGTAACGTTCAGGTTCGTCCCTGAGTTTGTGGCCAAGACTCAGAATCCTGGAGTGCCGGATCCTCGGTTCGACTCTTTCAGGATCGCGAGTCTCCGTTCTGTAACAAACGACCCAGACCAGCTGCTACTATGCCCAGTGAGGTGTCTGAGGTACTACTTGAAGAGAACGGCTGCAGTCCGTCCTCATGTGCGAGCTTTGTTTGTGAGCACAGGCAGGACAAAGAGGAGGGTCACAAGGAACACCATCTCTGCTTGGATTCGAAGGGTTATCCACCATGCCCTGAATCCTGACCCTCCTCCGTCACGTCGCCCTCGGGCCCACGATGTCAGGGGTATTGCTACATCCCTGGCCTTCAAGAGAAACTTCTCTGTGACGCAGGTACTTCAAGCGGGGGTCTGGAAGCGTCAAACGACCTTCACAGCCCACTACCTGCAAGACGTGACCCACAGGAGCCTCGATACGTTCTCTATCGGCCCTGTGGTGGCTGCACAACAGCTGGTCTAACCTCAGGCTCCTTTTTGGACAAGTAGCAGTAGGTTGAGGGCGTTGTTACCCGGTCTTAGTCTGTGTGAATGAAAGAGTATGTCTGACCCTTACTTCTTTCTTCATTCTCCCCTCTCTTGGGGAAGCAGCATCCTGGTCCTCGCATAGCTGACCTCGACCTCTGCAGGTAACCCATGCTTCTTTGTGCTCCTAGTATTAAGCTTAATACTGTTGCGTCTCCCATACCCTGACGAGGTGGTATGGGGAACGTCCTATCCTAGAATTCCTATCTGAAGGTCTCAAGGTCAACTTCATAGGACGAGTCACACTCTCCTCCTCACACTACTTATGTAGGCCACTCGTTCCTAGCGATGCTAGGAACCTGTGAGGTACAGGGGCTCCCTCTCTCTAGTGCTGCTCACTAAGGGATCGAGCCCCCGGGCAAGCCGAAGTCAGTAAGGCTGGGGACTTTCCACCCTTCCTAAGGGGTAAGTCACCCTTTGTAAATAGCATGGTTTGTATTTCGGTTACGGAACAAATGACAAATTCGAAGATAATTTGTATTTTTCCTAACCATACAAACCTTAGCTATTTACACATATGTGCCTGCCATCCCTGACCCCCAAGTCAAGTCCTACCTCTAAGTGAAGTGAAGCAAGTCACCGGTGTGTGGAGGGGGGAGGGGTAGCAAGCTACCCTTCCCCACCCCCCGCTAACTAGCGCGGGGGTAATTAACCCTCGTTAAAAACTATTGGCTCGTCATTTCAGCTGCGCTAAAAGTAAACCCTTTGTAAATAGCTAAGGTTTGTATGGTTAGGAAAAATACAAATTATCTTCGAATTTGTCATGTTTTTCTTACTAACATTAAAACCTTCCTAGACTATATGAATTATTACAAAATGATTGTGTATTGGATAGATATAGGGGGAAAATTATATTGAGTGATTGTGCTAGATTTTTTTTCTTATAGGAATGGAAGTGGCCTCCTATCTGTCGAGCGACAATCGAGCCGAATCTGTCACTGTTATTGGCAACACATCGGTACCTTTTGAAAATAGCCTAGGTGTGGAAGTGGGGTCCCGCATCCGACAAATGTTTGAGGAGCAAGGGGTGAAGTTCCTAAATGCAGGAGTGATGGAGATTGTTGGGGATGGAGGAAAGCTAACTGGGGTATTTATCCTGCTACTTTTGCCAGTTTTTTTAGATTCTAGAAGTATGAGATGAAAGTATTCTTGATTGGTTTCTTATATAATTTATGTTTCCTTAACCCTCTGGTGATTCCAGCCTTTAACAAAATTGCTATCAGGCTCATGACTTTTGACCAGGGAGCAAGAACGTCATCTGTCAGCCTGCTTGCGCTGACGTTTCTTAACGTAACTGAGAAATGAGTAAAGATGGAATGAAATGGAAAATTGTAATTGAAAGCTGAGTATATTTTCTTTATAGAACTTATGTTTATATTAATTGACAGTGTGAGTCATCGGATCACCAGCGAGTTAAGAACCATTGTAGTAATCAGTTCCTTGTATTGATTATTAGCAGTATCCTCACCTCGCTAACTCATTTTATCACTTCCATCCTTGTTGTTTGTTTTTAATGATAGGGAGAGAAAGGATTAAAAAGTAAATTTGGAAGGGAAATCTTCGTTTGATGTAGATTATTAATTGTCACTGCGGAATTTGACTTTTGACTGTCAGTTTTAATGTTTGTAGAGAGGCCTTTTCTTTCTTTCTTGTTACATAGAGGTCTTAGGAAGATTAACCTTGTATTTCATGAGTAAATTTTTTAACCATCTTGTATTTTTGATGAGATATATCACTATCTATGTAAATTCTTTGTTGATTTTTTTTTCAGAAGGATTTCAAAGTACTGTAATTAACACTGTCTTGTCTGTCTTTTAAGTCAAAGGTACAGATTTAAGTATTGAACAGGTTAACAGAGCCTGGAGTCTATTACAATTAATTTGAATTATTTTAAAATTTATTTTTATAACTGTTTGACAGGTTTTGCTTGATAATGAGGAGAAAATTGAAGCTGATATTGTCGTTACTGGCATTGGAGTTGTCCCCGAGACTGATTTCCTCTCTGGCTCAAGCATTGAGCGAAATGAAAATGGCTACGTCGAAGTGAACGAGGTACTGTGTTGGTTTTTTACTTTGGTATTATAGCATGAATAATGTTAATATTAATTGTTAAATGTTTTGAATATCTTGGTAGTTTAATAAAATGGGATTATATTATGTTTTAGTATAGATATGATACTACTTTATACTCTATTGTAGTGACCGTATATTACTGTGAAAAGGATAACCCCATGTGAAGGGCGAACCCCAAAGTTCTTATCATATACTCCATGTAAATGCCCAACGGTAATTTCAAGGCCAGCCTAATGTTACTACACTTTTATTATAAATCTTACCACACTTATTATAATCTGTTTTGTTGTTACTGTTTTATATTCATGTTTTTAGTTTATGAAATAAGCTGGTTTTTTTAAAAAGAAAGTATAAAGATGAAACAGTGCGTAAGTTTGAACACAATATTTACATTGTTCACTCAACTTTTTTAGGCAGCATTTGGTTTACTTTTTACTTCCTCACTCTAGATGAATTCACACCTCGTAAAATACACTAAAAAATTTGGAGCATAGATATCTAAAATTTACTGATAAACATGTACGTACTGTATAGTATGCAGTATGTACATGTTTATCAGTAAATTGTGAAGTGGAAGTTTTGCACTTAGGAAAGTCACATTCATTTGTTCTGTGTATAAACTAGTAGTGGTCCATCATTACCAATGACAACATTTAAAGTTCCTTAGATAGATGGTAAATACCTCGGCTGTTGTTGCAGTTGCTTCTCTCTCCTTTATTCTTATAGATAAGAATTATTGAGGAGTCTATAAAGGATTTTTATATTTGCTCTCCTTTCTGTAGGCAAGCAGGATCTTGTGCAGCTGCCTGAAAATTTTACCAGGAATGATGTCTAGACAGCAGCTTTTATCTTTTATTGCGCTCATGACTTCGTACAATTCTGGAAGCTTAATCGAGATACTGGATGAATGGTAATTAGGCAGGACATCAATGAAAGACTCATCAATAGTTTTACAACATTTTAATGCAGCATTGAAATCCTCAGGCCAGTGGTTTAGAATCTGTCTGTCATTTGAGTATTGTTGTGCCCGCATGTGTGTTTAACTCGTGATTGTGTATTTCTTAAGCCCATAAATGGATTATATGGCATTTTAAAACCTGTGTATGTTGCCTTAATCAAGAAAGTCTTTGAATTTCGATAGCCTTTTCTATTCATCATTAGTTCTGTAGTATTAACATTTGACGTTGTGCCTCCAACCTCAGGTCCTTCCATCTTTGGAATAGTGCAGATAAGTGGGGCTTTGTAAGATATGCAGTACTGTATATGTTTAAAAATTTTTTAAAGTAATTGGTGTATGATGCGAGATTTCTCATTAAACCAGTGTGCATGAGAGCATTAAGTGAAGTCAATTGTTGTCTGTGCAGCATCTAGTATCAGTTTGAAACTTTGCTTACTCAATGTCTGGATCTTCCTCGGGATTTTCAGTACAGGAAACGAGGCCACAGTAATTTAGGCTCAAATTGTTTTGCAGTGTAGCACAGTTCAATTTCTTAGACACTTTGAGGTTGAATTTAGAATTTGGAGGTGGATCTTGCTAGTCAAGGATTCGTCCAACACACTTGACCCAAGCACAGCTCAATTAATGCTTACATCATTAGTACTGCTCTGTCTGGTTGCGACATATCTAGCTAGGAACTCTGATGCATCCGTGTGTTATTGGGCCATTTGCATTCATATTGCCTGTCCTAGGATGACATATAGTCCTTCCAAATACAACCTTATTTTCCCAATGCAACCATTGAAATCTCCCAGCAAGATAACCTTGTCATTTCTGTTGAGGTTTTGTAGTACTGCATCAAGGGCACAGTAGAAGTTTATTTTATTCTTTTCAATATTTAACTTAGCCGGTGATTATAATAGCTGCAACTCTGTTGCTCGACAGAAAAACTCTACGGAAAAATTCGCCAGCGATCGCTACACAGGTAGGGGGTGTACTCAACAGCGCCATCTGTCGTTCAGATACCCAGTACTCATTGTAAACAAAGAACTCAATTTTCTCTCTGTCGGGCTACCGGCAAGACCTACTAATTCGCTGTTGCTAACTGGATTTGTTTTCACAACTATTTGGTGAAGTACACTATTCTAGTTTTGAGCTTTCGCTATGCAGGTGTTTTATCTTCATCTTAAAACTTGAACTCGTTTTGGATAGATTTAATTATGGTGACAAAGAGAGTATGGACTTTCTTTCACTTTTAAATGGCCGACCCTTCCCTTAGACGGAAGTGTGTTTAGGCTTTTAGTAATTATCTTATCACGTTATAGATTTTCCTCTATATGTTTTATATCTCTCCGCCTTTATTAGGCCTCTTCGATTAACTTTCCATTTTTTATAAACATATAAAAATAAATTTTAATGCTTTGTTTATACGTATAGACCTTTCCTGAGAGTAGGCGGTCCTAACTTGGAAACCGAAGTTAATCAACGTTGAGCCCTTTATATCGTCTTTAGCTTTTAAAGAGCTAAGGATTTAAAACTTTTTAAATGTAATATTTTATGAAAGAATTTCTTTGATAGTCTTCGTACTGTTTTCAAAGATGAACTAACGTTTAGTTTTTTATGCTACGCAGTTGTTGACGTTCAGGACGTTCAACATGCGCTCTATCGTTACGATAGAGAGAGAGTGTATCACGGTTTCACTTTGCAGTAAGAGTAAATCGATTCTGACGTTTTGTTCATTCTTTCTTAGCTTAAATGTTTTAAATTCTAATTTAAAGGAACTTTTTATTTGAAAAACCTTTCAGTTTTTTCCTTTAGTCAAATAACATGTTTTTTTTTTGACGATATATAATTGGGCTCTTCTCTTAGGTGCGAAATCAAGAGAGAAAGAGATAGAGACGGAGGGAGAGAGAGGAGAGAAAACGTTCCGTTCAAGCGGGTAACGTTGTTCTCGTGTTACTCACGTCCCTAGTCGCTGTACGGGGAGGAAGGATAAAACGTTTTTAGGTTTTTATTCTCGTCCCCAGGCTATGTGCGGTGAGAGATTGAAAACGTAGTTATATGAACTAGTGTTTAGTCTCTTTCCCAGCCACTGATTTTTCTTTTTATCTTAAAATGTTTTCTGTTTTTTGCTGGTATTATGAGCTTGCATTATACGACTAATTTCGCAATTACTACCTTTTAATGAAGGGTAGAATTGCGTGTTTCAGGTAGAAATAAGTGCAAAACAGAAAATCGAAGTGATAAAGTGATATGCGCAAAGTGTTACAGTGTTGCGTCCGAGGCGCAAAGTGTTACAGTGTTGCGTCCGAGGGTTCGTCTGTTCGTGCCTGTCGTTCACCTAGTCCGGGACCTCTTACAAGCTCCCAAGCCCAGGGGAGAAGTAATGTCAAACGACTTATGGGTTCGAGAGGCCTTGACCAACGAACAGACGTTTTCCCTCTATGGTATCGGGTGTATCTTACCAAGATCTCCCCTACCATAAGACGAGAGAGACGTTGTTTCTCCTCGCCATCCGTAGGCTTTTCGCATAAGAAACCTGTCACAAGGTTTCGAAGCCCTTAAGCAAAAGTCAGTCCTTTCAGGACAGGTCCAGCGTCCTGGTTACAGCCATTAGGACAGCTCTGACCCTATGCAGTCATCGGATAACTGCTCGCCGCCTAACAAAAGCGTAACACAGACTCCGAGTGTCTTTTTTTTTTTGTAGGCAAAGTGTTGCGGTCACAGACGTTACCCTCGTCTATTACCACAACCATTTCCGTTGATCCTTAAGGGGTTGTATGGCAAAACATGCAGTTTATGCTTGCCTCCCTTATGGAAGACTATTCTGCCGATTAGTCCGTTGAGTCTAGCCGTTTATCTCATCGATATCCTGGCTTTCAGCCAACCTAACGTTCCTTTGTGCTTACTGTTGACGTTGGCGTAGCTTAGTCACGTCAGTCAGGTTGTTTAGAACCACACTCGATGCGGTCTCGTGTGGTTTTTCAGCCGCATTTGGACGTTAGGCCACTGGCTGATGCTCCTGTTGACGTTCAAGACGTTCACTAACAATCGGAGTTGACTTGTTTTGACGCTGTGCGTCAACCTCCGCATTCTAGAGTTGTTTTGACTGCTCAGTCTAGGCAGTCAAAGCAGTCTCGAGTGGACGCTGTGCGTCCTCACGCACCTGTTGTGGTTGACAGTTCAGTTGTTGACAGTTCACAGACTGTCAAGCAGTTACATGACGTTGCGTTCTGGTCCGCTACTAATGCACCAGTGAGAGACTCAGCTTTTATCGGACAAGGTTCCTGTAGATGAGGAAGTTGCTGTTCTCCCTCCTACTGATATTCCCTTGAGGACTCTGTCAGATGGAGAGGAGCCTAAAGCTGCTTAGCCTCCTATGGACTTTAATTAAATCATGATGATTTTTTTAAGGATCTTCGTCCGGATCTTTTTGTAACTGCTGCTCCTCGTTCGCCTAAACGTCAGAGCTTACACTAGGCCTAGCTACTTCGAAGCCGTTGTTTTTAAGCTAGTGCTCTCTCGCTCTCCTAGAGAGCGTTACGTTGGCTAGGCGACTGGTTTTTCACCAGGAGGAGTTTGGGGGATACAGCCTTTGCTTTCCCTTCTTTTAAACTGGGTTATAGAGCGAGAGTCTGATATGACACGAGAGAAGTTCTCGGCTTGGGAGTTCATGCCTCTGCCCAGATAGACTTCACAATTCTGGTAGACTCTCCCTGGCGCCTAGCCAGGAGACGCTCCAAGTTGTTTACAGGTCAACTTCACAGCTGTTGTCGAGCCTTTGAAGTTTTGCTGTACTATTATGTCACGCATAACAAGGCTTTCAGGGATGGTAAACGGTTCCGCCTCAGTCGCTAACCCCGTCTGTTGCCACACCTGCTCCCGTAGACCCTAAATGGGCTTTGCTGCAAGACATGCAGTCCAAGCTTGCGTCCTTGATAGAGGACTTAAATGCGGAGAAGAACCTTCTGGCCAACAACCTTCCAACCGGTCGGTTGTGCGCCCTGTTGACGCTGAGGTAACCTACTCGCGTCTGCCAGTTGAGGTGGTTCCTCCACCGATGCGACCCAGTGTGGGTTGCCAGCCGCACGTTGACGTTAAGCGACGCTCGGAGGTGGTTGTTGACGTTCAGGACGTTCAACAACCAGCAGAGGTGACTTGTTTTGACGCAGTGCGTCAACCTCAGCAACCCGGTAGGGTGTTGACTGCACAACCCAGATGGTCTAGACAGTCTCGGGTTGACGCTGTGCTTCATCGCGCACCCATGGTTGTTGACAGTTCACAGACTGTGCAGCAGTTCCATGATATTGCGTCCGGCTCCGTCACGCATCCACCAGTGCGACCGGATTCAGCGAGCCAGACGTTGCCCACTCCGTTGCCGTTTCCTCATCAGTTTCGGATGAGGAACCCTCTGATGAGGACGTTGCTGAACAACAAGACGATCAGCCCCCAGCCCTGCTATCCATCCAGAAGATGCTGAAGAAGGAACGCTGCCCAGTCAGGCTGTGGATGAGTCTGGTAGGGACGCTGTCATCCGTGGATCAATTTGTGTCACTAGGAAGACTACACCTCCGTCCTCTTCAATACCATCTAGCTTTTCACTGGAAAAAGGACAAGACGCTAGAAGCGGTCTCGATCCCGGTTTCCGAAAAGATAAAGTCTTGTCTAACTTGGTGAAAGGACAATATCAACCTAAGAGAGGGTCTTCCCCTGGCTGTTCAGACTCCCAACCACGTTCTCTTCTCGGACGCATCGGACGTAGGCTGGGGTGCGACATTAGACGGTCGGGAATGCTCGGGAATATGGAACTCGAGTCAAAGGACAATGCATTTCAACTGCAAGGAGCTACTGGCAGTACGTCTGGCCTGGAAAAGCTTCAGGTCTCTCCTTCAAGGCAAAGTGGTGGAGGTGAACTCGGACAACACCACGGCTTTGGCGTACATCTCCAAGCAAGGAGGGACCTACTCTCTGACGTTGTACGAGATCGCAAGAGACCTCCTCACCTGGTCAAAAGGTCTAAACATATCACTAGTAACGAGGTTCATCCAAGGCAACTTGAATGTCATGGCAGATTGTCTCAGTCTGAAGGGACAAATAATTCCAACCGAATGGACCCTCCACAAGGATGTATGCAAGAGACTTTGGGCCACCTGGGGCCAGCCAACCATAGATCTCTTCGCAACCTCGATGACCAAGAGGCTCCCAATATTTTGCTCACCAATCCCGGACCCAGCAGCAGTTCATATAGATGCCTTTCTCCTAGATTGGTCACATCTAGATCTATATGCATTCCCTCCGTTCAAGATTGTCAACAAGGTACTGCAGAAGTTCGCCTCTCACGAAGGGACAAGGTTGACGCTAGTTGCTCCCCTCTGGCCCGCGAGAGAATGGTTCACCGAGGTACTTCGATGGCTAGTAGACATTCCCAGAACACTTCCCCTAAGGGTGGACCTTCTACGTCAGCCACACGTAAAGAAGGTACACCAAGGCCTCCACGCTCTTCGTCTGACTGCCTTCAGACTATCGAAAGACTCTCGAGAGCTAGAGGCTTTTCGAAGGAGGCAGCCAGAGCGATTGCTAGAGCAAGGAGAACATCCACCCTTAGAGTCTACCAATCGAAGTGGGAAATCTTCCGAAACTGGTGCAAGTCAGTATCCGTATCCTCGACCAGTACCTCTGTAACTCAAATAGCTGACTTCCTCTTATATCTGAGGAAAGAACGATCTCTTTCAGCTCCCACTATCAAGGGTTACAGAAGCATGTTGGCATCAGTCTTCCGTCACAGAGGCTTAGATCTTTCCAACAATAAAGATCTACAGGACCTCCTTAAGTCTTTTGAGACCACGAAGGAGCGTCGTTTGGTTACACCTGGTTGGAATTTAGACGTGGTACTAAGATTCCTTATGTCAGACAGGTTCGAGCCGCTACAATCAGCCTCCCTGAAAGATCTCACCTTAAAGACACTTTTCCTGGTATGCTTAGCCACAGCTAAAAGAGTCAGTGAGATTCATGCCTTCAGCAAGAACATCAGATTCTCATCTGAAACGGCTACATGTTCTCTACAACTTGGTTTTCTAGCCAAAAACGAGCTGCCTTCTCGACCTTGGCCAAAATCGTTCGATATTCCAAGCTTATCGTATGGTTGGAAATGAACTAGAAAGAGTCTTATGCCCTGTAAGAGCTCTTAAGTTCTATTTAAAACGAACTAAACCTTTACGAGGCCCGTCTGAAGCTTTATGGTGTTCAGTTAAGAAACCATCTTTGCCTATGTCAAAGAATGCTTTATCCTATTTTATCAGACTGTTAATACGAGAAGCTCATTCCCATCTGAATGAGGAAGACCAAGCTTTGCTGAAGGTAAGGACACACGAAGTTAGAGCTGTCGCAACTTCCGTGGCCTTTAAACAAAATAGATCTCTGCTAAGTATAATCGACGCAACCTATTGGAAAAGCAAGTCAGTGTTCGTGTCTTTTTATCTTAAGGATGTCCAGTCTCTTTACGAGAACTTCTACACTCTGGGACCATTCGTAGCAGCGAGTGCAGTAGTGGGTGAGGGCTCAACCACTACAATTCCCTAATTCCATAACCTTTTTAATCTTTCTCTTGAAATGTTTTTATTGTTGTTTTTGGGTTGTCCGGAAGGCTAAGAAGCCTTTCGCATCCTAGTTGATTTGGCGGGTGGTCAAAGTCATTTCTTGAGAAGCGCCTAGATTAGAGGTTTTGATGAGGTCCTGTTGTATGGGTTGCAACCCTTGATACTTCAGCTCCTAGGGGTCGCTCAGCATCCTAAGAAGATCGCGAGGCTCCGTAAGGAAGACGTACTTAAAAAGGCAGAGTAATTGTTCAAGTCGACTTCCTTACCAGGTACCTATTTATTTTGTTTAGTTATTTTGATAACTTCTAAAATGAAATAAAAATTCTTAGCTCATATGATGTAAACATATTTTGCTGGTCTCTACCCACCCCCCTGGGTGTGAATCAGCTATTATAATCACCGGCTAAGTTAAATATTGAAAAATGTTATTTTGATAATAAAATAAATTTTTGAATATACTTACCCGGTGATTATAAATTAAAGGACCCTCCCTAATAGAGACACAGTGGACCGAGGAGAAAATTGAGTTCTTTGTTTACAATGAGTACTGGGTATCTGAACGACAGATGGCGCTGTTGAGTACACCCCCTACCTGTGTAGCGATCGCTGGCGAATTTTTCCGTAGAGTTTTTCTGTCGAGCAACAGAGTTGCAGCTATTATAATCACCGGGTAAGTATATTCAAAAATTTATTTTATTATCAAAATAACATATTTCATCAGTTTCTAGTATTGGGGTGTAAGTGCTGACGAGTGTCCAGAAATATCCTTTTTTTCCAGTGGAGTACTCGGTCATATGTCTTTTATTGACACTTGTGGCTTTCAAGTAGGTCTGTGAGGTTTTTGGTCTTTGTAACAAAACCCACACCACGAATACTTAGTGAATCTTTTTGTAAGACTCTGGAAGAAGGTTCATTCATCACCCACTAAGGGTAGAGAATCTTCACATGGGAGGCAACTTTCACTGAGTATAGCAGTGTCTAAATTGTTTTCAGGAAGTTTGTTAGAAAATACTTCAGTTCTCCTTGGTGGTCCTGTAGTTTCATCAGTAGTCTGATCTCGAAGAGAATTTATGTTGTAGGTTCCGAAGATTAGTTTATGCTTAATTTATTTTCTTGAAGACAACATATTTTGTGAATGCTGACTGATTTCTTTTACTTAGCTTTACAATTCTAAAACATTACATATGGGTTGGTATTGAACAGAGAAAGTGAAACAGTAATGTTTGTAAATGTATAGGAGAATGGTTTAAGAAAAATTACTTCTGGATATAATTCATAATTTGCAGAGATCGGTAACCAGTTTGCACTTCTAGGAATCCTTAAGTGTACTCAAGTTTTTTTTTTAATTCATATCATGAGAATTCAAGTTTTTTTTTATAAATTCAAAATCTAGATTTTTTTCAAGTTATTCATCAATTTCAGTTGGAAAGATGTTTCACTTTTTATTTTGAACTCACATCATATGTGTCCATACCCTTAATTTCATCATGATTTTTTTTTCCCAATTAAAATTATGCAAATTACCGTTTTCATGAATAGTACTTACCTGGCAGTTATATATATATATATATAGCTGATATCTCTAAATCGGCAGAATTTTTCAAAACGAGGCAACCGCCTTGTGGTGGTTGGGAGGTAGGTGGTAACACCCGTCACAGGGAGTTTTTCGAATCATTTTCCCTTCGCTTTTTTGGACTTCGTTTGGTGAAGTACACTGATTTAGGGATTTGGCAATCGTGTTTTATTATTATTATTTACAGTACTTTGTTTATCATGGGTGATAACTTAATTTTCGTGTTTGTGCGAGTGATGTATGCAAGGTGAGGTTACCGAAAGTGTCGGTTGATCCTCACAGTTTGTATGCAGAGGTTTTGTTTGTGCACTATATTTTAGGTGCAAAGTTTTTTATCCTGATGACGGAAATACGTTCCGGCAACTCTATGACGTCACAGTTGTGTGACGTAATCTTCATGTATGTCTTGCAAATTCTCTTTATTTGTTTTATGTAAAGAATGGAAGGAATTCCACTTATATAAGTTTTTTAACTTTTAATGTAAAATTTTAAAGAAATATTTGTCCATTTGGTATTCGTTCTTTAAATCATCGATCTAATTTCATAAATTAATAGAACTAGCGTATGGTTAATTTACACTGTTACTCGTTACTATCGGTGCAGTCCCAACATGCCTTGGTAGCGTTCTTTTCGATATGGTAATTAAAGTGTTGGCTATTATACTCCAACAACAACGATATGGGAATTCTAGTTTTAGTAGTATTTTCGTTCCTATTGTTTACATTTATATACATAGATACGTTATTGCTATATCTGTTCTTTTTATCATTACAACTCGCTTGTTTTTGAAAACCCTTTTGAATTAATTGTGGATTACATTTGTTTTCCCTTTTTCTGTTCTTTTTATTCTTTAACGTATAACTTTCCCGGCGTTTTTATGTAACTACCGGGTAGGTTTTTATGACATTTAATTTTACCGGTGGTTATATGTAATTACCGGGTGAGTGTGTTCAACATCTTTTTTTTAATCTCAACTCTTGCCCGGTGGTTTTATCTTTTTGTGACCGCCGGGTAAGTATGTTTGAAAGTTTATTTCATTATGGAAATGTCAGTTTAATATTTTATAAAAATATTTTGTTACAGTTTATATAGCAAGTACTAGAGACGATTTTGCTTTCTCATTCAAGCCCGTGGCAGAAGAATAAGTTCTCTCACAACGGGCAGGACTAATTATGGTCTTTTGTGTAAGAGTTTAATAGTGCAAGTTTCAGTGCTAAATTAGGCATTGGATTCTTTCAGCACAGTGGACGTCGTTTTCCTAGCTTTAGACCTCTTCCAAGCTCCCCGGCCCATGGGAGAAGGAACGTCGATCGGCGAAAGGAAACGAGAGGCGTTAGCTCACGAGCAAACACCCTCGCGAGCGTTCCTGTTAACGTTCCCAAGAATGCTCACCCTTGCCATGGGAAAGCAAAGAGCGTTGAACGTTTAGATTCTTACACTGCTTTTAGAGTTTTGCATTGCATCACTTTTGATTTTAATGGCAATACTTTAAGCCATAGATATTCGCTGATAATATCAATGCTTACAAACCATCATTGACTCGGTTTTTGTCCCAGAGCGTCAGTCGGCCTTATGAACCCTCTGGTCGGAACCGAACGCGCCGAGCGGCATAATGAATATCATTTTGCCTTAACGCTCGGCGCTAAGTCTTTCAAGACAGGACGAATGCAGCCTCGTCTTTCAGGGCAATGCAGCCTCGTCTTTCAGGGCGAATGCTGCCTCGTCTTTCAGGACGAATGCGGCCTCGTCTTTCAGGGCGAATGCGGCCTCGTCTTTCGGGGCGAATGCGGCCTCGTCTTTCGGGGCGAATGCGGCCTCGTCTTTCGGGGCGAATGCGGCCTCGTCTTTCGGAGCGAATGCGGCCTCGGCTTTCGGGACGAGTGCGGCCTCGTCTTTCGGGGCGAGTGCGGCCTCGTCTTTCGGGGCGAGTGCGGCCTCGTCTTTCGGGGCGAGGGCCGCCTCGTCTTTCGGGGCGAGGGCCGCCTCGTCTTTCGGGGCGAGGGCCGCCTCGTCTTTCGGGGCGAGGGCCGCCTCGTCTTTCGGGGCGAGGGCCGCCTCGTCTTTCGGGGCGAGGGCCGCCTCGTCTTTCGGGGCGAGAGCCGCCTCGTCTTTCGGGGCGAGGGCCGCCTCGTCTTTCGGGGCGAGGGCCGCCTCGTCTTTCGGGGCCAGGGCCGCCTCGTCTTTCGGGGCGAGGGCCGCCTCGTCTTTCGGGGCGAGGGCCGCCTCGTCTTTCGGGGCGAGGGCCGCCTCGTCTTTCGGGGCGAGGGCCGCCTCGTCTTTCGGGATGATAGGACGATCGCCGCCTTGTCCTTTCAGGGGGACGCCACGTCTTAATAGATCTTTGTCAAGGATGACTTTAGTGATCACTTTTCTCCTGTTGAATTGTTTGAGGTTAACAGAAGGAGAGGATCCTAAGTTCTGTTGCTCCATGTTCCCCACCCTCTGAGTTTTCACGTGGTCATTAATGGAGCTTTAAGAATATATTAATTTTTGTTTCTTAAAACAGAAACCTTTGATGACTAACAACAGTAGGAGCCAGACTTTGCTACTTCTGGCGAGCCTGGGAGAGGAGAGGAGCAGACCTTTGGTCCGTGTTTTTACTAAGGATGGATGCGAAATCTTTTTCCTAGTGAATCCTCCTTTGTTAGTTACTCCGATAAGACTTTTCTGCCTAACCGACTTTGCAACTTCAATGTCTCTCTTTTGGGAGAGGGAGTCTTTTTTCCGGTCCTGGACGTAAATGCTCTTTACACCTTCGTTCAGAAGTCAAAGTTCTCCATGGAGACATCAAATCTTTGGAGAAGAGGGTAGCAGACCTTTGGTCAGTACTTCTTCTGAAGGAGGATTACTTTTTCCTTTTATAGGGAAACCTCCTTTAATTTTTAGCAACAACGATTCTCTCTCCCAGTTCTAGAGAGGAGTCTAAGTGGCAGGCTATGCAATCAAACTTTATCTGAGGTTTGTTTACAAGAAAGAACGGGTGTAGAATGGGTCAGTTTCGGGCGTGTGTTTTGGTCTCAGCTCCGCCCCTCTCATGTTCACGTAACTTTTGCTTTATGTAGCGGAATACTGCTCTCTGGAGAAATCAGAGCGTCCCTGTATCTGGATTTTTAGATAACGTTGAGCCTATCAAATAATTAGGTCTTCCTGTCAACAAGAAGAGTGTCTTCTGACACCAGGACGCTCAGCACCATGTCTTTTAGAACGTTCAGCGTCTCGCTCTGTTAACCTCTCGGCTCCACGTCTTACAGGTTCCACGTCTTACAGGACTTTTGGCACCACGTCTTACAGGACTATCGGCGCCACGTCTTACAGGACGATCGGCGCCTCGTCTTACAGGACGATCGGCGCTTCGTCTTTCAGGACGCTCGACGTCGAAGTTCTAGCATGAGGCATGACTTTGAACATGAGAATCTAGGACTTCGTGATGACACTAGTCGAATCGTGTGTCGAGATCAAGGACGCCTTCGTTCTGATCTCTTGGATCCAGAAAGGAGGTTTGTTCTAGGGCAAGAAACATCGGGGCAAACATGCTCAGCAGGAAGAGACTTGTTTTTCCCTCAGAATGGTCTCTCAACCCGCAAGTCTGTCAGTCTCTGGATGTTGTGGGGCAGACCTGTAACAGACCTTTTTGCCTCCAACTGGAAGAAGAGGATCCCCTACTGCTGCTCCCTAGTCCCGGACGAGGAAGTTCTAGCAGTGGACTCCTTGATGGATTGGACGGGGGTGGACATGTTTGCGTTGCCCCCGTTCGAGATCATCAATCTGGTCTTCAGGAAATTTGCTTCCTCGATTCGGGGCGAATGATCCTAGCGGCTCCATTCTGGCCTGCTAGGGAATGGTTTTCGGAAGTGATGGGCATGTTGATGGACTTCGGCAAGTCCAGATCTTCTCAAACAGCCCCACTTCGAGAGGTATCATCAAAACCCCCTCGCTTTCAAACTGACTTCCTTCAGACTGACTAGAAGCTTGTCAGATCTCGAGGCTTTTCGGCACAAGCGACGAAATCTATCGCCAGAGCAAGGAGGATCTCTTCACAAAGAGTCTACCAATCCAGGTGGGAGACCTTTAGAGCTTGGTGCAGGCGGCACAAGTTTCCTCATCCACTACCTCTCTGAGCCAGATTGCAGACTTCTTCTTGTACCTCAGACAGGATGCTAAGCTGGCTGTATCTACCATCAATGGATACAGCAGTATGCTCTCCGCCGTCTTTAGGCATAGAGGCCTAGAGTTGTCCCAAAATCAAGGTTTGCAGGACCTCATTGGGTCTTTTCAGACGACGTAATAGGTACTCTTAAACCTGGATGTGGTGTTTTAAGTTTCTGTGCTCCAAGGAAAGACTCCTCTGCCCAGTTAGGTCCCTCAAAGTTTTTTTGGCTCACACTATGAACGTGAGCTGTGCATCCAACTTGTTATGGTGTTCAGTGAAAGATCCGCCAAAAACCCCTGTCTAAGTATGCTTTGTCCTTTTTCCTGAGGGAGAAAATTAGGGAAGCCCACCTCTTATGTGAGGAGGAACACTTCGCCCTGTTGAAATTACGGGCTCACGAAGTGAGAGCCATTGCTACCTCTCTGGCATATCAGGAATATATGTTAGTTAGGCTATTCATGGATGCAATTTTCTGGAGGAGCAACTCTGTCTTCGCTTCTCATTTACTTAGAGAGGTGAGAGTAGACTTTGGCAAGTGCTATACCTTGGGCCCATACATAGCTGCGGTTTCTGTATTAGGCAAAGGAGTTAATAACCCCACTCATCCTTGGTTTATATGCATGTATGAGGGTTTGTGTTTTTATGATAGTCTGAGGACTTCGTCTTGTGGTGTGGTTCCCTCAGTCTAGATAGATAGTTTGTCTATGTTGCAGGGTTAGGTGGTTAGTTTTAGTAAGGTTGCAGTTTTTATTATATGAGGCGAAGGTAGTTTCTGAAGTCTAGTCAAGTTGTTGGTCTTATCCCTTTGACATACTCGATTGAGTTTTTTGCAGCATTACAGGCTTACTCCTGGATAAACTCTCCTAAGGGAAAGCCACTCTAAAGGCTGTACCTTTGAATCAGCTACCTTAGCAGACAAGGAATCAAGGTGTTTTTATCTCCTACAACTCTTTTGTTGTTTCCCCAACGATGTTTACAGTCTGTTTCCCTCCTCCAAATGTGTGAATCAGCTATATATATATAACTGCCAGGTAAGCACTATTCATAAAAATGGAGTTTTTATGATAAAACAAAGTTTTATGAATACTTACCTGGCAGTTATATATATATTCGAAGGCCCACCCACCTCCCCTCAGGAGACAGGTCGGGCATAGATGAACTGAAGTCTTGGACACGGGAATGATTCCTTGGACCACCCTGTGACGGGTGTTACCACCTACCTCCCAACCACCACAAGGCGGTTGCCTCGTTTTGAAAAATTCTGCCGATTTAGAGATATCAGCTATATATATATAACTGCCAGGTAAGTATTCATAAAACTTTGTTTTATCATAAAAACTCCATATTAAGACTTGGTTGGCATATTTTATTCTTCCTATTTAGAAAGTGGCATAGGACCCATGGTATAATATCCTGACCTTATTAAGCTCACTGCTAAAGGATGGGGATACGTAATTGAAGGCTGTATAATTTTATCCACCGCAGATATCTTGGCTGTCATCATGAAATGTACAGTGATAAAATATGGAATTGAATAGGAAAGCACAATCTGGTATTATTCTTGAAGATTCTCCTGTGTTTGGAAGAGTATTAATATACTATGGTAATTGTGCCCTTTTGCTCCATCTATAATAAGCAAGCTTGAGATTGTGTAGTACTTTTACGATTGCGGTTTGCACGTTGCAGCAAGACTATGGGTAATCCATAAATCTTTGCACATATTTTTGCGTTTGCCACTTGCCTTACTTCTTTTGGAAACCAGTTTGCAGACTCAGGTGGTCAATAATTTGAAAAATAACTTCTGAAAATGCTTTAAAAGTTCACTTGCATGCAGGCTTAAATTTTAGGATTTTTAAATCACTAATTCTGATGCTTTTTTTTATGTTTTTTTCTGAAGTAAGTTTCAGTATTTTGAGCACATTGAGAGAGATGTAGGTATCCTAGCACAGTTGCACATAATTAGATGTATAGTACAATAGTTAGGGATCTGTAAATCTTTTTGTAGGTACCTTCCCACTTTTAATATATTACTGTAGTTCAAAATTTACTTATGACCTAATGAGCTTTTTGTTCATCTTTCAAGTAAGTATACACTTTATGATGTACAGTAACTTAAATTTTTTAGAAGAACATTCTGCAGATTTAATTGTTTGTGAAAAATATGGAAAGTGTGGGCTTTATGGGAATTCTTATTTGCATATTTATGCATTTGTTTGAAAGGTTATGCTTAGTGACGTATTTTTTCACAGCACGAAAATAACTGGTTTATTTGAACCTTTTCTTTGTGGCGTCTTGAATTTTAGGTGGTGTGGCCATGTTACTTTCATTCTAGCTTAATTGTGTTGTGATTTTACATCTTCATTCAACTGCAAAATCAAACTACGGCTATCAAAAAAGGACTAGGATGAACCCCGTCCAGTAAAACAGTATAGGACTAAGCCTGCGTCTAAACTGGCAATAATTCGGGATGTGCAGGCAGAGCTAAGGGCTTAAGCTGAATTATATAATACATTGATTCCAGTGAGACAACTTTCACACACAGAGTTGACGATGTTGGTTGAAACGGTCTTGTTGGAATCGGTGTATTTCTAATTCATAAGCCTGACTACCCTCTGTGTGTATTTAGCTTTAGGTTATCATATTCCTGTAACCTTTGGTTTATATTGTTGAAATAATGGAATCTGCTCTTCCTCATTACATTTACAGGACTTTTTATATAATGATTTAAAAAGAATAGTCAACGTTGTGGATTATCAGTAGAAGCCGAGTACAGTATGTGGTCAAATGCCATTTTGCAATAGATTGGGAAAACGTATTTCAAGGAACTTTAGATGCTTTTGCACGGGACCTGTTTCTTATCCTAATATTTTCATTCGTAAAATAAATTCATAATTAGAATCATGCTTCAGATTGTAGAAAAGTTTCTGGGCTTCGACCAATTAAATGTTTCTGATAATTGTTAGAGATTCAGTAGTTTATAGGTCCTCCAATGTTTTAATCATATGTGGGAAGATTTCAAAATATTGATTATAGGTGCATATTTTAAAACCTTAAATAGAGATATGTTAAGATCTTATAAATAAGATTTTATTTTCATTTTGTGTGTTTATGTTTTCAGTTCCTGGAGACCAGTGTCCCCAATATATACTGTGGTGGAGATATTGCCTTGTTCCCTCTGTTTCTTCACGATGGAGCTCGTGTCGCAATTGGCCACTGGCAAGTTGCCCTCGGCCACGGGGCTTATGCCGCCCGTAACATGATGGGTCAGGGTGTGCCTGTTCGATCCGTGCCGTTCTTCTGGTCGGTTTTGTATGGGAAGAGTTTACGATACACAGGTGAGAACTTTGTTTCGCTCATTGCAAAAGGTTAGGCTTTTTTCATTTTTCCTAAACTTCAGAGGGCTTTTTATGCTATAAGTTAGTAAGTTACTGTTTGACCTTTATTTATAGGAATACAGTATTGTACATTATCTAATCAACTTTCAAGTCATACTTGCTCTTCATCATTCAATTTACTAATTTCCAATATTAATCTTACCCGATGATCATGTAGCTGCAACTCTGTTGCCCGACAGAAAAAACCTACGGTCGGGATACGCCAGCGATCGCTATACAGGTGGGGGTGTACAACAACAGCGCCATCTGTCGAGTAGGTACTCAGGTACTTCTTGTCAACAAGAACCAATTTTCTCTCTGTCGTGCCACCGGCAAGACCTACTTGATACGCTGTTGTTTCTGGAGTTGATTTCACGCTATTTGGTGATGTATTCTTTCTAGATATTAGCTTTCGCTGTACAGGAGTTATTATCATTACCTTATCAAGCTTTTTTGATTAGATTTGGATTATTTGTTGACGACTTGGATAGATTTTGGATTCCCCCCTTTGGCTAATTCAAGATGTCTGACCATACTCAAGTCCCCAAGTACAGGCAGTGTAGCGCTAGGGACTGTTCTAGGCGTCTTCCGAAGGCCTCTATAGATCCTCACACCGTTTGTTCCAATTGTAGGGGTAAATCCTGTCAATTGGAAGATCGATGTGAGGAATGCGCTGGGCTTTCAGAATTCGATTTTAATGAATTCCTTAAGAATGCACGTAGGCTAGAGAAGGATAGGATCAGGAGGAGTTCGTCTCGCTCTTTTGATTTTTCCTCTCCCCATGCCCCTCAACCTATTCCTTCCCCTGTAGTGGTGACTCCCGACCCTTCTACGAGCTCTCAGCAACCCTCGATGGCGGACATGATGCGTGCCATTCAGGCTCTTGGTGACAGAGTGGAGTCATTAGCTAATGACCGCAATCAACTCTTGGCCGATGTCAAAGAGTTGAAGGAGAAAAGTGCAGTGGGAAGTGTAGTGAGTGCACGTGCGGTGAAAAGTGTCAGTGTCAGTGTTACGCATGAGGGTGCATCTGTTCGTGCCAGTCGTCCTCCCAGTCCGGGACCTCTTGCAAGCTCCCAAGCCCAGGGGAGAAGCAATGTCGAAGGACCAAAGGGTTCGACAGGCCTTGATCAGCGTACAGATGTACCCTCAGTGGTTGCGGACGTATCTTGCAGAGATCGTCCCATCCACAAACAGACGAGTGAGCCCATTCATTCCTCGTCTGTGGAAGAAGTTTCTAGGCAGAAACGCTGGACCAAGGTCTCACGACCTCTCAAGCGCAAGGTCCCTTCCGAGCGAGTCCAACGGCCCAGGTGTAGCCACTGGGTCAGTTCGGACTCGCCGCAGTCTTCCGAAGACTGCACACCTCCCAAGAGAGGTAGAGTGGTTCCGCAGCAGGCAATCACTCCGGCTGTTGCCGCACCAACCGCTGTAGACCCTAAGTGGTCTATGCTGCAGTCTATGCAGACTCAGCTAGCTTCGTTCATGCAGGAGTATCGTGCTGAGAAGGTTGACACTGCACCTGTTAACCTACAACCTGCCACGGTTGTGCGCTCAGCAGACACTGCGGCTGCCTGCTCCCACACTCCGGCTGTGAGAGCTCCACCACCGATGCGCAGTCGACCCTGCCAGACGCATGGTGACGTTAGCCGACATGCGGCACCCTCCGTTGACATGCGTGAGCTACCGCATCAGCAGTGGGAAGGTACTGTCAAGCTGCCGTGTTTTGACGCAATGCGGCAGTCTCCGCAACCCACGGCAGTCCCCACCACGCACCATCACTCCGCTTTTGTTGTTGCCAGCTCTCAGACTGACCAGCAGCGGCATGATGTTGGATCCAGTGCAGCTACGCATGCACCCGTGCTGCCGGATTCAGCCGTTCAGCTTTCTTCTCCTCCTTTGCCGCTTCCTCCTCAGCATTCGGATGAAGGAGTCTCTGATGACGACGAAGCTGCGCATTTGGACGATCAACACTCCGACATAGAGGAACCCAAGACTTCGCCTCCCTCCTTAGACTTTAGGAAAGTCCTTGCCCTGTTTAAGGAGTTGTATCCGGACCAGTTTGTGTCTGCAACCCCGCGCTCACCTCCCTCTGAGTTCGCTTTAGGCATGCAGTCAGCAGCTCCTGCCTTTACGAAACTCGTACTCGCGCGCTCATCCAAGAGAGCTTTAAGGGTACTGGGAGAGTGGTTGCAGTCCAAGAAGCAACTTGGTAAGACATCCTTCATCTTTCCACTGACCAAGCTTGCTTCCAAATCTAGCGTCTGGTATGCCACGTGAGAAGATCCCAGCTTGGGAGTTCCTGCCTCTGCCCAGGGCGACTTCTCAAGTCTGGTAGACTCTCCTCGCAGACTGGCTATGAGACGCTCCAAGATTTGCTGGACCTTTTCGGATATGGACCATCTTTTGAAGGGAGTTTTTCGTGCGTTTGAGATCTTCAACTTCCTGGACTGGTGTTTGGGAGCGTTAAGCAGAAAGACCTCCCCTTCGGATAAGGACTCTGCCATGCTCATCATGTCATGCATGGACAAAGCCATTCGGGATGGGTCTGGCGAGCTTGCGGCTTCGTACGTGTCTGGAGTTCTTAAGAAGCGAGATCACCTTTGCTCCTTCTTGTCGGCGGGGGTCACACCATGTCAGAAGTCAGAGTTGATGTTTGCTCCGCTTTCCAAGTGTCTCTTTCCTGAAGAGCTGATCAAGGGGATTGCCGCCTCGTTGATCCAGAAGGATACCCATGACCTGGTGGCGTCATCCGCACGTAAAGTCACAGCTTTACCTTCCGTGCCTAGACCTAGGATGGACACACCAGCATCTAGGTTCATTCCGCCCTTTCGTGGCAGAACCTCCAGCAGAGGAGGTACCCGTGCCGATAGTCAACGTGGCAAAAAGAAGAAGGGTTCCAAGTCCTCAAAAGGCAGAGTCTGACTGCCAACCTCTCCAGACAGCAGTGGGAGCCAGGCTCAAGAACTACTGGCAGGCCTGGGAGAACAGGGGTGCAGACGCACAGTCTGTGAAGTTGCTCAGAGAGGGGTACAGGATTCCATTCTTGCGCAAGCCCCCTCTAGCAACTACTCCCATCGACCTCTCTCCCAGGTACAGAGAGGAGGACAAGAGGCTAGCTTTACAGCAAGAGGTGTCTCTCTTGCTACTAAAGGGAGCGGTAGTCATAGTCCGGGACCATCAATCCCCGGGCTTCTACAACCGTCTCTTCTTAGTAGAGAAGAAGACAGGAGGGTGGAGACCGGTGCTGGACGTCAGTGCTCTCAATGCCTTTGTCACCAAGCAGACGTTCACCATGGAGACGACGAAGTCGGTGCTAGCATCGGTCAGGAAGGAAGACTGGATGGTCTCGTTGGACCTAAAGGACGCGTACTTTCATGTCCCCGTCCATCCAGACTCCCAACCTTTCCTAAGGTTCGTCTTTGGAAAGGTCGTTTACCAGTTCCAAGCCCTGTGCTTTGGCCTAAGCACGGCACCTCTAGTGTTTACCAAACTGATGAGGAATATTGCCAAATTCCTGCATTTGGCAGACATCAGAGCCTCCCTCTATTTGGACGACTGGCTTTTAAGAGCTCCGTCAAGTCGTCGCTGTCTGGAGAATCTCAAATGGACTATGGATCTGACCAAGGAATTGGGTCTCCTGGTCAATATAGAAAAGTCCCAACTCGTTCCATCCCAAACCATAGTCTATCTAGGTATGGAGATTCAGAGTCGAGCTTTTCGGGCTTTTCCGTCGGCCCCCAGAATCAGTCAAGCCCAAGAATGCATCCAGAGCATGCTGAAAAGGAACCGATGTTCAGTCAGACAGTGGATGAGTCTAATAGGGACGCTTTCATCGCTGGCCCTGTTCATCGCGTTAGGGAGACTCCACCTCCGACCCCTTCAGTTTCACCTAGCTGCTCACTGGAGAAAGGACATGACGTTAGAAGCGGTCTCAGTTCCTATATCCGAAGAGATGAAGTCTGCACTGACTTGGTGGAAGAACAGCATTCTTCTCAAGGAAGGTCTACCACTGGCTGTTCAGACCCCCGACCACCTTCTCTTCTCGGACACGGGCTGGGGTGCGAAACTGGACGGTCGGGAATGCTCGGGCACGTGGAATCCGGATCAAAGAGCACTTCACATCAACTGCAAGGAGCTACTGGCAGTTCATCTGGCCTTGAGAAGCTTCAAGTCCCTCCTTCTAGGCAAGGTGGTGGAGGTGAACTCCGACAACACTACAGCCTTGGCGTACATCTCCAAGCAAGGAGGGACTCATTCGAGGAAGTTGTTCGAGATTGCAAGGGACCTCCTCACCTGGTCAAGAGATCGAAAGATATCGCTTGTAACGAGGTTCATTCAAGGCGACATGAATGTCATGGCAGACCGCCTCAGCCGGAAGGGTCAGGTCATCCCTACAGAGTGGACCCTTCACAAGAATGTTTGCAACAGACTATGGGCCCTGTGGGGTCAGCCCACCATAGATCTGTTCGCTACCTCGATGACCAAGAGGCTCCCAAATTATTGCTCACCGATTCCGGACCCAGCAGCAGTTCACGTAGATGCCTTTCTTCTGGATTGGTCCCATCTAGACCTGTATGCGTTCCCCCCGTTCAAGATTGTCAACAAGGTACTGCAGAAGTTCGCCTCTCACGAAGGGACACGGTTGACGTTGGTTGCTCCCCTCTGGCCCGCGAGAGAATGGTTCACCGAGGTACTGCAATGGCTAGTAGACGTTCCCAGGACTCTTCCTCTAAGAGTGGACCTTCTGCGTCAGCCGCACGTAAAGAAGGTACACCCAAGTCTCCACGCTCTTCGTCTGACTGCCTTCAGACTATCGAAAGACTCTCAAGAGCTAGAGGCTTTTCGAAGGAGGCAGCCAGAGCGATTGCCAGAGCAAGGAGGACATCCACTCTCAAGGTCTACCAGTCAAAATGGGAAGTCTTCCGAAGCTGGTGCAAGGCGAATTCAGTTTCCTCAACCAGTACCTCTGTAACGCAGATAGCTGACTTCCTTTTACACCTAAGGAATGTAAGATCCCTATCAGCTCCTACGATCAAAGGTTACCGAAGCATGTTGGCAGCGGTCTTCCGCCACAGAGGCTTAGATCTTTCCACCAACAAAGATCTACAGGACCTCCTTAAGTCTTTTGAGACCTCAAAGGAGCGTCGGTTAGCCACACCAGGGTGGAACTTAGATGTGGTTTTAAGGTTCCTGATGTCAGCAAGGTTCGAACCGCTTCAATCAGCCTCTTTTAAAGATCTCACTTTGAAGACTCTTTTCCTCGTTTGCTTAGCAACAGCTAAAAGAGTCAGTGAGATACACGCCTTCAGCAGGAACATAGGTTTTACATCTGAAACGGCTACATGTTCCTTACAGCTTGGTTTTTTAGCTAAAAACGAGCTCCCTTCTCGTCCTTGGCCCAAATCGTTCGAGATTCCAAGCCTGTCCAGTTTGGTTGGAAACGAACAAGAGAGAGTACTTTGCCCAGTAAGAGCTCTTAAGTACTATTTAAGACGTACAAAGCCATTACGAGGACAATCAGAAGCTTTATGGTGTTCTATTAAGAAACCCTCTTTACCGATGTCGAAGAACGCAGTTTCTTATTACATCAGGCTTTTGATTAGAGAAGCCCATTCTCATCTGAATGAGGAAGACCACGCTTTGCTGAAGGTAAGGACACATGAAGTTAGAGCTGTCGCTACTTCAGTGGCCTTCAAACAGAACCGTTCTCTGCAGAGTGTAATGGATGCAACCTATTGGAGAAGCAAGTCAGTGTTCGCATCATTTTACCTTAAAGATGTCCAGTCTCTTTACGAGAACTGCTACACCCTGGGACCATTCGTAGCAGCGAGTGCAGTAGTAGGTGAGGGCTCAACCACTACATTCCCATAATCCCATAACCTTTTTTAATCTTTCTCTTGAAATGCTTTTATTGTTGTTTTTGGGTTGTACGGAAGGCTAAGAAGCCTTTCGCATCCTGGTTGATTTGGCGGGTGGTCAAATTCTTTCTTGAGAAGCGCCTAGATTAGAGGTTGTGATGAGGTCCTTTAGTATGGGTTGCAGCCCTTCATACTTCAGCACCTAGGAGTCGCTCAGCATCCTAAGAGGATCGCGAGGCTCAGTAAGGAAGATGTACTTAAAAAGGCAGAGTAATGGTTCAAGTCGACTTCCTTACCAGGTACTTATTTATTTTATGTTTGTTATTTTGAATAACTGCTAAAATGAAATACGGGATACTTAGCTTCTAATGTTAACATGTATGCTGGTCTCCACCCACCCCCCTGGGTGTGAATCAGCTACATGATCATCGGGTAAGATTAATATTGGAAAATGTTATTTTCCTTAGTAAAATAAATTTTTGAATATACTTACCCGATGATCATGAATTTAAGGACCCTCCCTTCCTCCCCATAGAGACCCAGTGGACCGAGGAGAAAATTGGTTCTTGTTGACAAGAAGTACCTGAGTACCTACTCGACAGATGGCGCTGTTGTTGTACACCCCCACCTGTATAGCGATCGCTGGCGTATCCCGACCGTAGGTTTTTTCTGTCGGGCAACAGAGTTGCAGCTACATGATCATCGGGTAAGTATATTCAAAAATTTATTTTACTAAGGAAAATAACATTTTTTTCAACAGGTCATGGAAGGTATGATGAAGTTTTGATATCGGGAAGCCTTGATAATCTGTCCTTCATCGCGTATTACATCAATGATGATCGCGTTGTGGCCTTGGCAAGTTTAGGGAAGGATCCAGCGGCGGCAAAATATGCCGAGTCGCTCAATAAAGGAGAATTCCTAACTAAATCTCAGGTACTAGAGGATGGTGACATTGCCTTGAAACTATAAGAGGTTCTGTGTTGTTGTGCTTGTGTGTCTTGATGGTGTTCGTGCCTTTGTACGTTTTTGTTATCTTAAGTGAGATTAGTTTAAAGAAGAATCACTTATTTTTTGTACATATGACATCACATATTTTTTTAATCAAGGTCTGTGTGGCCTATTTGTACATGGCACAGGGCCACCTATATTTAGCATTACCTGGTGTAAATTTTGCATTGAAGAGAAATTTGATATAATGAAAACCAAATCTAATTTATATTTTTCGGCAAGGATTTTCCTTTGTACTTAATAAACAAAGACTGGCTTATACATTTGACTATTATTTGATCTGATTATGCAGGCAAGCATTCTAGAATTGAAAAGATAGGTTTTTCAAAGATTGTGTGATATTAATTATAAGCATAACAAAGAACTTGGGATTTCTTCAATTTTTTTTTCCTTTGTTATGGGTCATGTGCTACAAACAAGTTTGGTTATGGACTTGTCCCCTCAGAATGTCTCACATTTTGGACCCTATCTTGGTTCTTGTTCGTTTCTAGTTTTGTGAAATGTCCAGAGGTGAGGTAGATGTCAGGTTTTGTGGTGTATGTGTAACTTGGCACTTTGGATTATGCTATATGCTACTGTACACTTTAAGGAAAAAGAATGGCCTTGTAGTTTTTACTGTCTTTAATTCTAAGGTTTTTTTTTAATTTGTGTACGGGATATTGTTCTGGTGCATGCAAACCCTCTATTTTTTTTCTACTGTGTTGGAATCTCATTAATGGTTAAAGACAAAGTGTTTTTTTGTATTCTTTCTTTTTTCAAAAATGATCTTCAATCATGAGGTTATTTTCTACTGATAATTTGAAAGTATGAGCGAATTATGTACAGTGCATCTAATGGCATCACTTTTGTACATCATTTTATGTACTTTACAGTCTTTTATGTTTATTTCATGCTACAGTACAGTATAAAATATCAATATTATCAGTTTTCTAGTGACTTATCTCCGTCGCGATGTTTTTCCTCAGTAACGTACGTAATATCTCTTTGGAACTTTTGACACAATGTGGTCAAGCTTGCTGTTTCTTTTATAGTAATAGGATGCGCGGAAGTCTCCTTCTTTTTATTGTCAATTCGTGCATTTATGAATGCTTTAAGGACAAGATCTTGTTACATATCAATCATACATTCCAGTATCTCTCTTCACATGTGAACGTAAACGAGTAGCTAACAACAGCATAGAAATCATTCGAAATGGAAGCCAAAGAAGTCTTTGAATACTTTGGTATTTGACGATTCCCTTACATTCTTATTTCAGTGTATTTAGTTTTTAATTTTATGTCCTTATTTACAGCCCAAATTTTTTTCAAAATGGGTTAAGGAACTACAGTACTCATTTATAGGGAAAATGGTGGATCTGTAGACTATTTAAAACTAAAAGAAACTATATCTACTATTTTGAAGTTGTTTCATCACATACAATTTAGAGCATCACCTAGAATGTAGAATAATGTTGTCATAAATAATGGGTCCATCTTTTTACTTTTGTATTTCACTTTCTCCAAGTAACTTCAGAAACTTCGTTTTACCTTGTAAAGAACTTGTAGGTAATATTTTTATATAAACACTTCAATGTGGGCACATAGCATTCACCATACGGTTGCATAATTATGAATAAAAAATGCTGCCACAAAAATGAAAATTATCACTTCTTTTATTCTTGTTTGATAACAGGTTTCATTTTGGATTACTGACATTTAAGTGGCATAAAGAAATAATGTAATATGATTTACTGTTGTAAGTACGTCTGAAGATTCGCTACTCAGGTTCAGTGGTCCAGTTAGCCCTCTGTATGACAAATATCTTGAATGCTAATGAAAACTAAGAGAACGTTGTCAATATAGATACTACCATATTAAATTCACTCTATTCTTTTAGCAAAGCTGTTTTACAGTGATTATGATTTAATTCTGGATTTGTTTGTAAATGTCTATTGGTAAGATGACAGTTTTTTTTTAGAACTCCATTGCATTATCTCAGTATTGTTCACCTGTTGTCGGTATAATAGTTAGAGTACTTTCATCCAGGTTTTATTTTTTCTTTAGGGTTAGAATACAGTATTTGAATTTTGTTTAGTTACCTCATGTGAGGAAGGAATGCTTCAGGCCTCTGTAGTATTCTATTTGTTCCTGTGGCTTCATCAGCACCTTGAATCATTTTCAGGCAGAGGCGCAGATCAAATGTGTGTTGTGTATTAGCTCAAGTTTTCAGGAAGTTTGGAACAATTTCAGTTTTACTTGGTTTATGAAAGGGTGAGACATTTCAGGGACTTGTAATGGTACCAGAATCCATTTATGACTTTCGTTAATGAGTTAGAATACTATTTTTCCGGAGGCTCGAGTTTCAAAAGGTCAGAATACTCAAACGTTGGTTTTTGCTATGTGTAGTCCAAAGAATTACAGTATTTTTGTTCATTTATTTACAGTATTGTGTTTTTGGTGCATTTTTAAAGTGTTACAATTTATTTAAAGCTTAGAGTATATAGAAAGGTTTTATTGTTGTTTTAGTAAAGTACCTGGTTAAAGATCTATGCATTTTCTTGTCTTAGGAATCATGTATCTACAACGTAAAATATTTAATTTTGTTCTGTGGAATATTGTTTAATAAAGTGGTAAATGATTTTTTGAATTTGATTTCTACCCTTTCAATGTTTTTCTTATAGAATGATATTTTCATTGCCATGTTCTCGTAAAATTGATATATATATTGAATATTTTATTTGGATTAGTAATACGAATTGTTATTGCAGGAAAGAAAAGAAGAAAAGTAAATATTTAGATTTTAGTGATAAAAAATATAACAATTATGTGAGTATAAAAGCTAGCGAATTCATGCTTTATATTGATGCATAATCATTTTGGCAACTACATCGTATTTCTTTTTTTTTTTTCATTTTTTATAGTTTATATATATGTAAGATCTGTTTTAATGTTTTCACTGTTCTTAAGATATTTTATTTTGATTGTTCATTGCTTCTCTTGTAGTTTATTTATTTCTTTGTTTCCTTTCCTCACTGGACTATTTTCCCCTGTTAGGCTTGTATCATCCTGTTTTTCCAACTGGGGTTGTAGCTTGCCTTGTTATAATAATAATAATAATAATAATAATAATGAAGTAAAATAATGGAAATATAGCTACTGTGTTGTGAATTGTTTTAATTTTGTCGAAATACTTTGGTAGGAAATGAAAGCAAGATCGCTTCAGGAGAAAATGCTGTAGTATTCGCAGACTTTATGCTGACGTCTTTTGCCAAAACACTTTGAGTCTTCTTTATTGCTCTCGTGTCATGAGAATAAAACAAGGCAAGAAGAATACTCTTAAAAAGCTGAAATTTAGTGGCAGAAAGAAGAAAAATAAGGAATTAGTTTTTTTGTTTTTTTCTTTTTGCAAGATTAGACAAAACCATCATTTTAGTATTTTAAAATTGTTGTAGACTGGGCTTACACCTTTCCTAGCGGAACTTTTTTTTTTCTTTTTTTAAATTGCTTGAATCTCAAACTGGTGCATATTCATGAACATATCAGAAGCAAATTAAGACAAAAGAAAAGGGTTCATGAGAAATAAGCCTAGCTTAAGCAGTCTAGTACTAGCTCTTCTAAAAGAAAAATTTCAATAAATTTATACTTGGCTAAGACTCTTAGTACTAGCTCTCCTAAAAGAATGGTCTCAATAAATTTCTACTTAGCCAAGACTCCTAGTACTACAGTAGGTCTTCTAAGGGAATAATTTTAGTAAATTTCTACTTAGCTTAGCTAGTAGCCTACTAGCTCGTCTAAAAGAAAAATTTCAATAAAGTTCTACTTAGCTAAAACTAGTACTAGCTCTTTTAAAAGAAAAAAATTTAATAAACTTCTACTTAGCTAAGACTCGTAGTACTAGTCTATCTACCTATCTATTTATCTATATCTTTCTATCTATCTATCTATCTATATATATATATATATATATATATATATATATATATATATATATATATATATATATATATAATATATATATATACATATATATATATATATATATATATATATATATATATATATATATACATATAACTAGCCCACTGCAAGACAAAGGCCTCAGACATGTCTTTCCACTCGTGTCTGTTTATCGTTTGTCTATGGCAGTCAATACTTACAAATGTTCTAAGTTCGTCTATCCATTGTCTTTATATATATAAAATCATAGTAGGGTCTGAGTATATTTTTTTTAATCTTTTCTCAATAGTAGACTACCATTCTGGTTTGCGTGGAGGTTTCTAAACACAAGTAGAAATCTATTGAAATTTTCCTTTTAGAAGAGTTAGTACTAGGGGTATTAGCTAAGTAGAAGTTTCTTGAAAATTTCAATAAACTTCTACTTAGCTAAGACTTCTAGTACTAACTCTGCTAAAAGAAAGATTGCCATAAATTTCTAATTTTGTTCAGAAACCTCCATTGATGATTTAACGAAAACCAGAATGGTAGTCTACTATTGAGAAAAGATTAAAAAAAATTGTACACAGTGCCATAGACAAACAATAAACAGACACGACTGAGAGATGTCTGAGGCCTTTGTCTTGCAGTGGGCTAGTTATATATATATATATATATATATATATATATATATATATATATATATATATATATATATATATATATATATATATATATATATATATATATAGATAGATAGATAGATAGATAGAGAGGTACAGTGGATAGATATTTGTATGTGGTTTAGAAATGTCAATAAAAGAAACTTAAGGGAATCAAATTATTTACATTATATTAGGCAATACACATTGGTCCTGTTTTGTGTTGGGCTGAAAAGTAGTGATTGATTCAATTTCCTTAGTTTCTTTTACTGGCTTTTTAACAGACATGTTAAACTGTTAGATTACAGTCAGAAGAAATGCACACATGTGAATGTATATGCATATACATTAATGTGTTTATGGATTTAAGACTATTAGTTTAAATCCTATTTGGAAAAGCATAAAGCTACTAACTAAAGTAACCAATTGAAAAGAAAAAATATAAGTTAAAAATAAAATGCTTAAAGAAAATAGATTTTACATATATGGGCCTACTCAACAAGACCAACTCCATTTGGTCTAAGCCAAACCTTAGTACACAAATGTAAGTATGTGTAAGGATATATAGTCTCATGAATGGCAAATTGTGCTAAGTCAAAGAACAGATTGAAAACATTCCTGAAAGAGAGAGAGAGAGAGAGAGAGAGAGAGAGAGAGAGAGAGAGAGAGAGAGAGAGAGAGAGAGAGAGAGAGAGACCATGTGCTAGATGTGGATGGATGCAACAAGACCGAAATAGACCAGTTGGTGTCAGTGCGTGAGTGGATAAATCGGTCTTCGGTCTATACACGTCAATCCATATGTCCCTGGCTTATGATGACAATTGGACAATCGGCCGTTTCAACTAAATATATTTTTCATGTTGATTTGTTGTGGGATGATATCAATTAACGATTACGATTTTAATAAAAAATCAAAACAATTTTTTATCTAGTTTTGGTTTTATAAATATCAGATAGTTAATCATATCAGTGATTAGTATAATATGCAATGTATGGTAGGCGTTGCTCATGATAATACCATGAGCACAAAGACGGTGCCAACGAGATGAATCATTTATATCAGTCACTCATTGGCTCTAATGAGACGTCATATAGACATCGGATAGATAGCTCTGACTTCACTCAACCACAATTCCCTCTTTGACGCAATTTACGGCAACAGAGTGATCTGCGGAGAGCGAAAGTGCCATCTGAACACATAATGGATGATAGCGGTTCTGAGTGGTGGCACAGAACGGCATTATAGTTAAACTTGGTCATACCTGGCGAGTAGTGGTGCACGGTGGCACCTCCCCTTAACACCTGTTGCATCACTACACCCCCCCCCCCCTTCCCACCCCGCAAACTTATGGTGTCAAATTACAAGGCTTATATTATTTTCTGCTGCATCGTGAAGGTAAACAGTGACTGATAGTATTGCGAGAGAGATAAATGGGAGTTCGTTGTCTCGTAGACGTAAAGAAAAACAGTACTGGGCACCTTAAAAATAAAAAGCGACAAAATCTCGCTGACTATTTAACTACTTTTGAGGAGAACTCTGGGCCGGCGTTCCAATAATGCTGGCTGGACGGTGGGGGTGATGCTCTTCAGTAGCGATCAGTTGTATTATAGTATCTCTCGGGTGAACAGCTCGGAAAAACATAACGAATTTAAAACAGAATATAACGCAGTGCGCTGGAGTAATTTTCGTAACTAGCTACAATTAACAAGACCCAAAGTAGAAGTTTTTACAAGAGTGTGGTGTTACGAGAGACGCTGCGAGATCTCTAACTTTTCTCTCAGTGTTGGTCCAAGACTCGAAGATGGCGGACTTGAAAGGGGGAATCATCGCTAAGGCCGTCCAAAAACACGCTGGCAGAGCCAAGGAAAAGGTAAGTGAAGAGACTAAGAGTTAATTAAAGGTTTATTCTTTATAAGAAGCCGTTCGGGAGTTACTGCAGGTTTTCGAGAATTGCCCGAAGGTTACAGCAAGTTTACAGGGTTACTAGAGTTTAAAGGGACACAGAAGAAGAAGAAGAAAGGTTCCTCCCACCAGCCAGAAATATTTTGACAACCAGCTGGCTCTCTCTCTCTCTCTCTCTCTCCTCTCTCTCTCTCTCTCTCTCTCTCTCTCTCTCTCTCTCTCTCTCTCTCTCTCTAGTATATATATATATATATATATATATATATATATATATATATATATATATATATATATATATATATATTTTATATATATATATATATATATATATATATATATATACATATAATATATATATATATATATATATATATATATATATATATATATATATATATATATATATATATTATGTATATATATATATATATATAGAGAGAGAGAGAGAGAGAGAGAGAGAGAGAGAGAGAGAGAGAGAGAGAGAGAGAGAGAGAGAGAGAGAATAATTTAAACGAATGCCTGGTTATCGAAAAAGAATTAATATATTTCAAAATGATATTTTACTGTTTATATTTTACTTATAGATTTTTGTGTCCCATTATACTCAAAATCCCTATTTCGTTTTTCGCCGTGAATAATTGTGCAACTGAAGCGGAGTTTATTTTTTGTAATTCGATTTTTATTAATCTAAATTCCTCGTTGGAATTCTATAGTCATTATTATTCTATAGTGAAGTATTAGCGCACCTTAAACTTTTTCTTATTTAAATTGCATTTTATTTAGTGTTGACTCTTATTTATTATTGGTAGTGTTGGTAAAATAGTGAAAAGATAGTAAACTCTCTCTCTCTCTCTCTCCTCTCTCTCTCTCTCTCTCTCTCTCTCTCTCTCTCTCTCTCTCTCTCTCACACACACACACACACACACATATATAAATATATATATATATATATATATATATATATATATATATATATATATATATATATATATATATATATATTATATATATCACATGGTTATGTCAGTCGATAGTGAACATTATGAGACGTAATTTTATATTTTGTTTTAACCGACTTTTTTATTGAGTAATGGTGATATTTGACCTATAGTGAAACATTATCCCATAGTTTTTTATTCTTTAAAAATCGTATTACTTCATTTTAGAAATTACCCAAGAATATAGGATAATATCTCTTCTAATATTATATGATTAATAAAACAATTTGTTTTAGTGTCAATAATATATCTAGACCTATATGCCTACATCAGTTTCATATATCTAAAAAGTTTCATGTTTGTGTATTATATTGCTAAGTATATTGGCCCTATATTGGTGGGGAATAGTATGTCTGCTATATTAACTTGTAATCAACCTTTTATTATTTAGATAATAAAAGATTATTATTGCTTGTATTTAGCTAGCTGGCTGCTGTATCAACATAGTTATATAGCAACCGGTGATGTACCTTTACGAGGCGTATTTTATAGCTATATATATATATATATATATATATATATATATATATATATATGTATATATATATATATATATATATATATTGCACACTCCAAATTCAAATAATTGTTCTCTAGTCTTTGGTAGTACCATAGCATCTGTACCATGGTCTTGAAGTAGGGTTCTCATGCTTAAGGGTACATTCGGGCACACTTTTCTGTCTTAATTCTCTTCCTCGTGTTATTTCAAGTATTTATAATTTATCATATGAAAAATCTATTTTAGTATAATTACTGTTCTTAAATCACTTTATATTGTTCATTACTTCTCTCGTAGTTTATGATACTACCGTTAGAGAGTTATGCAGTCCCTTGACTGGCCAGACAGTAAGTACTACATTGGACCCTTCTCTCTGGTTACGGTTCATTTTCCCTTTACCTACACATACACCGAAAAGTCTGACCTATTCTTTACACATTCTCCTCTGTCCCCATACACCTGACAACACTGAGATTACCAAACAATTCTTCTTCACCCAAGGGGTTAACTACTGCACTGTCATTGTTCGATGCCCGCTTTCCTTTGGGTAAGGTTAGAAGAGGACTCATTAGCTATGGTGAGCAGCTCTTATAGGAGAAAGATACGCCAAAATCAAACCATTTATTCTAGTCTTTGGGTATTGCCATAGCCTCTATACCATGGTCTTCCACTGTCTTGGGTTAGAATTCTCTTGCTTGAAGGTTAACTCGGGCACACTATTCTATCTTATTTCTCTTCTTGTTTTGTTAAAGTTTTTACAGTTTATATAGGAAATGTTTATTTTAATGTTATTACTGTTCTTAAATATTTTATATTGTTTATTACTTCTCATGTAGCTTATTTATCTCCTTTCCTCACTGGGCTATTTTTCTCTTGTAGCCCCTGGGCTTATAGCATCCTGCTTTTCCAACTAGGGTTGTAGCTTAGGCCAGTAATATATATATATATATATATATATATATATATATATATATATATATATATATATATATATATATATATATATATACGTAGACTACATAGAATACTGTGTACCCAATCACTCCACAAAAAGTACCCTGCAGTCAGGTACTGTTACTTTCTATAGTTTTGTTATTCTGTTAGGCCATCGGAGGTCTGGTGATTGCAACGATTATATATTAGTGTGGTGTCACCCAACTCATGGTAACATACACAAACCAGATACCGGATCCGGCCATAGGAGTGTGTGGTTTTGAATAAAAAGACTCTCTCTCTCTCTCTCTCTCTCTCTCTCTCTCTCTCTCTCTCTCTCTCTCTCTCCTCTCTCTCCTCTCTCTCTCTCTCTTAATCAAACAGCTGTCTCTTTGAACGTATAGGCATATACAGCTGTCTACTTGAGCCACGTACAGTAGTAGCTCAGGGCGTATATAGTACTACGCTATCTCTCTCTCTCTCTCTCTCTCTCTCTCTCTCTCTCTCTCTCTCTCTCTCTCTCTCTCTCTCTCTCTCAGGCGTAAATACATATAACATTCGCTGTGAATTGTACATTTTAAGTATGTATAGTCATGTCTTTGAGCCAGGTAGCTCTTCAGTGAACCATGTAGGCACACATCTGTCTGAACCATGTGGCTATCTTTTTTTTGGTGTATTACTCTCTCTCTCTCTCTCTCTCTCTCTCTCTCTCTCTCTCTCTCTCTCTCTCTCCTCTCTCTCTCTCTCTCTCTCTCTCAGATTTTTAAACAAGGCTCGACGTAACAAAAAAGACTTATTGCCCACATGCTTAGCCTAAAGACATCAGTATTTTTTCTAAGAGGAAACAGATAGTAGAGGTAGCTGTAGTAGTAGGTAGCTGTAGTAGTAGGTAGCTGTCGTAGTAGGTAGTCGACTATGCTGGATTACGGAGGGTATTGTGCAGATAATAGACATTTCATATGTATCTTTCTACGCACATGCGTGCGCACACACTAACTGATCAGATTGTCTTACATTGGACCCTGTCCGATTACGGCTCATTTTTCATTCGCCTACACATACACCGAATAGTCTGGCCTATTCTTTACACATTCTCTTCTTCCCTCATATGCCTGACACCACTAATATAGCCGTGAATTTTCCTTCACATAAGGGTTTAATCAACTACACAGTAAATTTTCAGTGGCCAATTTCCTCTTAGTAAGGGTATTATT
>NC_090743.1:119150070-119186587 GCF_036898095.1 Palaemon carinicauda | reverse complement strand
ATATTAATGGTATAAGATGCATAATAAACACTAAATAACTGGCATTAAAAAAAAAATTAGTTTTGTTGTTTTATACTTTCTGCAAAAGTAAACTTTTAAGTACCACCATCCTACATAACCTCCAACAGATGGATGAGCCCTAGATAGGAATCAGGGTTTGTGGTAGGATAAAAGGAAAACTGATGAATTACAGGATGTAACAGCAGAAAAAAAAACAACAATAAATGGTTTTTCATGCAAAAATAACATGTTGAAATAACATCTAAAGACTAACTCCCCACCTAACATAACCTAGCAGCCGTATCCTTAGCTAGTGGGAGGGCATAGACAGCCATATCCTTAGTTTATACTCAGACTTAAGTCTGTGTTGTCTTACCTTGATAGTCAGAGTCTGAGTAATTCGAACCAGTGGAGTTGGAATGTTTCTAGCAACCTTACAATGTTATCAGAATCCCACTTTTTCCTTAATTCTGGTCATAGCCAAATAGCAACTAAATCCATTAAAATTATTGATTTGTATAGGTAGGAAAAATAAAAATTAGTTAAAATTTGGAGTACTATATTATTAAAGGATATCAACAGCTTATTAGGAATAAATAATAATGCCGAGACAATTTTTATTTATTTTAATGTATGAATATCACAATAACATCATAGGATTAATATATCATACATGACAACCTCTAATAGAAACAACTACCACTATATCAATCTCATATGCAGTTTATGAATGAAACAGGATAAAAACTAAGAAAATGCAGCCATTAGATTTCCTAATTGAACTGTCATTTATGTAAACACCAGGTTTCTGCTGCAAATACACCTGGCAGGCTATAATATACCAAATTGGTAAGAAAATTTTGGAAATTGCTCCCAAATTGTACTGCTACAATTAATTCACAGTGACATATGTTTCTGTTAACAGGACTCAAGAAGTTGATGAACAAATATAGTCAAAATATCAGCAATGTTTCAAGATGCAGTTGTATTTGCAACAAGACTTATCATCAAGAGACCATTGACTTGAAATAAAGGCAATGTTACATCAGTTGTAGGTTTATAATGAATATGCAGTACTGGATAGTCCAAATAACTATATGCTTAAAGTATAAAAACAATAATACCCGAATGCTAGGAACTTTTTTATATACAGTATATTGCTATTTTCCCTATTGAAGCCCTTGGGCTTATAGCACCCTGCTTTTCAAACTAGGGTTATAGCTTAGCTAGTAATAATAATGATAATAATAATAATATATCTAGAGCTTCCTGCCTGCTTACTTAGTCCTCTTTCTATTCCTCACCAACATATGAAAGTGAATCACAATGTTTACTTATGGTTTAGTGTTTTAAGTTTCAAACTTGTGACTAGCAATCAAAACATTCCATATGAAAATTAAAAGTGCAAGGCCTACAAATGATAAGGATCATAATGTAGTTTACCAATGAGCTAAAATTCATAGCTCTCATGCCTCCCCAGGGCCTAAGCAAGGAGCTCCCCATCAGCAATAATATACCCAAGCGAATCTTTATTATACTGTAAGTGTCATAAAGTAATTTAAATAGATGAAAGAGTCACATTTCCAGACCTGAAATGGATTTGATGACTATTCAGAGACAAAGAAACACGGTGAGCTGAGCAAGAGTGGATTCCTGAAGGTAGTACTACAATAGCGAGTCTGCCAACCTTGGCAGTAGTGATAAGAAAATAATTAACTGAGCACTCTGAACACAAGAATGAGCAGATGTCTATAGAAAATGTACCTTTAATATTGTACAGTGCAGAAGGTCCCCCACTTAAAAACATTCGGAGATACAAGCATAAATCCTACAGGGAATAACAAAGATAAGATAAAGAAATACAGTACTTTAATAAAACAATATTATATCATTTAATACAGTAAGTATAACAACTTTTGTAATGACCAGATGTTTATTTCATATGAAACACAACTATTTATTGACTTGTAGTTGAAATTCATAGGCATGTATTCCAGATTAGGCTTACTCTTGGCCAAAATTTAACAAAGCTACTTAAAAACAGCTTCTTGGAACTTAAATTTGTAAGTTGAGGAGCTTCTGTACTGTAACTACTCTTCACATGTTAGGAAATACAGCGATGATTTCAAGTACTTTTTTGTTTTTTTTTATAATCTTATTATTAAATTATTTTGCTTAATTGACTGAACTATACATATTTATTTTAGGTAAGGGTTTAATGGTCTGATAATAACAGGTTGAATATGAATATAATAAACAACATAGGATAGACTGTAGTAGTGTTTTTTTCAGGTAAAATGCTTAATGAACTACTTAAAAAAGTAGACAAGAAGTTGATAATGTTAAAATAATGATTAACTCACAGCACCTAAGTTTTAAAAGGTAATTGTACTAATTTTCAGAATGTTGATTTTTTTAAATATATATATATATATATATATATATATATATATATATATATATATATATATATATATATATATATATATATATATATATACTGTATAAGAAACCCACACCTTAGTACTTTTGAGTAAAAGTATTTTAATTGTTTCAAGAAAAGGTTTTAAATCTTTCAGTAAAACTTAATGCTTCATAACAAGACACAAAATTAAACTTACAATGGATCTACTGTTATGTATAAAAAGTTAATTAAACTTTATCTTATAGAAAGAGAGCTGTACTATAAAGTAAGGCACTGGTATGTTTTGTCTTAATATTGAAATAAAAGTATAATTGAATCAAAATTTGTGAACTGTCTATTATAACAAAGTTCATGTCCAAGACAGTGTTCAATGATGTAGGCTACAGTTCAGTAGCTCTATTTCAAATTCGATTTGCTTAATAGGTGATCAAATTCCACACTTCTCCATTAACATTACAGTAACAGTTGATAGTTCAAACCATACAAAATGTTATTCAATGCTAGAAAAGGGTACTTTTAATATCTGGAAGTGACCAAATAATCCCAATTTTTTGTACTAACTTCAATAGGAATAATACATAACCGGACATTTATAAATGTAAAAAAATTAAAGTTTCCTTTTACTAATTGCATTACACCTTAAGCTGAACTGATAACACAGTTAATCACAGACTTGAAAGACAAGAATTGGCCATATGATCACTTAGAGAAATAGAATAAGTACTATTTTATACTATCGTCAACTTCACCCAACACAAATACTCTTAACTAAAGCTTCATAGTGTATGTTTCCTGTCTAAATCAGATAACTAAATATCAAGAATATAAACAGAATAGCACAGGACTATTGTCAATTTTTTTTTAGTGAGTCAGATTTGCACCTACTCGCTGGGGTGCCCTTTTAGCTCAGAAAAAGTTTCTTAATAGCTGATTGGTCGGAAGTATTTTTGTCTGAATACTTTCTACCAATCAGCTATTAGGAAACTTTTCCGAGCTAAAAGGACACCCTTGCGAGTCAGTGCAAATCTGCTTCACTAAAAAAAATTGACTATAGGTACATTACATGCAGTGATAATACTTTAAAATACTGTCCTAAATGTTTATATATAGTAATTAAATGGCTAAAGTAATGGTATGTTTCAGTCATGAATACATTTTTTTCTCCATCAAACTCAGCATTCTAAAATTGACCGGTACTATATGACCGTTATGCCGACTTCAGAATTTTTTGAGTTTTCTTTATACACACAGCAGGATTTTCAAAGCTATAGTGTTATTTGAATTGATATATGGTGCATGGAACCTTTTGATATTGGTTACAACTCAAAGCCACAAATAAGTACAGTACTTAAAAAAAAAACTTAAAGTTTTTTGTCATTTATAGCTACATAATAACTTGCCCTTCAAGGACTCTTAAATCTCTACATATAAAAATAACAAATGCTAAATTAGATAACAAAATTAAGTATACCACCAATTTTAAAATGATTATCACAGCAAGTCTGAATGCCCCCAACATGACTTGGTTAGAGAACTTACCTAAAGTTCCAACATTTACTCTATACAACCCAGCTTCTTGATTATCTTAATATAGGAGGATGATTGAACAACTATAAGAATGCTTAAAAGAACACTTTTATACAGTATTCAACATCCAACAATCCTCTGGGACATTAAAATGTTGACTCCTCTTCAGAGCGTAGTTCTGCAAATGGGACGTGCTTGTCTTTGATGACCCAAACTTGGTCAATTACTTTTCCCTCCTGCAAATGGAAATAGAAAAAATATGTATGTAAGATATTACACGCCGCTTTACTAATAAGTAAAAAATGACTGTACAGTACTGAATTTTCCCTCTCAAAATATAAGTATGGTTGCTAAAACTAAAAGAACTACTGAACAACATAAATTTAATTATAGAAATTTTCATAAACACATTAATGATACTTGTGGAATAATTGAAGTAATCAGTGGCTTTATCCTGTATAGAGAATATGTTTGGTTAAAGTGATAAAAGACATAAGTTAATATAATGTAAAAAATCAAATTCACTCGCAGAGAAGCTGATCTTAGAAGAATTAGAACGTACGTATTACTTTGGACTACGAAATTCATGCTGTGCTGAGAGGGAAGGAAGAAAAGACTAACATCAGTTAGAATGATATTGAAGGAGAATTTTTTGACAAAGTTTAAAGATTTTTAAAATATTGATATGCAAGAAAACTATATTCCAAAGTAGCCATATAAAAGAATCTATGATATATAGCCTAATAGTGCAGGGACATCGGCACAGATAAATCTATTGGAGGAAATCTTTAAAGAAATCAACTGTAGAATGAAGTTTCATATGTGGATATCATATAAGAACCCTGCAGAGATTTGGTGTTCAGCAGTTGGAAGCTAGACGTAAAGTCTTAAAGAAACAGATGGTTTGAACATAGAGGCAAAGTGAAAAGCAAGAACATGGAACCAGTTGGAACATGACCTGTAAAAATTAAATCGGAAGAGAATACAGGCACATAATGAGCAAGTTGAAAGAGTGAAATTGTCCCATTCTATGCCTAATCTTATACTGTACATATAATGACTGTACCTAAAGTGTACTATTCTGTAATGGGATAATTTATAAAACTGCTTTGCAATAATTGTGTAAAAGTCTATAGGCATACATAAAACATCAACACAAAAGTCCCAAATACTGTGCTAAAGTACTTCAAAGGCAAAATGCTAATTAAAAATAATTAAAATATTGAAATGTATTTATAATAATAAATATCTTCCAGTATTCCAAGCTTGGTTAAATAGCTGATGGTGATATCTTTTCAATTTCCTATTGTGTACCTTAACAAAATTACCCTGCAATTTCATAAAAATACTTACCTGGTCATCAGAGACTTGTTCAAAGTACAGGTGTGTGGCATTATGAGCCGTGAGGCGCGTGTATCCGTAATCACTGTTACGGAAGGCAGACCAGTAAGGTTTCTCGGGTGTAAAGTGATCGTGTCGTTCTTGACAACCAGCCGAGCCAGTGATGATGTGTATAGGAGCCCTGGAAAGCAATTTTTTATGACATTGTGAGGGAGGAAGTTAAACACTAATGGAATTCAAAGTATGATTGCTATTAGGTATAGAACATTGCATCTATCCCCTCCAGAGCTTTCAATGACAATGTTTCTTTAGCTAGATGAAACTCATTTCAAAATCTGAGCCTAACTACTCTTGACTGCAAAATAATTTTTGAGAACCTTATTATTATTTAGTATCTTTTATTTTAGGATCTGTCTACGAGGAAATATTTTAATTATTTTATTTTTCCTATGTTTTGAACTGTTCATCCTGAACTTCAGCAGCTTGTCTCTCACCTTAAGTTGAACAAAATATTGTGTTGAATGCCACTGTATATCAATTACTCTAGCTTGCTGTGCATCATGTATAAGGCTTATATGATACGGAAGCTGATCATTCTTTTCATTAAGATCTTCCCTGACTACACCATCCACTGAATAGTACTAAATTAACTTATTTCTAATTGTCTTGCCTTTTCTTTTGTAAGACTAAATATCTATAAGTTTCCTAGAAGTTTTAGTCTCGCTAAGTCACATAGGGGAGCAGTTTTCCTAATCAAATTGGTAGAACTTCAAATGTTCAAACTTAGTGGCCAGCCTTCTTTGATTAGCAGGTTAACACAAGTCTTATCCCTTATTTATTTAACATATTTATATTAATTTATTGGATATTGTGATTTTTCTGTTTAGATTTTACTGTATTTTACTTAAATTTACTTTTCCATTTCATTTCCCCACTCAATTGTTTTTTTTTATTGTGTGACTAATTCTGTAGTTTTTAGAAGACTGAAAATCACCTTAGTCAAAATATACATGGGTACACAATCCATTGGTAAATAAAAAGTAAAAAGTAGTTTACAAAAACTAGTTTAAAAGTTTAAAGGTTACTCATGAATGGCAGAGATAAGGGATTGTGACAATGACCTAGAGACTGACCATATATAAATATGATCAACACCCAAGTACTATTGTACTGAAGAATATCATAGATGATAGTGGAGTAGTTCATATAAATACTGCTCTCACCTTGGGTTGGTGTAAGGTTCCTCCATTGATCCATTGTAAACAGTGTAGTTGTACGTAGGCCACATTCGTTCGTAAGAGTGCTCATGCGCCCACACTGCTATGTCAACTCCATACTTGTCAAGAAGAGCTTCCATTCCATATCTATGAATAAAACAGTTAAAAATTAATTGTCAGCTGGAGAAGGGAGGTTACTCCTTCAATGGAAAGACACAGATGAGATTTCTTCCCCAATTTTAAGCTCGTCCAAGGCCAGATAAAAAAGCTTAAAGCCCCCTTTGTTGTAAAGTAAATGGGTGAAGATTACAACAGTTTCTTTCCATCTTGTGTAGCAATGGGTCAAAATAAGGGAAGGAATCAATGAAGAAGAGTAAATAGATTGATATTTCACCAGTACCGCTTGACAAAAGAAGAAATATTCATTTCACCCCATGCATTCTATACCCTCCATGATTTAATGTTAGCGAACTGCTATTCTTAATGTTTTTAATTTTACTCTTGCCTTCATAATAGTTACGAGCCTGCATGACGAATCAGATTTTAAGTTTTTATAAAACAAAACCCAGTGATTAGCTACAAAGACCATGCGTGAAACGTATTAAATAAAAAAAATAGCAACATCTAAATTGGACTCTTAAGGGAAGAACTATTTTAGCATTTTTCATGTTCAATTATTTTATAACAATAGTGAGATAAAATAAACTACACACTAGCCTTTCCAGTCAGCCTTGCATGACAAAGAAAAAAAAAGAGAATGATCCACTTCCTACACTTACACATTCAAAAGAGAAATCCCAACTCTTGTCAGACAGTTTACACTGCGACAGTCATCGTGGTCACTGTTCGAACAGTACATTGGTCGGTGTCCATACAGTATGATCCATGGTTGTTGTGCTCTTGCTTCAGGCTTTGCTGCTTCCTAGAAAAAAAAAATTGTACTGATTATAATTATTAATGCATGTATTTTGTGAATCAAGAAATAGGAAAAAGCCTCACGGATGGTCTAAAATTTAGGTACCCTTTCACAAATGTAATAAATAACCCAAAATTCATAAATGCAAATCTTACATATTGACCACTGATAATAGATATATATATTTCAATAAGTAATTCTTTATAAGAAGAAAAAAAAGTCAATAATAACCAAGTGCAGTATGGCAGTAGTAATTATTATCTAGTTCATTTCTAAATCTGGTTTGTCACAATAGTCAGAAGTTGAATTGATTATATATATATATATATATATATATATATATATATATATATATATATATATATATATATATATATATATATATCATTAGCTATAGTTAACCAGCTGCAAGGCAAAGTCCTCGGACATGCCCTTTCATTGGCATGTGCTTTTTTTTATTTTAATACAACTCCACACCCGCAAACTTTCTTAGTTCGTCAATCCATTGTCTTCTCTTCCTTCCCCTGCTTCTTTTTGCAATCTCAAGGATTCCATTCTGTTATTCTTATGTCCATCTAATATCGGTCATTCTCATTATGTGTTCTGCCCATGTCCAATTCCTTTTCTTACATATTAGAATATCCTCTATTTCAGTTTGCTCTCATACCCATGTTGCTCTTTTTCTGTCTCCTAGCCTCATCCCCATATATTAATAATATTTGAATATATATATATATATATATATATATATATATATATATATATATATATATATATATATATATATATATATATATATATATATATATATATATATGAGAGAGAGAGAGAGAGAGAGAGAGAGAGAGAGAGAGAGAGAGAGAGAGAGAGAGAGAGAGAGAGAGAGAGAGAGAGAGGGGGGGTTCATCTATCCAATTCCAGAATTCAATCCAATGCATTTGAGTATGGATGACCTCGACTCTGGTTCAAGGTCTATAGACTGGAAACGTGAAAAAGTGTTACAGTAAATGAAATTAACATCAAGTGATCAGAAGCCGAAATTTCTTTATAATTATGTGCACAAATTTATATAGATAAATTAATCTTGTAACCCTTGTCGTTAGTGAATAACAACAAAAAATCTAATACACATTTAGGTTTGAATCTACCGGCACACGAACTCACGGTTCCGAACGCCGCCGCAACGGTAAAAAGTAAACAAAGTCCGTTCTCCAAAGACCAGCGATTAAGTTTCGTCTATTTTCAAATGCTGTATCGTAATCATTCTTCCAAGTTCATACTTCCATCACAGATATAACTGATAAAGATGGAGGATAAGGTTAAGCCAATTCTCAAGAAAGTCGATACAGTGAAAAGAAGGAAGAGACTTTCGTTCGCAGCCGGTTTACAAGGAAGTCCATCCAAGAGTCGGGTAAGTCAAAACAAACCGAATTGATTGTGTCACTAAACTTCAATAAAGATTGAGGTATTGCTGAGAATTATTCTTAAATTTGTATTCTTGACTCGGTCTAGCAATAAATCAAGATATTTCTTTGAATTAATAATCTTGGGGGTGTATGTAAGATAACGGTTGACTAAAAAAAAAAAGTTAGGCAGTGTAAGGGGGGGGGGGGGTAGGGTATTTTTGTAGTGAATTACATGGCAATGTAACCTAGGAAAAAAACTAGTGTTTCTTATAGAAAAAATTACGATCTCTTAATAAATTACACTCGTTTCCGTCGCAAATGAATAGTTTCAGAAATATATATACATCTACATCCTCCGATAATGGGGACCCCAGTGGGAACTCGGGGTTTTGGGTGGGGAAAACATACTGGGGAAACGAAATATAATAGTTTTCCTATAGTAAATAACGTGAATTAAGCGAATTTGATGTTCATTTCAATCGGAAACAAACAGATCAACAAATTTGGATAACTTTGAGATGCACGGTGTCACTTCTCTTACGAACGAACGATAACATTAGCAACGTTACCAATAATACACAGTGTTACCAACGTTGACGTATGGTACAGTTACCAACGTCACGTTGACATTACTAAAGATAGTAATGATAGATATTTCCATATATGAAATAATTTCTCCATATAAGTTTTACTCAATATATAAAAAGTACAAAAAGGGCACAGAACCTAACAAACCCACCTAACCTAGCCTAGTAGTATGACAGGTCACAAAATAACATTTGATCTACATCGGACGTTGGCAGCACTGGTTACTGTATTTTTTCATGACACAATCTTTGTAACGGCGCCTCCAAAGTTTATCCAGATATACTGTTTTGTATTTTCCTCCGGTTATTATAATTTCAAGAAGGTAATGTATAGAGAAGAAAAGGCTTGTTTTACGTTTATATATCGATTCCCCAGTATGTGTTCCCCACCCAAAACCCCGAGTTCCCACTGGGGGTCCCCCATTATTGGAGGATATAGATGTATATATATTTCTGAAACTTAATTTGCGACGGGAACGAGTGTCATTTTCGAAGAGAGCGTAATTTTTTCTATTAGAAACAGTAGTTTTTTTCCTAGGTTACATTGCCATGTAATTCACTAACAATGAAACCGGGGGTAGCAGGGTCACGTTAGCCCCCACCCCCTGTTAGGTTAGTATGTAAGGACACTGCTTGTAGGTTAGGCAAGGGGTATAAGTTTAGGTTAGTTGGTGTCCATATTTTATACACGCTAGAGGAACTGGCCATTGATATACAAAGGCTCCTAATCTTGACTTCAGCTACCTTACCTACTGTTATCCTAATCTTAACCTATAGTAGGCTATGCCATCCTTTGCTGAATAGGATTATAGCATAACGAGCTATTAAGACTCATTAAAACTCTACAGTTGTATGTAGGTCTTACCTAAATTTGCCGAGTTATACTATACATAATTTAGTACACTATTTGGATTGCTTTAATTGTTGTAAATATATATTTTAAATTAGTAAATATCTCCAAAAATACTAGTTTCAGTAGTTAAGCTGTTTGGGAAGCCAAGATGGGTTTACGACTTAATCTTAGGTCAAGCTTAAGCATGTGGCAGTCTAAGTAGGTATCGTAGAGCTGTCAACCGGTAGGTAAGTATATGCCTCCTAGGTTAGGTTAGGTGGGGCCTCTATATGTTTGTTTCCCTTTTTTAAATCTGGTTTTTCCTTCATAACTTTTATAATTTCAAAACATCAATAATTTTATAATTATAGATTAGTTCCAAGTGTTTATATAAAAAATTTCAAGGTTTCTTTAAATATGCTATCTATTAGGAATATTTTATTACAGTAAATCTTTACTGATTTGTAGAAAGTTCATCCATTTCATCCTATATCCCTTGGTTTTATTATAGTTACGGACGGAAAAAGCTTTTCTACTAAACAACAGGTGTTGCTTATAGAAAAACACCTGTTTTCTTTGAAAATGATGCTTATTTATACAGCAAATAAAAACTTAGTGAAATATATATAAATATATATACGCTGATAATGGGGTACACCCAGTTAGAACCGGGAGTTTTGGATGGGGAAAATATACTGGGAAAATGGTAAAATAAACCTTTTCTTTTCTATAATTACTTTCTGGGATGCATAATAAATCCATGGAAAACTGCATATCACCCTTGATAGAGGATTGTATGAATTAAAAAGTTTGTGTATAAGAGGACAGTATATCTAATGAGTCTCACATAATGGAAAATTTTTTTTTTTATCTAACCAATACTCTGAAACTAATAACCCAGATACTGTACTTAATTTGGTAATGTCGGTATAGTACAATAACCTTAATTTTGAAAATGTGTTCTTGCTTTATTTAAAATTTATATTAATTCTGATAAAAATATTTGGCAGAAATCTGTATTTTTTAAATTTAAATGTTTTGAAATTCTAGCATTTATAACTAGAAAACAGTATTTCTAAAAGGGGGAATGAAACACAATGTATGACCTAATCTAACCTAGGAATGGTATCCACACCTATAGGAAACCCCTTTAAGACCTCCACCCCTTTAGCTTATCGTAAGGCAAGTCATAACACAGTTTTCACTTGCACAACTGCTTTCCTTCTGAAACTGTTTTTGATCATTCAGAGTACAAACCATCATCCTTTAAAAGGAGTATGTCTTCATTGCAGCTGGAATGAAATAAACATAGTTGCTGGCTGGTAGAGTGTAGGACCTGCACTACTGCCAGATGGAGAAACCCTCACTTTGACTTCGGCCGCAATTCAATAGACATACTTCTCTGCTTCCTTGAACTTTGGCCGTGCAAACTGTTCTTGTTTTTCCCATTTTAGTGTTTGATGGCACCTCCACAGGCAGACATATGCCTTTGCTTTGGTAAACCAGGTTGTAACTGTGGCCGATACATGAGCCAGCTTGACACGGGATCCCCTTTCATCTGTATCTTTTGCAAAGAGCATGACCGACCAGTCATCTCTCTTCAGTGGGTGGAGTTTGAAAAGAATTGGGATTCTTCAGCATCTGAATTAACAACACCTAAGATGATGCCGAAGAAGCTCTATCGCTCCTTCTTTTCTGAGGGTTTTAAGTCTGCTATCTCAATCGGGTTCCTTTGGAGGAATTTGTAAGGGGAAGGGCGACTACGCCTTTCCTTTGGATAGCGCTTTTGAAGGAGGAGGAATTGGCACCACAATCTCTCAAAATATTCCCATTGCTGTGCTTTTTGATGGACCTGGGTCTGGGAAAGTTGTGGCCTTTCTTAGGGGGTTGAGCCATGGAGATACTTCTTGGGGTGTTGGCAGATGTCAAGACTCTGAAGTCTTCCCTTGTTGTACCCTCTTCCTCGGTTTTACAACCTCCAAAGGGAACATCGTAAAGTGGTGCCCCCTCGGTGAGCCCTTGCCAGCAGCAGCGGAGGATCCTGTTTCTCTGCCTGCCGCTGGCCCAGAAATCCTTAATGTCAGTGAAGAGAAGCGGTCACCAAAGCCCAGGAGGACTGATCAGGTAGTCTCTTGAGACGTTGACTGATCTCTTCCCCTTTTTGTGTGGGAGAAGCAATGCTGGACCGAAACTCGACCCAACTAGGGAAGATGATTTTGTACAAGGTAGAGGAACTCATGCTTCTGTTACCAGTGCTTAGTCTCATCAAGTACTGCTGATCATTGGCCGCTGCCCTGTTTCCCCTTTTATTTTTGGACGTCCATTAGACTTAAGATACGCTTAATAAAAAAACTGCCCTCAAGAACCTGTCAGTTGTACAAGGCTTGAAGGCAGTATTCGGGATATGCTAGATAACCTTTACTGCCCTCTACTGCCCTTGGATACCTTTCCCTTTGGTGTGGTAGCTACTCATCAGGTTGTGTCGTGAGCCTTGGCCTCAGGAAAACCTGTAGGCTAGTTGCATGGCATTTCCTGGGTCACAATTAAATTGAAAGATGGAAGAATGTCTCCGTCTCCTTCACAATTACTTTGGAGTTTGTAGCCAAGACCCAGAACCCAGCCATTCACAACCCCATGTTTGCAATCTTATCTATTTCTATGCCCTGTGAGGGAAGTACGGCAATACCTGAAGATGGCTCAGAGCTTTAAGCCAGAGGAACAGACAGAGACACTTTCTCAGTACCTGAAGGGTGAAGAATAAGATTTCCAAGAACACAGTTTCATTCTGGCTTCATGAGACCATAATATTCACCTATCCCACAACTCGCGAGGTGGTGGAAGGCCCATCTAGGGCTTGATCTTGTAGTCAGTGGCATTGGATCCACCCAAGCATTCAAGATGAACCTGTCAGTGGTGCAGGTCTTAAATGCAGGAATCTTTAAACATCCTTTGGGATGCATTTACCCTTGGTCCAGTGGAAGCTGCTCTTCAGATTGTGTAACAAACCTAGCTTGTTCACAAGACAAAAAACATGTTGCCCAAGAGGTATAAATCTAGAATTAGGGGAAGAATGACTTGCCTTTCCTTCCCTTGGGGGTGCAGCAGTCGTGCCTTTGTTTGCTGGACTGGACGTAAGATGCAGGTAAGCCTCATGATCGAGAAACTTTTATTTTCAAACAAGTTTTGTCAAGAAGTAACTCATACAAGGATGATGGGGGATAGAATGTATACAAACCCATTTCTCATAATAATCGTACATTCAAACAACATATCCATCACTCAAATATACTGAAGGTTCGATCATGACTTCCTACAAGCCACCTTGTAGGAGCCTACCCAAATACCTGTGACATGCTCATGCTCAGTTTATTAGGAAGTTGACATGAGCCATCACTCCCGCTCCTAAAAGGACCAAGTGCCCAGACAGTTCCCAGGAAAGTTAACCAGTCATTTTGTTTCATATGGACATCCTCCTTCCTAAGAATAAAACTATTAAAGGAGAACAGTTTGTATTCGTATCGGAACAAATTACAAACTTTTCAAAGACCCAGTAACCATCGGTCTCAAACGCTAGTTCTGGACCTTCTCAGTCCTATCCCTTCATGGAAGTTGATACGAAAATGTCTTGGGGTAGTTTGTAGCGCTACGGCCAAGCGAACTAATTTGCTTATTATCGCTCGTACTGTTATCTTGTATAGAATAAAAACATTTGGAAATGGTCTACGGATCTTAAATATGTTGTGTAAGGGGGGGTAATGACACAGCTTTTAGCATAGGTTAGGTGGGTTTTTTAAGTTAGCTTCTCCCGTCGTACTCGTAGTTAAGGAAACTGTTGTGTAAGGGGGGGGGGGGGGGGGGGGGGGGCGAAGTCCCCCTGGGTAAGGATACGGCTTTTAGCATAGGTTAGGTGGGTTTTTTAAGTTAGCTTCTCCCGCCAAAATCGTTTTTAGAACGACGGCCACAGTTCAGAATATTCCCGTTTTCTACGGGATCTGGCCGTCACCCTACAAAGGCTCCATGTCTTGTCATATCAAAGCCTTGCAGTGGTGCTTGAGGAGGACTCAACACCACCCATGAGTTTTGGAGCTTTCGCACTAGCCCAGTATGAACCAGAAAGAAGAGTCATAACATTTCTTTTTGACTTGGTGAGGTTGTGTGCTTGTAAACAAATGTTACTTTGATAAGTGTGTACCTTTGCCATCACAAGGAAGAACTCCAAAACCTAACCCTGTCAGAAGCCTTCTGGTTTACCTATTGGCGTACTTGGAGCTAAAGGTTCAGACCATCTTTTCCTCTCTATACCTTACAGAACTTCCTTACAGGCCTTTGGATCCCTTTGCTTGGGTCTTGAAAAGTGTAACAGTCCCTGCTCCCTCATGGTACTTAGTACTGTATGCATCTCATCCAAAGTAACATATCTGGTATAAGTTTCAGGGATAGAATATCGACTTTTATCTTCTTCTTCTTCTTCTTCTTCTTCTCCCTCCTAATGGGATGCAGCAACTGCAACCATTATACTCTGGTCAGACATCTGATGCTGTCGAGTTACATGATGTAACATCTTTCTACCGGAACACACCTACCGGGAAATAACTCCTCTATCCTCCTGAGCAGAGGAGTCGGTGTCTTTCCAAACAATTCTCTCAATCTGTATGGTTTGAGACTGAAACCAGGAGATTGGTGTTCCGTGATCTACAGTAGTACAGGCCTCCTTTTAAGCCAGTACTGACTGAGGCCTTGACATCTCCTACATCATAAAGATTACCTTTTTGGAGGTTGTTGAAGTCTCCTTACTTTTTCTCATATGGTAACAGAAAGGATGACCATGTCCAGAAAAGACTCTGGGGGTACTTCCCACCAATTAGTGAGTCTCCCTACTTTAAAGGGTGAAGTGTTAGTATAGTCACAGGAAGAAATATAAAATTTCAAAAGGAATCTATATATTCACAAAGAACAGAAGTGACTTCTGTGACAGGCGATGGTCGGGGCTTCCCTCTTGAACCACCTGTCATTACCAACTAACGATTTAATGGCGGTTCCAGCGCAGCTGAAGACATCCTCCTATTTTAAAGGACAGGTTTTATAGATATGAAATATATAAATAAATTTTAAATCTTTATTTTTAATTTTTCTATTTGAGAATCTACTATTAAATCCAGTTTAAATGCATTGCTAAGTCATAAGTACTCTACTCCTCAGTTTATTAAACAAAAATTACCCTAAAGGTAGTTTCATATGGTTATGATTAAGCTCTACTTTCAATCATATGCAAGTTGTAGCCTTTTTGGTAACAGAAATTAAGGAAATGTCCTAAAATGTATAATTTAACTCTAATTACTGTCTTGTTCTAACCTTACATGTAATCAGTACTAATGCCTAGAAAAAGCTTCCCTACCTTTAAAATAATTGGCTACCTACAGAAAAAAACCTTATTAAAGCCTTAAAAAGTTAGTCTTATTTATACCATATTCAGCAAAGGTTTTAACACAGAAGGTCTCCTTTCTTTTTTTAACAGGATTCTACGGATAGTTCAGGCTCAGATGATAACGTATTGCAAGTCAGACCACAGGAGCTTAACTATTCTGAATCGGCAGACAGCATAAATGAAACCCAGGCTGAGAATGTTCATGTGTCCACATATCATAAAAATATAACAGTTACTAATGTGGGAGTATGTTATGTGCCATCACCCCCAATTCCTAAACAGTATGGGCCTGATATGCCAATAATACCAATGAAAGACAACAGGAGAAATATTTTTGTAACAGCACTGAAGAGCAAATCCTCTGCCAAAGTTTTGGTAAGTATCTTTATGAAGTTTGGTTTTAATTCAACTGCGATACAAGTGCAACAGCATTAAATATTTTAGTCCCTAATTTATGACCTAATTTTGTGTGTGTGTGAAAGTCAGATGTGGGTCCAAATTGAAATTGCACCCGATCATACTGTTGTTTTACTTTTTAATTCTTACAAAATTTTGCAGCCAGGACTGTTCATTAGATTTTATGATTACAGCTTCATTCATCTTTCAAACGACTGTTTAACCGTGCTAGGCAGTATATCATAGCAATCCATGTTTGCCAATAGTTATAGTTGTACGAGCGGATGAACAACTTGGTGGAGTAACGAGAGCTTTGGGTGGGGAGGAAATGCCCCTCAAAATCTCGATGAAGTCACTGGCAGCAGGGTGACGGATTGGGTTTAAGGCAATGGACAAACTGTCTCTTATGCTTTTATCCCTGATGCCTGGCAGTTGATCTTACTAGAATTAGTATGGACCGACAGGGGTCACTTGCCGTAGTTAAATAGGGACTGCACATCACAAGGAATGGCTATCCTTTGATTTATCTAGCCAATGAATCCTTTCTATTGATTTAGTCAGTCATGGATAGAGAAGATGAAATAATGGCCCCCAGTCCCGGGCGTAGCAGGATGCTAAGAATCTCCCGGTTTATAAATACAGTTCTAAAGAAAAATTGAAAATAGGTAATTGGAATGTTAGAAGCATGAATCAGATTAGGAAGTTACAGCAAGTGGAGAGTGAATTTATGAAATATAGTTTGGATATCTTGGCCCTAAGTGGAACACGTAAGGGGATTGTTAAGGAAACTTTAAGACCAAGGCAATATACATATATATATATATATATATATATATATATATATATATATATATATATATATATATATATATATATATATATATATCTACTCAGGAAGATCAGATGGAGTCGGAAGAGAAGGGATAGGAATGATGATGACATCAAGAGCAGTAAAGGCATTAACCGAGTGGAAAGCTGTAAATAGTAGATTGTTACTTGCAAAGTTCAAATCAAAGCAGTGCAATGTGAGTATTATAGTTTGCTATGCCCAACAAATGAATCCCCTGAAAAAAAAGGGAAAGATGAATACTATGAAGAACTGCAGAGGGTAATAGATGAGATCCCTGAGAGAGATAGGAAAATTGTGATTGGCAACTTGAATGCTAAAGTTGGAAGGAATAATCAAAGGGATAGAGAATGTGATGGGTACCTCACTCTTAAGAGTAAGTCATCCCTATAAATAGCGGAGGGTTTGTATTTGCTCCAGAATAAATAACAAATCTGGAAGTAATTTGTATTTTTCTTAGTATACAAACCTGAAGCTATTTATACAAATTGGCCTGCCACCCTGTCCCCCGAGAAGTCCTGCCATAAAGCAAAGTGGTTACTCAGCCGAGAGGTGCGAGTGAGCAGGGTAGCCGGTCTACAACACCCCCACCCACTAACTAGCAGATGGGGTAGTTATCCCTCACTAAAGATTATCATGGCTCGTCCTTCAGCTATGCCAAAAGTAATACCCCTATAAATAGCTTCAGGTTTGTATGCTAGGAAAAATACAAATTTGTTTTATCAGTATTTTTAATGCAGGGCTTTTTTTTCACTTTGAAGAATGCCACAATCCAACGTTGGCTTTAATCCGTTTAAATTTTTTACATTTAGATTATTCTATAATTTATGATTTAAGCAATTTTTATGCCAGTACCATAATTACTGCAAATGGTATGAGTTAAGCAACCAATATGAATTATACCTCCTCCTGTTCACCAGCTAGATGACATTTTTTTGTTGCTGATCATGACAGTATAAAAATGAATGGACATTCTAAGCTTGAGATGCTTTTGAAATTTCTCTTACTTTCACTTCTATAATATCACACTATCTGTACATATCAAAACTTCAGTTGTAATAAGCTGTACCATTTTCAATATTAAACTTACCCGATAATCATGTAGCTGTCAACTCCGTTGCCCGACAGAATTCTATGGAGGGATACGCCAGCTATCACAATACTAGAAGGGGGTGTATTTACCAGCGCCACCTGTGGCCAGGTACTCAAGTACTTCTTGTTGACACCTCCTCAATTATTCCTCTGTCGTGCTTCCGGCAAGACGTTCTGGGATACGCTTATGTTCTTGGAGTATTTTCACGACTTTGGTGAAGTATTTCTCTTTGATTTCGGCTGTCGCTTTACTGGAAACTTCTATATTAGCTTAGTTAGCTTTTGGAATTAATTTGATTAATTTTGGTGACGAGAGAGTATGAACTCTCGTTCACCTTTCAATGGCCGACCCTTCCCTTAGACGGAAGTGTTGGTGTCTAAGAGAGTATAGACTCTTTTTCTTAATTTTGCTTAACAAAAGTTATAGATTTATTTTATATCTCTCCGCCTCTTATAGGCCTCTTCGATTAACTTCCTTTTATTATAAACTCATTAAAATTAATTTTTATATTTGTTTATATTCGACCTTCCTAATAGTAGGCGGTCTTTTACCGAAGTTAATAAACTTTGAGCCCGTCATTTCGGTTTTACCTGTTAACATATTATGCTATTTCCGCCACAGAGTTTGAAAGATTTTCTTTGACAGTCTCGTACTGTTTTCAAAGTTGAACTAACGTTTTGTTTTGTCTCTGCAGTTGTTGACGTTCAGAACGTTCAACTTGCACTCTATCGTTACGATAGAGAAAGAATGTTCACGGTTTCACGTTGCAGTAAGAGTAACCGTGTCTAGCGTTTTGTTCATTCTTTCTTAACTTAATGGTTTTGATCCTAATAAAGGAACTTTTCAGTTTTTTTCCTTTAACAATAATATGTTTTAACGATATATATGATTGGGCTCTTCTCTCAGGTTCTAAGTCAAGAGAGAGAGAGAGAGAGAGAGAGATAGAGACGGAGGGAGAAAGAGGATAAACGTTTCATTCAGCCTGCCAGGCGTACGAGTAACGTCGTTATCGTTTTTTTGCTCTTCTCCCTAGTCTCTTTAGGGGAAGAAACTAAACGTTTCTAGAGTGATCTAGTGTTTAGTCTCTTTCCAACCACTGAATTATCTTTCATTAGATTTTTCTGTTACATTGTAATTCTGTTTTCGCAATTACTAACTTTGAGAAAGGATAGAATTGCGTATTTCAGGTACAAACCACTTAAAGTTTCGAGTTCAGTGAAATAAGTGCAAACAGAAATCAAAGTGATAAGTGATTAGTGCGTGAGGGTACTTTTGTGCGCGCCAGTCGTCCTCCCAGTCCGGGACCTCTTGCAAGCTCCCAAGCCCAGGGGAGAAGCAATGTCGAAGGGCATAAGGGTTCAGCAGGCCTTGATCGGCGCACAGAAGTATTCTCGGTGGTTGTGGGCGTGTCTTACCGAGACCGTCACTCCCACCCACAGACGATTGAGCCCTTATTTTGCTCGTCTGCAGAAGAGATTAGGGGAGAAAATAAAGGCAGAGTAACGCTGGTCTCAGGTCTCAAGACTTCTTAAACGTTAAGTCCAGACCTATGCCAGACGTACGAAGTTAAAGTTCACAACCCGAATGCAGTCATTGGGTTAGCTCTGACTCTCCTCAGTCATCAGTTGATTACACTCCGCCTAAGAGGAGTAAGGTTCTGCCACAACAGATCTCTGCTGTTAAGGCTTTACCTCAGCAGAACTTAGTGTCTGCCGACCCCAAGTTAACTCTACTGCAGTCCATACAGTCACAACTTTCGGTCTTGATGCGTGAGTGTCGGGCTGAGAGTGTTGCGCCTCCGCCTACACTCCCCCCCGCCTATGATCGCTCCGCCTGATCACAGTACCTCCTGCCAGGTGTACGATGTTGTGAACTCTACTACAGTCCATGCAAGCACAGCTTTCGGACTTGATGAGTGAGTGTCGGGCTGAGAGTGTTGCTCCTCCGCCTCCGCCTACACTCCCTCCTCCTACACTCGCTCCGCCTGATCACAGTACCATCTGCCAGGCGTACGATGTTGTGGACTCTACTACAGTCCATGCAAGCACAGCTTTCGGACTTGATGAGTGAGTGTCGGGCTGAGAGTGTTGCTCCTCCGCCTCCGCCTACACTCCCTCCTCCTACACTCGCTCCGCCTGATCACAGTACCATCTGCCAGGCGTACGATGTTGTGGACTCTACTACAGTCCATGCAAGCACAGCTTTCGGACTTGATGCGTGAGTGTCGGGCTGAGAGTGTTGCTCCTCCGCCTCCGCCTACACTCCCTCCACCTACACTCGCTCCGCCTGATCGCAGTACCACCTGCCAGCAGTTCCACCTGCCAGGCGTACGATGTTGAGACACGTGCTGAGTTTGCTGTTCCCTGTGGTGTTCAGCCTCCGCCTTTCTTAAGGCAACCTTTACATTGGGATCAGGAGGATTATACCTCTCTTCCTCCGCCTCCACTTGCTGCTCCACCAGTGATGCAACACTCGGTTGAGGTACAACAACCTCTCCCGTCCATGAGTCAGTCTCCTCAGCTCTTGCTGCAGCGAGCTCAACCCTCCATAAGGCAAGCACCACAACACCTTAGCCTTGCGCCTCAGGAGCCTCAGCTTGCGAGACATTTACCTTGTTCTGCGCAGCCTCTTCCTCATCGCGCTCCGCTCACACCACAGGAACTGGAACTTGCTACTCCGCTTCCGCCAACCGCTCAGCAAGCGCAACCCTTGGGTTCAATCACTCATGCTAGGAGTCAGCCTCCTCCACCCATGCGCCTTCCTTCTGCTTGTCTTTTATTCAGCCTTTGCAGACTGAGCCTCAGGTGTTCCCTCATCGGAGTCTTGAAGAGGAAACCACACTATTGTTGTTCCAGCTCGTTCTGACTCTGCTGTTCAGCATACCATGGTTTAAACCCCATGCAAGCATGCATAAAGCACTCTAGCACTGGTCATGGAATTTCTGAGAAATGTTAAACGCCATGCACACGCTCTGCTTTCCTTTCAGCAGGCTCTGCTTACAGCAGGCTCTGCTTACTACATGCTCAGCATTCAGCATGCTCTGCATTCAGCATGCTCTGCATACAACATGCTCTGCATACAGCATGCTCTGCATACAACATGCTCTACATACAGCATGCTCTGCATACAGCATACTCTGCATACATCATGCTCTGCATACCTTACCGCATGCTCCTCAACACATCTTGGGTTGTTGCCAACTCACTAGACTGTCAAGCAGTTTCATAACGTTGCCTTCTAGTCTGCTGCTTTGCACCAGTGAACCCTCACTCAGAGAACTTAGCTTTTCTAGGATAAGGTCCCTGTAGATGAGAAAGTTCTTTTCTCCCTCCTTCTGATATTCCCTTGAGGACTCTGTCATTTGGAGGGAGCCTTTAGCTGCATAACCTCTTATGGACTTTTTATTTAAGCATAACATGCTTACAGGGAAGGTAATGGTTACACTTCAGCCGCTAATCCCGTCTGTTACCACACCTGCTCCCATAGACCTTGAGCTGTGTTGCATGACATGCAGTCCAAGCTTAGTCCTTGTTAGAGGATTTTTTGTTTACGGAGTCAATGTGTCACGGGGAAGACGTTCAACAACCAACAGAAGGGACTTGTTGTGACGCAGTGCGGCAACCTCAGCAACCCGTTAAGGAGTTGTCTGTACGACCCAGACAGTCTAGACAGATTCGGGTTGTCACTGTACTTCCTCGCTTGCCCATGATTGACAGTTTACAGACTGTGCAGCAGTATCATGATCTTGTGTCCGGCTCCGTCAGACGACTGGCTTTTAAGAGCTCCCTCAAGTCGTCGCTGTCTGGAGATTTTCAAATGGACTATGGATCTGACCAAGGAACTGGGCCTCCTGGTCAATTTTGAGGAGTCTCAGCTCGTTCCATCCCAGACCATTGTCTCCTTGGGTATGGATCTTCAGAGTCGAGCTTTTCGGACTTGTCCGTCGGCCCCAAGGATCTTCCAAGCCCTAGAATGCATCCAGAGCATGCTGAGAAGGAACTGATGCTTAGTCAGGCAGTGGATGAGTCTAACAGGGACACTTTCATCGCTGGCCCTGTTCATCGAGTTAGGGAGACTCCACCTCCGCCCCCTTCAGTATCATCTAGCTGCTCACTGGATAAAGGACATGACGCTAGAGACGGGCTCAGTTCCTGTTTCCGAAGAGATGAGGTCTACTCTAACGTGGTGGAAGAACAGCATTCTTCTCAAGGAAGGTCTACCATTGGCTGTTCAGACCTCCGACCACCGTCTCTTCTCGGACGCATCGGACACGGGCTGGGGTGCGACACTGGACGGACAGGAATGCTCGGGAACATGGAATCAGGAGCAAAGGACACTTCACATCTATTGCAAGGAGTTGTTGGCAGTTCATTTGGCCTTGATAAACTTCAAGTCCCTCCAGCTTAACAAGGTGGTGGAGGTGAACTCCGACTACACCACAGCCTTGGCTTACATCTCCAAGCAGGGAGGGACTCATTCGAGGAAGTTGTTCGAGATCGCAAGGGACCTCCTCATTTGGTCAAAAGATCGAAAGCTCACGCTGGTAACGAGGCTCATTCAGGGCGATATGAATGTCATGGCAGATCGCCTCAGCCGGAAGGGTCAGGTCTTCCCCACAGAGTGGACCCTTCACAAGAATGTTTGCAGCAGACTTTGGGCCCTGTGGGGTCAGCCAACCATAGATCTATTCGCTACCTCGATGACCAAGAGGCTCCTCTTGTATTGTTCTCCGATTCCAGACCCAGCAGCAGTTCGCGTGGATGCCTTTCTGCTGGATTGGTCCCATCTCAACCTGTATGCGTTCCCGCCGTTCAAGATTGTCAACAGGGTACTTCAGAAGTTCGCCTCTCACAAAGGGACACGGCTGACGTTGGTTGCTCCCCTCTGGCCCGCGAGAGAATGGTTCACTGAGGTACTGCAATGGCTGGTCGACGTTCCCAGGACTCTTCCTCCTAGAGTGGACCTTCTGCGTCAACCTCACGTAAAGAAGGTACACCCAACCTCCACGCTCTTCGTCTGACTGCCTTCAGACTATCGAAAGACTCTCAAGAGCTAGAGGCTTTTCGAAGGAGGCAGCCAGAGCGATTGCCAGAGCAAGGACGACATCCACTCTCAGAGTCTATCAGTCTTAATGGGAAGTCTTCCGAAGCTGGTGCAAGGCCAATGCAGTTTTCCTCAACCAGTACCAATGTAACCCAGATTGCTGACTTCCTGTTACATCTAAGGAACGTAAGATCCCTATCAGCTCCTACGATCAAGGGTTACAGAAGTTTGTTGGCAGCGGTTTTCCGCCACAGAGGCTTGGATCTTTCCTCCAACAAAGATCTACAGGACCTCCTTAGGTCTTTTGAGACCTCAAAGGAACGTCGGTTGTCCACTCCAGGCTGGAATCTAGACGTGGTCCTAAGGTTCCTAATGTCATCAGGATTTGAACCGCTCCAATCAGCCTCTTTTAAGGACCTCACATTAAAAACTCTTTTCCTCGTGTGCTTAGCAACAGGTAAAAGAGTAAGTGAGATCCACGCCTTCAGCAGGAACATAGGTTTCACATCTGAAACGGCTACATGTTCCTTGCAGCTCGGTTTTTTGGCTAAAAACGAGCTTCCTTCCCGTCCTTGGCCTAAGTCGTTCGAGATCCCAAGCCTGTCCAACATGGTGGGGAACGAACTGGAGAGAGTACTTTGCCCAGTTAGAGCTCTTAAGTACTATCTAAGAAGGTCAAAACCATTACGAGGACAATCAGAAGCCTTATGGTGTGCTATCAAGAAGCCTTCTCTACCAATGTCTAAGAACTCAGTTTCTTACTACATCAGGCTTCTGATTAGAGAAGCAAATTCTCATCTGAAGGAAGAAGACCTTGCTTTGCTGAAGGTAAGGACACATGAAGTGAGAGCTGTGGCTACTTCAGTGGCCTTCAAACAGAACCGTTCTCTGCAGAGTGTTATGGATGCAACCTATTGGAGAAACAAGTCAGTGTTCGCATCATTCTATCTCAAAGATGTCCAGTCTCTTTACGAGTACTGCTACACCCTGGGTCTATTCGTAGCAACGAATGCAGTAGTAGGCGAGGGCTCAGCCACTACATTCCCATAATCCCATAACTTTTTAACCTTTCTCTTGAATACTTTTTATGGGTTGTACGGTCGGCTAAGAAGCCTTCCACATCCTTGTTGATTTGGCGGGTGGTCAATTCTTTCTTGAGAAGCGCCAAGGTTAAAGGTTGTGATGAGGTCCTTTAGTATGGGTTGCAGCCCTGTATACTTTAGCACCTTTGAGTTGATTCAGCCTCCCAAGAGGAACGCTGCGCTCAGTAAGGAAGACGATCTTATTAAAGGCAGAGTAACGGTTCAAGTCGACTTCCTTACCAGGTACTTATTATTTTATTGTTATTGTGGATAACTGATTATATGAAATATGGGATACTTAGCTATCCTTTAATCTTGTACACTGGTTTTCACCCACCCCCCTGGGTGTGAATCAGCTACATGATTATCGGGTAAGTTTAATATTGAAAAATGTTATTTTTATTAATAAAATAAATTTTTGAATATACTTACCCGATAATCATGATTTAATCGACCCTCCCTTCCTCCCCATAGAGAACCAGTGGACCGAGGAATAATTGAGGAGGTGTCAACAAGAAGTACTTGAGTACCTGGCCACAGGTGGCGCTGGTAAATACACCCCCTTCTAGTATTGTGATAGCTGGCGTATCCCTCCATAGAATTCTGTCGGGCAACGGAGTTGACAGCTACATGATTATCGGGTAAGTATATTCAAAAATTTATTTTATTAATAAAAATAACATGTTTAATACTTTAAAAATGAATTTGTTCCGTAACCGAAATACAAACCACGCTATTTACATTAGGTTTACCTTTTAGCGTAGCTGAAAAGGCGAGCCATTAGAATTTAACGAGGGTGTATTACCCCCGCGCTAGTTAGCAGGGGGGTAGGGGAGTGGTAGCTAGCTACCCCTCCCCCCCTCACACACCTGTGAATTGCTTCACTTTCACTTTTGGCTCGGACATGGACAGACGTCTCTGTCTTTGTCCTCGCTTGGCAGCCATTGTTTGTTTTGTCTTTACTTGATCACTTACTTTTCTTTTACTCAATATATATGTAAACATTTTCTCATGTTTATGTATATATTTGAGTACAGAAATCAGTAAGTTTCCTTTTCACAGTTTGTGCTTGTGTGTGTAGTGTACGATATCTCCGTGGAGCCCTCGGCAGTTAGGCCACCATGGTGTAATTTCATGGGTCGCGATCGAGTTTGACTTCGGTCTTTCTCGCTCTCTCTCTTGAGGTCGTTCACCCTTTTACTACGTTACTTTACTACGCCTTTGTAGCTTCCTTCCCGTGTGGGGGGGTTGCTACGCCGTACGTTGTGTCTCAATTAGTTTATGAATCTAATTGTATTTGTTGATTTTTCAGCTTTGTAGAACGATTCCTTTCGGGGTTTCCGTTCTTTCTTTAGTGTTCATTTATTTTTAAATTACATAATTACATAATTATAATTGTTATAATTCTGTGTTGGTTATTGGTTACAGCTCTCCTTCCGTGAGTGTAAGTGGTTGTGAGGGCACGTGCCTGTTGTGTAATTCTTGTGTTCCTTTCCCTCGGGATTCCTCTTCGGAGCCTTCCCGGGGGAATGAATGTTAACTAATGATTTTTGTTTTATTTTTCACAGTTACTGATCTAGTTCGTTTCTGTAATGTGACAACGGAGTGAGCTGTCTTGTTGAGGCCTGGGGATTCGGCTGTTGCTGCCTCCCCTATAGATCTTCGTCAGGGGCGTGTCTCCTTCTCCTGGAAGTACTCCCGTGACGATTGACAGCTCTCCAGTTCATTCTAGAACACTCAGGAGGCTCGCCTCCTTGGGTGGGTAACTTTCCTTCCGAGGGAAGTTTTTCCTGTCCAGGCTTGAGTTTTTTCCCCTTTTGGGGGGTTCTTCTCTTGCCTTTTTTTCGTGCGACTATGCTCTTGGTGCTGAGCGGTCGCACCTGCAGTTACGCTCAAGGGGCTGGGCAACTGCAGGAGCCCCTCTTCGGAGGATTGCTCCTTTTAGGTCACTGGCTGACCCGTCTCTTCTACGAAGTGTTTCTCTTTCGTTCGCGAGAGAGTACACTCATAGAGACTCCTCTGCGGAGGACTCTTCTGCTGTTGTTGCTGTTGGCCGCCTTCACCGTAAGGCTCACCGTTCCGCTATGTCGTAAGGGCCTCCCATCTCCCTATAGGGTGCTAAGAGGCGCCTTTTTGAATCTCCGTATGCAGCCTACAACTCCTTCTTCTTGATTTTCCGCCCCTGGTGCAGATGGACAGCAGTCTGACCTCGTCTTCCGACGGGCAACGGTCTTCCCGACGGACAAAGGTCTTCCGACGGACATCAGTCTCCCGATGGACAACGATCCCTTCGGGGCAAAGGGTTGCCTCCCACGGGGGTTCTTCCCTTGCGTGTCAGGGTTCCCCTGCGCGCCCTTCTGCAGTGTTCTCTCCTGCTCAGTGTTAGCGCACAGGCGCTCTCCTGCTCATCAGCGCTTTCCTGATCGCTAGCGCTCTCCTGTTCGCCAGCGCTCTCCTGTTCGTCAGCGCTCTCCTGATGATCATCTCTGCTGTTCCTGTTGGTTCCTGTTACGCGCCCTGTGCGCCCACGTTCGCCCTCGCGATCTGGAACTTCGGTTCAGGTCTTGGACAAGGACTCTTCTTCTACGCACAGGCTTTCACGCGTTGCCTTCTGCTCGCCAGCGATCACCAGCGACCACAGACGCGTCAACGTTCGCCTGCTCGTCAGCAATCTCCTACGCGTCAACGATCGCCATCGATCTGTACGCGTGTCAGTTCCCCTGGACACCACCAGTAGCGATCTAGCGCTCGCCTGCTGTGGACCACGATCTCCGGTAGCTGAGTCTTGCCGTAGATCTTCCTCCTGCTCGCCAGCGCTCACCTTTACTTCTGTCCTCCTGTGCGCCAGCTTTCTTCAATCGCCAGCGCACATCTGCACGCCCTTTTCTGCCACGCACCTATGGGTGCCAACGGTTTTTTCTGACTGTCTAGGATCGCCTGATTAACAGCTTGCTTCAAGGCTCACCTTCCTAATGCACCTGCGCGCCTTCTGTTAGCGCGATGCGCTCTAACCATCACTAGTTTCTTACGCTTTAGCGATCGCCTACGCGCCCGCGCGATTCTTCGCCTGCACGCTAGCGTTTTGTTAACGCATCACCGCTTGCCAACGCGCCGTCACTCGCCTACGTGCCATCGCTCGCCAGAACACGCGCTCGCCAGAACACGCCATCGCTCGTCAATGCGCCATCGCCTGCCTACGCACCATCGGTCTCCCGACCGCCTGCGCTCGCCCGCTCGCCCGCGCAACCGCACGCCCACGTGCCCGCGCTCCTACGATCATGCGCGACCGCGCACATGCGCTCCAATGTTCGCCCGCGCGCGAACCGACGGCGTTCCGTCGCGCGGACCGACGGCGTTCCGTCGCGCGGACCGACGGCGTTCCGTCGCGCGGACCGACGGGGTTCTGTCGCGCGGACCGACGGGGTTCCGTCGCGCGGACCGACGGCGTTCCATCGCGCGAACGTCGGCTTGATTCCTGCAGTATCCATTGCTCGACGACCACCAGCTCTCGCCCTTCCTACCACGCTCGCCCTCCTTCTGCGCTCCTTCGCGCACTTTCGTTTGCGTTCCTGCGTGCCCGCGCATGGGCGCTTCCACGTTCGGCCACGCGCAAACCATTGATTTACCATCGCGCGAGCGCCAGGGCGATTACAACCGCGATTCCCGTTGGGGTTTCGCAACATGGCCAGCCTGGCGAGTCTTCTGGAGCGTATTTCCAGAACACGGCCTCACCCCGTAAACACAGAGCATGGCACTTGCAAGAACAGGAAAAATCTTCAGGGAGGTCTGAGCAACATTCTTCTTTCCAGAACCTGGGTTAGCCCTTCCCTGTCATTCCCTGGAAGAGTTTTGCCAGGGAGCTTTACGTTCGAGATTTCTCCATCGGCCAAGGGGTGACTGGTTTACCCTTTCCTCTTCTCCATCTCGTGAAAGGGGCTTACCAGGTCCTTTCCCTCCTCGGTTGCGACCCGAGGTTTTGTACAAGGAAGCTCTAGGAAGATCATGGGTACTTTCCTCCTCTCGGGCTCAAGCACCTTGGCTTTTCATCGCCAAGTTTCGAGCTTGCGGGCAAGCTAGAAGTTGGACCATCTGGACGCAATGACCGAGGGCATCCTCTCGGGTGTCTCATCCGTGGATGTCGACAATCTCAGACACCCTTCCATCCTTGGGAAGAGCTTGTTTGTGCCCAAGGACAAAGACATAGACAGCGGTTGTGCGGAGGAAGTCGACTCCCGTTTTCACTCCTCCAAGGCGCTTTCTTCCAGACCCTGCAGGGCTCCAGCGCCTCTTTCTTTCAGCCTCGTCGGCCTAAGTTATCGGACCGGCTACGACAACTAAGACAGGGTGTCCAATAGCAGTCCCCTCCTGTCAGGAACAGGTAGCACGGGAGGCTCTTACGGGGGGGCATAATCCTAGAGGGAGCGGCAGAGTTCACGAACTCTAGGATTGGCAACCCCCCCTTGCAGGTCTCACGCTGGGAGGATGCCTAAGGTTACTCATCCGGATGACAGCTTCCCGATGCCGATTCCTGTACGATCTCCGTGATCAGCCAAGGATATCGCGCCTGCCGTCTCTGTCAGCGAATTCAGTGTCACTGAACCTCTATGCCATAGGGTCGGCAAGAGTTTTGCCCGTTTGGGTAGAATGATCCATGCCTTAGGAGAAGGTCCTCCATAGGATCGTCGACGGCTTCACCCCCCGGCTTCTTCAGTCGATCCTTTCTCGTAGAAAAGCATCTGAGACGGGAATTCCGTAGTCGACCTCTCAGCTCTGATCAAGTTTGTTGAACAAACTTCGTCCAGCGTGGAACAGCAGGATCGATCAGACTGGTAACGAGGCGACAGGACTCCTTAGGCCCTGGATCGGAAGGACGGGTACTTCCAGTTTCCATTCCATCCATTTTCCAGGAAGCTCTTGGAATTCAGCCTAGACTACAGGTGTTCCTGCTTAAGATGCAGTGTGGTGATCCCGCCGTGGCATCGCAGGTTTTTCCCCAGAGAACTCTCCCTGCTTTCCTCATGGCCGCTCAGGAGCAGGCTTCCACCTCCTTCGCCTTTTGGAGGTCTGGTCAACTCTGGTAGGCTCGGGTTCGACCTTCTTCAACGCCGGGACAAGCTTCCGGATCCTTACCATGAGTGAGGGATCATGGTAATTTGCTAGGAGCCTTCTCTACTTCTGCCTCAACATCTGGAGTATCTAGCCATGATATTGAGTCAACGGCCTTACCACGTTGGAAACCCCGCTTCTCGTCCGTCCAGCGAGGTTAAGCAACGTCGGGTCTGGTTGGTACTTGGATGGGTGACCACCTGGGGACGCCAGATGCTGTTGCCTCCTCCTCCGAGCCTTCCCTTCAGTTGACTGTGGCAAGGCTGAAGAGAGTCGCAGTATCTGTTCTCAGTCAAGCAGAGCTTTCAGCCCTACCTTAGAACGTTTCCTAGGTCTCTTTTCCTCAATGACCCGTCTAAAGTCCCGAACGGTCGCCTCAGGATAAGTTCCCTGTGGGGCGGCCCAAGTTCCGGTGGTTTCAAAGCAACGATAAACCGGTTTTTCTGGGCCCTATGGGACCAGCGGAACGATTAGACCTGCAATGGGTGTTGACCTATGGAACCTCTTGATGGGAGTGGATATTCTCGTCCTTTCCCAACATTTTTGATGCTGTTCTCGGACTCGTCAAAGAAAAGGGGGGGTGGGGGGGGCATGTTTCGGTTCAGGCCTATGGTCAGGACCTGAAGGATACCTCTCCATCATTCAGGCAGGCTTGGGGGCCGTAGTCTGGCCCCTCACAGATCCTACAGCTCCTGCCGAGTCGCTCCGTGCGTGACGACTTCATGGTACTGGCGTGTTCCAACCAGCAAGGGACGCATTTTCATACCTTCACATCTTGCAGTAGAGATACTGAGATGATTTGAGATCCTCTCAATACCACCATCGGCTCGCTCATTCCGGGCAGAGGAATGTTCTCTCCGACTATCTGAGCAGAGCCTCATAGAGAGAGTGTACCTGGGGGTCTTTGGCCTTTAGTAACCAGCAAGTCCTGGCCTGGGGGACCTGATCGCGACAGCTTGGAACCTCAAGCTTCCGCTGTTCTTCCCCCCAGTCTCAGACCCCAAGACTCTTTGGCAAGATGCATTCCGGTGATGATGGGACAACATCGACGCCTGCGTCTTCCCTCCTTTGTTGTCTGTTGAGAATGGGTCTCAACAAGATCAGGTTGTCTGTCAACCTTTCAATGGCCCTGAGAGCTCACTGGGACTATACGCAGAACGGTTTCCGGACCCTCTGCTTCCCCTGACGGAACTCCCGGGAGAGCTTCTCCCACAGCACAGGCTACTCAAACAACCACACTGCAACATCTTTCACGAGCCAGGGCGTCGCTTCGGCTTCATGCCTGGAGACACTACGCCTCCTCCTCAAGAAGAGACAACCCGCTACAGTCGCGGGGCGGAGGTCGCGTCATCTGCGATAGTCATCCGCAGGGGTCTACCAGGCGAAGTGGAGAGTCTTCTGTGGTTGGTGTCGTGGGAGATATACCTCTTCCCTTGAGGCCTCTTCTCCAGCAATAACGAACTTATTGCTTTTCGGCGGGAGGAAACTCCTTTCCGCTCTCGGCAATGAAGCCTGTCGCTCAGCCTTTCCCTGACCTTCAGGCTTAAAGGAATAACTTTTTCCTTCCCGCTGGACCTTTCCTCGCTCATGCGAAGCTGCGAACGTACCTGCCCTAGTCGGAGTGAGACCTCCAACATGGAGCATGGTTCGTACTTTTTAGTCCCTTAAGAGATCTTCGCAAGACTCTTTACGTCAGGCCTCTGATCGTATTCCGTCTTGGGGCTCCTGCTCACTCTGGCTGCGGCCAGTGTGTAAGCAATCTTCTTGGTCTCGTACGACTCCGCCCTTTCTAAGGAATGGGGAAAGGCAACATTCAGGTTCGCTCCTGAGTTGTTGGCTAGACTCAGAATCTTGGGGTTCCGGCCCTTCTGTCCAATTCCTTCAAGATTTCGAGTCACCATTCTGTATCAGATGACCCAAAACCTTCTCCTTCTTGCCAGTAAAGGAATCGAGGGGTTATCTTTGGGAACAGCTGCAGTTTGTCCTCACGTGCAGCCGGATTGGGAGCACAAGAAGGACACTGGGGAGAGTCACCAGTATACCTCTTCAGCTCGGACTCAAGGACATTCATCTCGAACTGAATCCAGACCCTCCTCCGTCACGTCGCCTTAAAGCACGATGTCGGATACATTGCAACGTCCCTCGCCTTCGAGTAATACTACTCTGTGATGCAGGTGCTACAAGCTGGAGTCTGGAAGCGTCTAATGACCTTCGCACCCCGCTTCCTGCAGGGCGTGACCCACAGGAGTATCGATACGTTTCTATCGCTCTGTGGTGGCTACACAACAGCTGGTCTAACCTCAGGCTCCTTTTTGGACAGGTAGCCGTAGGTTGAGGGCATTGTTATCAGGTTTTAGTCTGCATGAACGAAAGAAGTATGTCTGGCCCTTATTCTTTCTTCATCATCCCCTCTACTGGGAAGCAGCATCCTGGTCTCTGCATAGCTGACCTCAAACCTCTGCAGGTAAACCATGCTTCCTTGTGTTCCGAGTATTGAGTCAATACTGTCGCGTCCCCCATACCCTGACGAGGTGGTATTGGGAACGTCCTAACCCAGAGTTCCTTCTGGAACTCCAGGTCAACTGCCTAGGACGGGTCACACTTCTTCCTTCACACACAAGCTTATGTAGGCCACACGGTTCCTTGCGGAGCAAGGAACTTGTGAGGTGCAGGGACTCCTTTTCTCGAGTGCGACTCACTCGGATTCTGAGTCCCCGGGTAAAGCCAAAGCCAGTATGGCTGGGGACTTTCCACCCTTCCTAAGGGGTAAGTCACCCAATGTAAATAGCGTGGTTTGTATTTCGGTTACGGAACAAATGACAAATTCGAAGATAATTTGTATTTTTCCTAACCATACAAACCTTAGCTATTTACATATATTTGCCCGCCAGCCCTGTCCCCCAAGACAAGTCCTACCTCTAAGTGAAAGTGAAGCAATTCACCGGTGTGTGAGGGGGGTAGGGGTAGCTAGCTACCACTCCCCTACCCCCCTGCTAACTAGTGCGGGGGTAATACACCCTCGTTAAATTCTAATGGCTCGCCATTTCAGCTACGCTAAAAGGTAAACCCAATGTAAATAGCTAAGGTTTGTATGGTTAGGAAAAATACAAATTATCTTCGAATTTGTCATATTGCATCTTGGTTATCACTGGTCAGGATGAGAATATCACCAAGAAATTATAATGTCCGAGTTAAGTCTTAATACCTTGAAAAATTCTCCTTCGCAGATTAGTGGACATCAGTGTGAGGGTGTTAATATAAAAGAAAAGTTACTGGAATTGCAAGACAGTATAAAAGATAAGGGGAGCTTGAAATGGGAACAATCACTAGACATGTAAGTATTTATTGTTTTTCTCTTTTTTGAACGTAGAGTGTATGACAGTTACACAGTACGTAGTACCTCAGGTTAAAAGTAAATTTGGATATGAGCATACAAATTTAAATTGGGTAACAAGTCATTTGCATCGGCCTGCGAGGAAATATTTTTCGTCATTCAGCTGACGATAACGTCTGAGATCTAAAAAAAAATTTCTAAATTTTCCAAGTCTTAATCTGTTTGGAGTACAGTGTGATGCATGGACTAAAAACACCCAATAGCTGAAATGGACTCCTCCTTTCAGAAAAGGAGTTTAGTCCTGGATAGTAAAGCTTCATGAAAATATTTTTCAGTTCAATTATTATATATCCTGCCAAAGCAAGTACTGTGTTCCTAAAATTATGATACATTTTAATTCTGACAAAGAAATATGATCATATCATGTATGCAATTTCTATTCCCCCAAAAGGGAATACCAAGTTTAATAGCATCTAAACTAGTTTTATTACTGATCCATTGCTTACTAGTACCAGTGAAGATAAATAAGGTTGATAAGGTTATTTGTGGACTGTCATTGAAACTTAAAATAAGCAGATAAGAGGGCCTGTAGAAACCCTTGCCTCTGAGGATACTGTGTATTATTATTATTATTACTATCCAAGCTACAACCCTAGTTGGAAAAGCAAGATGCTATAAGCTCAGGGGCTCCAACAGGGAAAAATAGCCCAGTGAGGATGTTACAGTCTCCATGCAGTTCATTGTACCATACTGTACTAGAGTTTGCAATGCCCCACTCTTGAAAGAGGTTGCTCGAGAAGAATGGTTGCACGGCAATCTCCTCGGTTAGTCCAACAACAGAGCCCATAGACCTGACAATTACTCTGAGGCAGAAAAGGGGCCACCAGCATCCCAATGCTATTCATTAAAACAATATAATCCAAACCTATCTTCCTAGATTAGTTTATCACTTGTTGAATCATGACAATCTTTGAAAATGTACTGACCTGGATTTGACCAGTTCTGTAATAAACTGTAATTACAAAATTACATACAACACTAAGGAGGAAGTTTATCCCCTCCAATTAGTCCATTTCTGATCTGGACAATAATCTCTAGCATCATCATCCGGGTAGTTCTTTATGCATGTTGCATAAGATTTTTTTAGAACTAACCATTATTTACATTCAGATCTTTTATCAAACTTGCAGCAAATGTTTTTAGGTTCAATAGGTTGACATGAGTCTCATAGTTTATATAGGACATTTATTTTAACATTTATTCCTACACAGATACAAACTTCCGAGTCATTTATGTGGGTTACTGCTAGTCCTTTTTTCTATGACCAGTCAGTGAAAGAAAGATGGTTTGATTGCACCATGCTTCGTCACTGCTGGTCTTGAAGTGAAGAGGTTATTCTCTCACTTACCCTCTACAATTAAGCTTCTTGCATTCAACTCGCTTACCCTTTAGTGTTTAGTGCTTGTGACTTATGTGTCTTTTCTTTATTCACAGTCGCTTCCATTCCTAATCATTATCTGTGAGTTATGAGTGAGTGGTTTATGTCTAGTAAATAACGAAATTTACGTTCTTGGCCAGGACGGGATAGCAACCACTGGAAATCTCATGAGCCCGGCAGACGTAGATCCACATCCTTTTTGTCTCTTGCTTAGATGAGATGTTCAATGGAATCACCATGTAACTCCTGTAGGGAGTGGACATCCTCCCAATGGGAGAGATTCAAGTCGCAGAAACTTTAAGAGATTTTTATCCTCTACGTCTTGTCCTAATGGGCTAGAGAAGAATTTCCTTGTCTGCGACGAAAGCCTCCCTTTAGGATTTCATGTTGTGAATTCCCTGAAACTTTAATTACAATAGACGACACCCATAGTAATCTGGATAGTGTTAACTATACACAGCAAGACCTTGAGTAGGCACTTGTATAAGATTCTTGCCTTAAGCTAGATCTCAGTACAATAACCATGATTTCAAAGAGAAAACATGTTTGTTCAGAAAAAAAAAACTTATCGTTATTAGAAACATCCAATTCAAGCGTGGAAAACTCACTTACATTTCTGTTTGGGGGGAGGGGGGGGACTAGAGTTGAGACAGCTTTTCCCTTAGTCATGAAGCAACCTTTTTTTGGAAGACAAATTTTTGCAATCTCCAACACGTTCTCACGAACTAGATTTACGTTGTAATTATAAGGGTCCTAAGCTTAGGTCTCCTCTACTGTCTTAAGAACTCAATTAGTGGCTTATGATAAGGGTGGTTGGACTGCTTCGGCTGAGTTCCCACCCCAAAGCATACCGAATCCACTCATTTCTTTCAATTTTTCCTCCCCCTTCCAAGCCTTTTGGACTTGGGAGATCAAGTAGGATAAAAGCAGACGCTACCGCGTTTCATAATTCAACCAGACGAAGCTGTAAGCACCCTTTTCACTGCGTGATGACATCACCACACGTGCCGCCATCTCTGCGGGTGATGAAATTTCTTCACACGCAGGACAACATAAACTAAAAATCAGTTCCTGATTATTCTGTTTTGCCAAGATCTCCCTCCCCTAATACTTATGTGTTAAGGGTAGATCCATATATGTTTCGATTATAAAGACAAGATCTTTCTGCTCTTGGAAGTATCTCCAATTAGAGCTGTGAAAGCATCTCTGCAGTCCCATCAGAGCCTGCCATTTCCCCCCATACTGAAGCAGCCATATTGAAAGACCCTTATTACCAGTCTCCAGCTCGAAGTAACAAGCGAGGCTTGCCTCATATGCCCAGGGGTCCTAGTTTGAGTTTTCCTCATAATGATTCCCAGACTGCTTTTGCTGTGTACACCCAACAAGACTTTGCATTACCAGGTTGCTCTATGTCTCCTAAGCCTAATAATGCTTATTGCCTTATTCCTTATTCTATGTTTGGGCTCCCCCAGGTCCCTCAGTGTGAGGCACCTCGTATATCCACCAGAGAGTTGCTAATGCATCTTCCGGTGTATTTTGCATCTTCCAGTCTTGGATGGTCTGGGATGCATCTAAGGTATTTATCGAGCTTATTCTTAAACACATCTACGCTCACTCCTGATATGTTTCTTATATGAGCTGGCAGCACATTAAATAGTCGCTGCATTATAAATGCTGGTGCGTAGTGGATTAATCTCCTGTGTGCCTTCCTTCGTTTTCCTGGTATAGTTTTTGGCATTATTAATCTACCTCGGCTTGCTCTTTCTGCTTTACCCAAAATTTTAGCAACATCATTAGCAATTCAGCCAGGCTAAACATTCAGAATAACAAGCCTGAACGTGTCGCTGTATCTACGCGTGACGACTTCACTGTACACACCACCATCCCAACACATGAGGTAACTCCTCCGTATCTCAGGCAGGCCAAGAACCCCTCACGGGTTGTTACTCCTAAATATTACTGTATGACATCACAAAACGGGCTGGCATTTTGACGTGTTAGAGTATTCCTCCGTAACTTAGTAATGCTAAAGCTCAACATGTACCTGCCAGAACCCCAAAAGCTAGTTTAAGGTCAACACACCCCAGAGGGGATGGTAGATCTACACCCCCATTACAGTACTTCAAAGTTCCCCCAGAGTTTTAAAAACTTCTTGCTAGGACAGAATGACAAAGACTTGACTTATGCTGATAGCACCCTTTTGTCTCTGATAATGGCAAATCTATTAATCAACATGGTCGGCCATGCACTTAGCTCCTGGCCTAATGCTTATAATGCTAAAATCATGAGCTCTACAGAACACTATTTTATTTCATGTAGATAATACCTTGCAGGTACAGAAAACAGATAAGGGGTGAGGAAGGTTTTCCCCCTTCCCACAAGTTGCTCCCTCATCTGACACAAATGAGGCGACTTTTGCTAGACGACGTAGACATGGCCCTTGCCGTAGGCGTTCTATGTGGCAGAATTTTGATAACCCGCTCTCGCCTCGTAAACCGAGCT
>NC_090743.1:119067570-119145070 GCF_036898095.1 Palaemon carinicauda | reverse complement strand
ATAAATCCAATAAGGTAGGTATAATAATGCCGTGAGTGATAATATATACAGATACTCAGGAGCATAAAATTTACAAATATAATAACAGTATTCAGGTGCGAGACCAACGAATACAATAGGGTATAAATGAGGCAGGTAAGAGGGAGAGATAAAGAGTCAAGGCATTAACCTGTGAGTTACTCGTGAGTAACTACGCTCCCTGCGGCTACTGTAGAAAATTTTAGGGCTTCCAAATGTTTAAGGTAGTGTTTCTTGAACACTGACGGTGATTTCCACCCTGTATACCTGGAAAGGTCTGTAAAATTCATGTGGTGAAAGAAGTTCACCGAGGTGGCAACCGCCCTGATATCATGTGCAAGAGGAAAAGAGTCAGGGTTAGCTTGTTTAATAAAATACAAAATTTGTTGCCTGATCCCTTTAATAGTAATGGTACCGCCTTGTTCTCTAACGAATAGAGGCCCCGAGGAGTTAGAGGAGGTCCGGGATAGATAAGACCTAAGAGTAGTGACAGGGCACAGCGACGGATCTTGCGTGAGGGGAACAATTTTCCAGGAGGTCCATCTGTTTTGAGGGTCTTCATTCTTAGCCAAAAAGAATTTGTTAGGAGAAAGAAGGACCTCTCCTGAAGGCAGAAAGTCAATATGACCCGGGTCTCTCGACAAGGCTGCCAATTCAGAAATTCTTGCCCCGGAAGCCAAGCTCACTAGGAAAAGTGTTTTCCTGAGAAGGGGCATGTAATCACAAGAACTGTTAATGGTATCAGAAGCCAATTTGAGTACGTCATTAAGGAACCAGGTCACCGGGGTAGGACGAGTAACCGGTTTCAGTCTGGCACAAGCTTTCGGAATTGAAGCTAACAAAGAGTCGGTTAAGTCTATGTTAAAACCCACTAGGAAGATCTTTTTCAGAGCCGATTTAATAGTGGTGATAGTATTGGCTGCCAGACCTGATTCTAATAAAGATCTAAAGAAAGTGACTGTAAGGTTCAAGTTCATACAGTTCACGTCTGAGTCTATTAAAAATTTTGCCAACTTTTTAACTGCAGAGTCATACTGACGGATGGTGGAATCCCGTTTATCCGATTCTAGGAACAAGGTGTTTTGAGGATCAATATTGGCACCATGCATAGCCGCAAACTTCATAAAGTCCATAAAGTTAGGGCGCTCTGAATGTTTGAGAAAGCGTACACAACGCGTGTTTGTACTATCTGAGACAGAACCGGATTGGGTATCGGGTGAGGGTATAATCTCAACTCCCGCAGGAGAGGATACCAGTTGCTCTTGGGCCAGTTGGGTGCGACCAAGGCTACTTGTCCCTTGAAGGATCTCAGTTTGTCTAGAACTTTCAGCAAAAGATTCACCGGGGGAAAGAGATAAATCTTTTCCCAGTTGTCCCAATTCTGTGACATGGCGTCTGTGGCGTAAGCCTGAGGGTCTAGATTGGGAGCCACATATACTCTCAATTTGTGGTTGGATTCCGTGGCGAAGAGGTCCACTTGGAGACCGGGAACCTGAGAGAGAATCCACCGAAATGACTTTAGATCGAGTGACCATTCCGATTCTAGAGGGGAGGTCCGGGACAGGGCGTCTGCCACTACATTCCGGACTCCCGCCAGGTGGACAGCTGAAAGATGCCAACGGTTCGAGGCTGCTAGGGAGAATATGGCTACTAGAACATGGTTCAGAGGCCCTGACTTTGACCCGCCTCTGTTGAGGCAGCGGACCACCACTTCGCTGTCGAGGACCAGACGAAGGTGTTGTTTCTTGGGAAGAGCGAGACGTTTCAGGGTTAGAAGAACTGCCATGGCCTCTAGCACATTGATGTGAAAATGGCGGAACAAGGGAGTCCCTTGAACTTTCTTGAGCTGAGAATAGCCGCCCCAACCTGATAAGGATGCGTCTGTGTGAATGATTAATTCCGGAGGCGGAAATCGAAGGGGAACTGACTTTGACAGACTGTTTGCTCTTGTCCAAGGAAGAAGTCTTTCCCGTAGAATGGGAGGAAGGCGGACTTTCCTGTCCCGGAGCTTCCGGTTCGTCCTCGAACGCCAGACACGATTGATATCTTTCAATTTTGCCTTCAGAAGAAGATCCGTCACTGAGGCAAACTGAAGGGACCCCAGAATCTTCTCTTGGAGACGTCTGGAACTTACTTTGTCTTTGAGAAAGCGTTTGGTGTTCCTTGCAATCTCTAACCTCTTGGGTCTGGGAAGACACAGAGTATGAGATATAAGATCCCATTGCAGGCTGAGCCATTGGAACTTCGATTTTGGAAGAAGACGGGACTTCTTGAAGTTGATCTGGAAGCCTAGAGATTGAAGATAATGGATGACTTTGTGAGTGGCTTTTAGGCAATTTTGGGAGGTGTCTGACCAAATGAGCCAGTCGTCCAGATAGGCTACTACTTGAATCCCTTGATTCCTGAGTTCCTGAACAGCGACTTCTGCTAGCTTTGTGAAGATCCTTGGGGCAATGTTGACCCCGAAAGGCATCACCTTGAAGGAGTAACTTTTGTCCCCTAAGCGAAAGCCTAGGAACGGACGGAAGTGTCTCGCTATCGGGACGTGATAGTAGGCGTCTGTAAGATCGATAGAGGTGGTGACGGCCCCACGGGGAAGTAAGGTCCGCACCTGCGAGACGGTAAGCATTCGAAACTTGTCGCATTGAATGGACAAGTTGAGAAGGGATAGATCTAGAATCACTCTTCTCTTGTCTGAATCCTTCTTCGGGACACTGAACAGCCGACCTTGAAACTTCAGATGTTTCGTTTCTTGTATGGCGTTCTTTTGTAAAAGATCCTGGACAAATTCGACCAGGTCCGGAGTGGAATGTTGACGAAATTTGTTCGGAGGAGGAGGTCCTTGAATCCAACTCCACCCTAGTCCCTTGGAGATGATACTGAACGCCCAGGGACTGAACCTCCATTTGTTGCGGAAGGCATAGAGCCTCCCCCCTACCTGCTGCACCTCAGTATTGGTTTGAGGAGTTGCCTCCACGTCCGCCTTGGAAGTTCTTTCCTCTGCGAAAGGCTCTTCCCCTGCCTTTGTTCTGGTTAGAGCCACGGTGGTAGCCTCTACCTCTACCATAACTCTGGGAAGAGCTATGAGCCTCGTAGGACTGGTTAAAGGCAGGGGAAGTGGCGGAGGCACCAGAAAGCTGGCTCTTAGGTAGCAGAACGGTGACATGGTCATCCGAAGGAGCCCGAGAGGTGGAAGGCTGTGCAGGGACAACAGAAGATGGAGGAAGAGGCAGCCGGAAGTTGGATGAGGCACTCTGTTGTTGCCTGAACTGGGTGGAGGTATATGGTCTAAGCTTCTTCCTACCCCGGGCTTGATAATTTGCGGGGTCATACTTGCGTTTAGGGGTCAAACCCCAACGGGCTTTAAGGCTCTGATTAACCCTAGTGGCCTCCGCCAAGACTTCCTCTACGAGATCCTCGGGGAAGAGATTTGAACCCCAACAGGAGGACCGGATGAGTTTATTAGGTTCATGCCTAATCGTCGCCTCAGCTAGAACATGCTTGCGACATCTGCGTTTAGCAGTAGCGAAGTCATACAAGTCATAATATAAAGACTGTAACGTAGCCTTGTTGAGAGACTTAAAAATACTCTCCGTATCGTAAGTCAAGGCTATCGACTCCGTGGATGTGGCCAGGTTTAGAGTACGGCCCACACGTAGGCGGGAATCATATTCCTGTTTAATGAGGGATTCCGGGAGACGGGGAAGCTTCTCACTAAACAAGACTGAGGCACAGTCTGCTGCAAGCTTGCCGGAGGTAAAGGTGGTATGGACGTTGTCCCAACACTCAATACATGAGGGAAGAAGGAGGGAGATTGGATCCACCTCTCGGATGGAAGGCAAGGGCTTCTCCTCCAGAGCATATTGAAAGGCAAGCTCTGCCACCTTATTGACGCATGGAGTCAAGGTGTTCTTGTCCATTAAGAACATCGTAAAGGAGCTTTTATAAGGCGTCAGCATGGTGTTAGTGCAGCCGATGTCATTCAAAAATCTGGCCCAAACAGATTGGGCTTGCTCCTTCGGGAAGATGACCGTCTCTTTGGGGACCTTGTCTAATCGGACTAAAGCTTCCTCGGTAAGTCTGGCATAACCATGAAATGGAAATGCCAGACCCGGAGGAAAGAATTCAAAGTCCTCTAGAGGACGAGTGCCAAGGCCCTCCAGAGTCAACATTCCGTCTGAGAACGGGGAATGAAGAGCCATCCGCCAGGGGTTGTTCTTGGCAAACGGCGGGAGCTTAGAGGCATCCGGTATGAGAGAGCTTTGGACTCTCTCCGGAGCTCCTTGCTCTAAAGCCCCAATTCTCTGACCGAAGTTAGAGAACATCGTGTCCATCCTCGACTGCATCTCCGAAACCAACTTTGTCTGCATCTCCGACACGATGCGAAGCATAGCTGATTCGGAAAGGCCCGGGCTAGCAGCAGGAGGGGCGGAAGGAACTCCAGGGTCGTGAGACTTAGAGGAGGAACCAGAGGTCTTTGAAGACGGGTTCGTACCATGTTTAGAGCCATGAGAAGTCTTGTGAGGCTTGCGAGCTTTGGGTAAGGTCCTTGAAGTAGACTTATCCTTAGGGGGAACCGGGTATGAACGTTGAGACGAATCACGGTCCCCAGAAAATCCAAGAAAGGAAGAGCGATCAGAAGAAGAAGAAAGAGCGGGGCTGAGGATAGAAATCTCAGCGCCGGACACACCTGCCTCACTTACCACCCTACCTGTATCCGGCTCGTCTAGCAACATTGGTTCGACGTCCAGGTTCATGGAGGCAACATTGTCCTCCAGACCTCCGGGGGCGTCCGATGGATCTTGCTCTGGGTCGATGAGACCCGTTATAGTGGCATCAATGTGGGCAATGATGGGAGCTGCCACATGCCTAGCCACAGCAGCTGAAGACGTGGCGTTGGGGTAAACCATGGTGCAGTAGTCCTCAGATAGGACGTACGGCCGCTTAGACTTTACATTCCGGGCAAACCCACCAATCCACACCTTCAGTGTGGCCCGAGCCGCAGACTTTTGCTCCGGGGATGCCTGAAATAATAGGGGGAATTATAAAAGGGAGACTCCCAATGGTCCTTCAAGACCATAGATATCTTACTAATAGTAAATAAAATAAGAAGGCAATATAGCCAACGGGACTCACCGAGTCAGATCCAAGGGTAGTGATGAGGTCGAAGCAAATCACACAGTTATCCGGGTGCCATACCACAACGTCTTCCAGTTGAACCCCACAAGGGGCGTGAGATCGGCAGACGGAGTGGCCACAAGGCTGGTGCAGAACAGCTGCACAGGCCGGCGTCAGACAATGCACCATCTGTAAAAAGAATAGTATATGAGAAACTGTAATTCTCTTAAGTAGGGGCGGGTCTGGAGGACCCGGGCCTAACATAGGTCTAACACAAGATTAGAGCTTAACTGTACTATTCTTTAAGTAGGGGCGGGTCCGGAGGACCCGGGCCTAACATAGGTCTAACACAAGAATAGAGCTTAATTGTACTATTCTTTTAAGTAGGGGCGGGTCCGGAGGACCCGGGCCTAACATAGGTCTAACACAAGATTAGAGCTTAACTGTACTTAAAAAATAAATTTTTTTTTTTTTTTTTTTTTTTTTTAGGGGCGGGTCCGGAGGACCCGGGCCTAACATAGGTCTAACGCAAGGTTAGAGCTTAACTGTAATATTCTTACATAGGGGCGGGACCGGAGGTCCCGGGCCTAAACATAAGTCTAACTTGAAACTAAAGTATAGCCATCCATTCCGGTCAAGCCGGGAGCATAAAAAAGGATATACAATAACAAGGAATTAAGACACATAGTGTCTGATTTCCCGGGGTGGGGTAGACCCCGGGCCGGGAAATAAAGGTATATTCAATACCAATTCCTTTAGGGACTCCGGGGTAGTGATCTGTCATATATAATCATCATAGGAAATGTTATAAAATAATAGGGGGGCGGAACTGTAACTAAGAACTGCCAATCGAACCCGGAGGGTTTCGTATAACATAAGCCAGAATGAAAAGTGAATATAAAATAGGGTGCACCGGGATCCAACTCTGTTGACCGGTGGCCAACCAGACTAGACAGAGACGAAACCGCCGGGCCACCCGGAGGACAAAGTCCATAAACACTTAACTACCCCCTCTAAAAGGAGGGAAGGCAACGGTCCCTTAGTGGAGGGGGGAGAAGCCTAGCCTCCCACCTAGCTAGAGGGGGAGCGTGGGGGAGGATCACGTGATACGAGGCAGCAGGGCTACCAACTGACGATCCCCAACCAGACAGATCAAACGGAGTAATGGCACAAATATTCATTATAATAATAATAATAGCGTTAAATATATGAATAAACACATAGAAAATTTCTGGGCAAGGCATGCAACATAAATAATTAAATCACAAAAGACACACCTGATGGCTAAAATAACATTGCCGCCTTAGCACGGTCGGCAGCCATAGCGATACGTAAATGATATCGGCCCAAAAATTGAACCACGAGGATTCTAAACGCTAAATAATGAATATTCACATTAACAAATAATATTTGATAATAAAAATAATACACATAGTAACACCGCAAGTGAAAATTAAAAGCTCTCAAAAACAGGAGTACCAACTGTAGTGAAATCAAGCAAGATCGGTATGAACGAAGAGAATAAACTCCTATAATATAAATATTAAACGATCTAGGTTGCTCAAAACACAATAAAACCCAGCTTGGTACTTAACTTAGACGGTGTCTCCTGGGAAACCGACGAAGAAGCCATAATTCACTAGAAAATCTCCAAAATTCGAGAGCACCAGAAAAATGCGGGTTACTTTCCTCGTTGTGCTAAAAGGAGTTGGGTTCTGAGCGGATGCATTGTAGTAGTACCGAGTGAGGTTGAACGGCTCTCCTCTATTGGGGTTCTCTGTCGTGGATTAATCTAAATAGTGCGGGACCTCTGGAATATACGCCCAATTTTATACCGACACCAATAGGTGAGCGAGCTAGTTAACCTAGCACTCCTTTACATTTTTTCTCTGGTATATTTAGCAGTAAATTACCTAAGAATAAGTGCTAAATGGAGCTTATTCACTGGGCGGCACAGGTTCGAGCCCAGAAAATGCTTTTTTATCCTTAGCATAGTACTGTACTCAGTATTTTAATTACCAGAAGTCATACTTCATGTGTTTATATGTTTGGAATATTCTGGGTAGACTGAGCGGAGAATAGTATTTTTTCTGGTGCTCAGATTGGACACAGTAGGTTATTTGCCTAGAGTGTAGCTATAACATAGCTTTAGCTTTTTTTTCCGCTTCCCTTGTTCATTTTAGTAGAGCCTTCCTATTGCTGCTTTATGGTTATTTTTTCCTTTTTTCATTAATTCTGCAAGAATTCCTTTTTTACCTTTAGTATTAATAAATACTATTGAATGAAATAGTTTGGTTCCATTGTGGTGTTCAGTGGAAAGAAAAGGACGGGAGATAATCTAGAGGTATATAATGAATAAACCATATACAGTTGTATGAAATTTGTAATCATTACTTTCTTTATAATTAAATTTGCATTTACATATACACCCACTTACATTTATTTTATGATTTGAATAGACCAAATATTATTACCTGGCTTTTCAATAACTGCTCTATGGGTTGATCCTTTTAAAAAGGCTTCCTGTGTAGCTCTGGGTATCCTGTTTTTTCCTCTCTCTTCCCTTGGGTTGGGATGGACTCGGTTGATTTTGGAGCTTAGCTCCAGACACTCGTGGCTCCCCCTTCACCAGGGTCCCAATTACCCTTAAGGTTGTCAAATGGAAGGGATTAGTTCCTTTTCCACATTAATTGGGTTAATTGAACCCTGTCAAGTTTGCCTTCCCATATTCTGGTTGGATAGATGGTGGTATAATAATATGATTGAACATTTTGTTGTTTTTCCTGAATAAATGAGTGAATCAAAGCTTAACTGTAGCCAGCTGGGATCTAATAACACTGCCAATCTTGGGTGCTCCTACTCTTTAGCAACAACGGGGTCACTCATGGCAGGGGGTAGAAGCCTGTAAATTGCCCTGTACGCATGCAGTAGGTTCAGGCTGCCAAAACAGGATCACAATTGTCAAGTTTGAAAGATTGAGCCCTTTTCAACCTCTTTACATGGGTGAAGTTTATCCAAGAATTCACTTCAAGGATTACTAGCCTTACGATGAACTCAAGGATTTTCATCTGCCATAAAGCATGAAATTTGGTCATAGAATTGTAATGAACAAGGGCCATGCATAAAAATGTTATTTTCATTAGTAAAATAAATTTTTGAATATACTTACCCGATGATCATGTAGCTGTCAACTCTGTTGCCCAACAGAAATCTACGGTCGGGATACGCCAGCGATCGCTATACAGGTGGGGGTGTACACAACAGCGCCATCTGTGAGCAGGTACTCAAGTACTTCTTGTCAACAAGAACTCAATTTTCTCCTCGGTCCACTGGTTCTCTATGGGGAGGAAGGGCGGGTCCTTAAATTCATGATCATCGGGTAAGTATATTCAAAAATTTATTTTACTAATGAAAATAACATTTTTCAATATTAATCTTACCCGATGATCATGTAGCTGATTCACACCCAGGGTGGTGGGTGGAGACCAGCATACATGTTAACAAAGAAGCTAAGTATCCCGTATCTTATTTTAGCCGTTATTCAAAAATAACAAACATAAAATAAATAAGTACCTGGTAAGGAAGTCGACTTGAACCATTACTCTGCCTTTTTAAGTACGTCTTCCTTACTGAGCCTAGCGATCCTCTTAGGATGCTGAGCGACTCCTAGGTGCTGAAGTATTAAGGGCTGCAACCCATACTAAAGGACCTCATCACAACCTCTAATCTAGGCGCTTCTCAAGAAAGAATTTGACCACCCGCCAAATCAACCAGGATGCGGAAGGCTTCTTAGCCTTCCGGACAACCCAGAAATATTTCAAGAGAAAGATTAAAAAGGTTCTGGAATTAGGGAATTGTAGTGGTGGAGCCCCCACCACTACTACACTCGTTGCTACAAATGGTCCCAGAGTGTAGCAGTTCTCGTAAAGAGACTGGACATTCTTAAGATAAAAGACGCGAACACTGATTAGCTTTTCCAAAAGGTTGCGTCGAAAATATTTTGCAGAGATCTATTTTATTAAAAGGTCACGGAAGTTGTGATAGCTCTAACTTCGTGTGTCCTTACCTTCAGCCAAGCTTGGTCTTCCTCATTCAGAAGGGAATGAGCTTCTCGTATTAACAGTCTGAAAATAATAGGATAAAGAATTCTCTGACATAGGCAAAGATGAATTCTTAACTGAACACCATAAAGCTTCAGACGGGCCTCATAAAGGTTTTTAAAATAGAACTTAAGAGCTCTACAGGACATAATACTCTTTCTAGTTCCTTTCCAACCATATCGATAAGTTTGGAATAACGAACGATATTGGTCAAGGCCGAGAAGGCAGCTCGTGTTTGGCTAGAAAACCAAAATGTAGAACATGTAGCCGTTTCGGATGAAAATCCGATGTTCTTGCTGAAGGCATGAATCTCACTGACTCTTTTAGCTGGTAAAGCATATCAGGAAAAGAGTCTTAAAGGTGAGATCTTTCAGGGAGGCTGATTGAAGTGGTTCTAACCTGTCTAACATAAGGAATCTTAGAACCACGTCTAAATTCCAACCAGGTGTAACCAAACGACGCTCCTTCGTGGTCTCAAAAGACTTAAGGAGGTCCTGTAGATCTTTATTGTTAAAAAGATCTAAGCCTCTGTGACGGAAGACTGATGCCAACATGCTTCTGTAACCCTTGAAAGTGGGAGCTGAAAGAGATCGCTCTTTTCTCAGATATAAGAGGAAGTCAGCTATTTGAGTTACAGAGGTACTGGTCGAGGATACGGATACTGACTTGCACCAGTTTAGGAAGATTCCCCACTTCGATTGGTAGACTCTAAGGGTGGATGTTCTCCTTGCTCTAACAATCGCTCTGGTTGCCTCCTTCGAAAAACCTCTAGTTCTCGAGAGTCTTTCGATACTCTGAAGGCAGTGAGACGAAGAGCGTGGAGGCCTTGGAGTACCTTCTTACGCGTGGCAGACGTAGCAGGTCCACCCTTAGGGGAAGAGTTCTGGGAACGTCTACTAGCCATCGAAGTACCTCGGTAAGTTATTCTCTCGCGGGCCAGAGGGAAGCAACTAGTGTCAACTTTGTCCCAACGTGAGAGGCGAACTTCTGCAGTACCTTGTTGACAAACTAGAACGGAGGGAATGCATATAGATCTAGATGAGACTAATCTAGTAGAAAGGCATCTAAAAGAACCACTGCTGGGTCTGTTGAGAGCCTCTTGGACATCGAGGTTGCGAAGAGATCTATGGTTGGATGGCCCCAGGTGACCCAAAGTCTCTTGCATACATCTCTGTGGAGGGTCCAATATGTTGGAATTATTGTCCCTTCCTACTGAGACAAACTGCTAAGACATTCAAGTTGCCTTGGAAGAAATTTGTTACTAGTGAAAAGTCTAGACCTGTTGAACAGGAGTGGAGGTCACTAGCGAACTCGCACCATGTCAGAGAGTAGGTCCCTCCTTGCTAGATGAACATCAAAGCAGGGAGTTGTCCGTGTTGACCTCCATTACTTTGTCTTGAAGGAGAGACCTGAAGCTTTTCCAGGTCAGACTTACTGCCAGAAGCTTCCTGCAGTTAAAATGCATTGTCCTTTGACGCGAGTTCCATAATCCCGAGCATTCCCTACCGCCTAAGGTCGCACCCCAGCCTACGTCCGATGCGTCTGAGAAGAGAACGTGGTTGGGAGTCTGAAGAGTCAGGGGAAGACCCTATAAAAGGTTGATAAAGTCCTTTCCTCAGGTTAGACCAGACTTATCTTCCGGAAACCGGGATCGAGACCGCTTCTAGCGTCTTGTCCTTTTCCAGTGAAGAGCTAGATGAAACCGAAGAGGACGGAGGTGTAGTCTTCCAAGTGACACCAAATGCACCACGGATGACAGTGTCCTAACCAGACTCATCCACAGCCTGACAGGGCCGTATTCCTTCTTCAGCATCTTCTGGATGGATAGCAGGGCTGGGGATTGATCTTCTTGTTCAGCCATGTCCTCATCAGAGGGTTCCTCATCCGAAACTGATGAGGAAACGGCAACGTCTGACTCGCTGAATCCGGTCGCACTGGTGGATGCGTGACGGAGCCGGACACAAGATCATGGTACTGCTGCACAGTCTGTGAACTGTTAACCATGGGGAAGCGAGGAAGTACAGCGACAACCCGAAACTGTCTAGACTGTCTGGGTAGTACAGATAACCCCTTATCGGGTTGCTGAGGTTGCCGCACTGCGTCACAACAAGTCACCTTTGCTGGTTGTTGAACGTCTTCCCAGTGACACACTGAACGTCCACAACCACCTCCGAGAGTAGCATAACATCAACGTGCGACTGGCAACCCACACTGGGTCGCACCGGTGGAGGAACCATCCCAACTGGCGGACGTGAGTAGGATACCTCAGCGTCAACAGGGCGTACAACCAACCGGTAGGAAGGTCGTTGGCAAGAAGGGTCTTCTCCGTAAAAAATCCTCTATCAAGGACTAAGCTTGGACTGCATGTCTTGCAACAAAGCCCAAGGTCTATGGGAGCAGGTGTGGCAACAGACGGGGTTAGCGACTGAAGCGGAACCATTTACCCTCCCTGGAAGCATGTTATGCTTAAATAAAAGTCCATAGGAGGCTAAGCAGCTTAAGGCTCCTCTCCAAATGACAGAGTCCTCAAGGGAATATCAGAAGGAGGGAGAACAGCACTTTCTCATCTACAGGAACCATATCCGAGAAAAGCTAGGTTCTCTCAGTGAGGGTTTCACTGGTGCAAAAGCAGCAGACCAGAAGGCAACGTTATGAAACTGCTTGACAGTCTGTGTCAACCACAACAGGAGCGTGAGGACATACAGCACTGGTGTATAAGTAGCAGACCAGAAGGCAACGTCATGTAACTGTATGACAGTTTGTGAGTTGGCAACAACCAAAGTTGTGTGGGGAAGCCTCAACTCCTGATTGACTAGTTTGCTGCTGGCGAGTGGCGGTAACCACAGTGTGTTGCGGAGGCTGACACACCGTGTCAAAACACGGCAGCTTGTGGTAGCTCACGCACGGCAACGGAGTGCTCTGTGTGTGGGAGTCATCATACATCTGGCATGGTTGACTGTGCATGGGTGGAGGAGCTCTCACAACAAGAGTGTGAGAGCAGGAAGCCATGCCGGGCGCACAACCGTGGGAGGTGTAGGCCCACGGGTGCATCGTCAACCTTCTCCGCAGTCGGAGTGTGGGAGCTGGCAACAACAAAAGCAGAAGCTGGTGCGTGGGAGGGGCTGCGGTGGGTTGAGGAGCATGCGGTATGGTATGCGGAGCATACTGTAAGGTATGCGGCTCATGCTGCATGGTATGCAGAGCATGCTGTAAGGTATGCAGAGCATGCTGCATGGGCTGCGGAGAATGCCGCATAGTGCTGGAACCCGGCAGCTCTACAGAACCTTCCCACTGCTGATGCGGTAGCTCACGCATGTTAGCAGATGGTGCAGCAAGAACATGCGTCTGGCAAGGTGGACTGCGCATCGGTGGTGGAGCTCTCACAGGTGGAGGGTGGGAGCAGGCAGCCGCAGTATCTGCTGAGCGCACAACCTCGGCGGGTTGTAGGTTAACAGGCTGCATTGTCAACCTTCCAGCATGATACTCCTGCATGAAGGAGCAAGCTGAGACTGTATAGTCTGCAGCATGGACCACTAGGGTCTATGAAAGACAACAACAAACGGAGCTACTGTCCGTTGAGACTGAGGGTCTAAAACAGCTGGTGCGGCAACAGACGGAGTTACTGCCTGTTGCGGTACCACCTTGCCTCTCTTGGGAGGTGTGCAGTTGTCGTACTGCAGCGAGTCCGAACTGACCCAGTGGCTACACCTAGGCCGTTGGACTTGCGCGGAAGGGACCGACTTGCACTTAAAAGCTGCAAGATTTGGTCCATGGTTTCTGCGAGAAACCTCTTCCGCAGACGAGGAATAAATGGGCTCTCTCGTCTTTGTGTGGGTGGGGTGATCACGTCGGCAACGTGTGTAGATACACCCGAAACCACGGAGGGAAACGTCTGTTCGTCGATCAAGGCCTGAGGAACCCATAAGTCCTTCGACATTGCTTCTCCCCTGGGCTTGGGAACTTGTAAGAGGTATCGGACTAGGTGAACAACTGGCACGAACAGACGAACCCTCGAACGCAACACTGTAACACTTTGCGCATATCACTTTATCACTTTTGATTTTCTGTTTGCACTTATTTCACTGAACTCGAAACTTTAAGTGGTTTGTACCTGAAACACGCAATCCTATCCTTCATTAAAAGGTAGTAATTGCGAAAACAGTATTACAATGTACTGTAACAGAAAAACATAATGAAAGATAAAGAATTCAGTGGCTGGAAAAGAGACTAAACACTAGATCAAATAAACTACGTTTAAAATCTCTCACCGCATAAAGCCTGGGAACAAGAATAAAACTCTAGAAACGTTTTACCTTCTTCCCCTATAGCGACTAGGGAGAAGAGCAAAAAACGAGAACAACGTTACCCGCTTGAACGAAACGTTTATCCTCCTCTCTCTCCCTCCGTCTCTATCTCTCTCTCTCTCTCTCTAGACTTAGAACCTGAGAGATGAGCCCAATTATATATATCGTTAAAACATATTATTTGTTAAAGGAAAAAAACTGAAAGGTTTCCCAAATAAAAAGTTCCTTTATTAGAATTAAAACCATTTAAGCTAAGAAAGAATGAACGAAACGCTAGAATCGGTTTACTCTTACTGCAACGTGAAACCGTTAAATACTCTCTCTCTATCGTAACGATAGAGCGCAAGTTGAACGTTCTGAACGTCAACAACTGCGGAGACTAAACAAAACGTTAGTTCAACTTTGAAAACAGTACGAGACTATCAAAGAAATTCTTTCAAAAACATTAAAATTAAAATAGCATAAATTCTAAACAGGAAAAACGATATGACGGGCTCAATGTTAATTAACTTCGGTTCCAAGTAAGGACCGCCTACTATTAGGAAAGGTCGCATATAAACAAACATAAAAATTAATTTTATAAGTTTATAATAAATGGAAAGTTAATCGAAGAGGCCTATAAATGGCGGAGAGATATAAAATAAATCTATAACTTTGTTAAGCAAAATTACCAAAAACCTAAACACACTTCCGTCTAAGGGAAGGGTGAGTCATAAAAAGTGAAAGAGTCTATACTCTCTTCGACACCAACACTTCCGTCTGAGGGAAGGGTCGGCCATTTAAAAGTGAAAGAGAGTCCATACTCTCTTCGTCACCATAATTAAATCAAATTAATTCCAAAAGCTTGCTAAGCTAATGATAAAGCTTCCTGAATAGCGAAGGCTAAACTCTAGAGCAAATACATCACCAAATCGTGAACAATAACTCCAGAATCAACAGCGTATCCAAGTAGGTCTAGCCGGTGGCACGACAGAGGAAAAATTGAGTTCTTGTTGACAAGAAGTACTTGAGTACCTGCTCACAGATGGCGCTGTTGTGTACACCCCCACCTGTATAGCGATCGCTGGCGTATCCCGACCGTAGATTTCTGTCGGGCAACAGAGTTGACAGCTACATGATCATCGGGTAAGATTAATATTGAAAAGTCAAAGATATTTTGGTTTGAAAATTATCTGGACCACCTCCTTGGCCCTTGGATTTCAGTTATCTTGTGACCTTTTCCTTCACTGTATAGGTAGTTGAAGCTTTAGTCTGCTTCCCTTTTTGACAATTCTATCCAGGAACTCACCAGCCCCTTAAGAGTTCCTGTTCCTCCCTGTACTCACCATCTGGTTTATGCAGTGCCTGGGTCTTTGAGTGTGCAAACTATGAAGGGAATTTGGTGTACTTTGGGAACAGATTTGGTGGAATGGAAGGAATTGGTGGGAGCAGCTTCTTCTGTGGGGGTATTCTTTTGGTAGTGCCTGTTCAATAAACTTTCAAGTGTTTTCCTATGCAAAGGTTTGGAGATGCCCTGTAAATAAGTAGAATTTGATATCAATACCTTCTCCCACTCACACTAGCACATGGACAGGTGGTCAAATCAGTGACTCCCCAGTCCACACTATGGAAGTATTGTTGATGCTGCCCATGAAAGCTAATAATTTTCTGGCAGAGATAATTGTAGCTGCTGGGGATCTTTTCTCGACCACAGCCTTCCTGATGTGTCTGGAGTTAGGATGACTGTTTCAGGTCTAAAAACAGTTTAAATGGAGATTCTGGCCTCCCCAGAGAAAGCACTGTCTTTATAAGGGTTTACTCTAAGGGGATTGAAGGTTTCATTGCAATGCAATGGTTCCATTATGATGGATACACGTTCACTTGGGGATGGTTTTCTTCTACTTTCAGAAGTGACTAGGACAACTGAATTTAATGTGAACCACGTCCTTTTTTCCACTAGCTTATTTTTGCCTGCTCTGTTTGGAAGTTGGAGTTTCCTCCACTGGATTGCAAAATGTCTATATAGGCCTAGCAAATTTATTGAATATGCCTTTCTTAGAGGCTTCTGAGAACTTTGCCAAGATTAAATTTGAACGTAAGCCATCAGTTTTTAAATATAAAACTTGCCCGCTGGTTATATAAAGAGCTGGAGTCCCCTGACGCCCTGGCAGAAATTCAAATTCTCGCGCTATCGAAGATACGGCAGGTGTATACCCGCACCCTAGCGGTAGCTCAGGTGGAACAACACACCACCTCCAGTTCTTCTTCTGCCCGCCTAGCTGGCTGTCATATTGAAGTTCGCTCTCGTGGTTTTACTCTTTTGGGAAGTTGTTTGGTGATGTACAACGTTCTTTTCTGAGTTTAAGCTATCGTTAATTGTTTTCTCTTTATTCTAATCTTGAAATCTTTTTGTTTGAGGTTATCTTTATTAATATTTCCCTTATTTTTTGCTCGTCGGTCTTTCACGTAACCATTCAAAATGGCCGACTCCTCCCCTGCTTTACGTAGGTGTGTTAGTGAAGGGTGTCGTACTCGACTTCCTAAAGGATCTATTGATCCTCATAATATTTGTGTGAAATGCAGGGGTAAATTTTGTTCATTTGATGATAGATGTAATGAGTGTCTTTCTTTAACGGATGATGATTTTGTAACATACGAACGTTATGTTAGGAGACTAGAGAGGGATAGAGTTAGGCGTAGTTCTTCACGATCTGTGGATAGAGCCTTACCTAATGTTAATGTTCCTAATCCTATTCCTTCCCCCGTGGTGGTAGATCAGGAACCTACTATGAAAGACATGTTTACCGCTATTTTGACTCTTGGTGAGAAAGTTGAGTCCTTAGCGGCAGATAGAAATACGATTTTTTCTGAGTTAAAGGTACTGAAAAACCGTGATTCTGTCGGAACTGTGGAAAGTGTTTCGGTGTCTGAAGTTAGTGTACCGAAAAGTCGTGAATCTCTCGGTAATGTGAAAAGTGTTTCTAATGTGTTTAGTGTCGCGGAGGGTGCGTCTGCACGATCTTGTCGTTCAACTAGCCTAAGACCTCTTTCGAGCTCTCGAACCCATGGGAGAAGTAATGTCGAACGGCTTAAGGGAACGAGAAGCGTCATCAATCATGCAGACGTCCCCTTGAACGTTCCTGTTGCCGTAACTCAGGCCGTTCACCCTCATCGTAGGAAAGGTGAGGTTCATGCTTTATCCCCGTCTTCCGATGAAGGGTCGGGTAGTGAGATCTGGCGTGGCGCGTCAAGACCGCTTAAACGGACGCATGAAGTTCTTCAGCGTCAGGAATCGCCTGTGCGTCCAGGATGTAGTTCGTGGGACTCACCGGAACGTTTCCGTTCTCCCATCGCTTGCACTCCGGCTAAGCTTCCAAATCACCGTGTTCGTGTTGATAAGATTCCTTCCGATTCAGACCTTGTTACGATTCATGCTCCCCCTCTTCCTTCAGATTGGCTTTCTTCTCCCGAAATACGTGGTGACGGAACGAATATTCCTTTAAGGAGTTCTGTAGATCCTAAATGGTCTATGCTTGTGATTATGAAAGAACAACTCTCGTCGTTTATGGATTCTTTTCAACCAGGTGTTGGCAGTATGTCTGGGCGTCAGGCGTCAGACCAGTTATCGCACAGGTGTTCGATGGTCTCTGGTGCTGACGAGTTATCGCTTAGGCGGTCTCCCATTCATAGTGTTCAACACCAGGTTGATTTTGATGAGTCACGTCAGAGAAGTTTGGTTGAACGGTTTTCGTCTTCTGGTCGTGAGGAAGAATATTGGCGTCGACAAGTGGACGCGACGCGTCAACGTTTTGAAGTAGTGGATCGCCCGCGTCACAACTAGTGAACTCTTCGCGTCAAAACATCGATTCTCAGGGTCAACATCTTGACAGCTTTGATCGTTCGCGTCAACAGTTTTCGGACTCTACGCGTCCACTCAGCGATCTTCGGCAGTTGCCTTCTGAGTCCAAGCGTCAATCTGGTCAACAGCAGTCGGACTCTAAGCGGTCTCGGCAGTTGTTAGTTGACGAAGAACGTCTACCCATCCATGTTTCACGTCAATCAACTTCGACCTCTCCCCGTCAGTTGGATGCAGATATTGGCTTTGACAGGCAATCTCATCCAGACTTTGTTCCTTCAGTTCAGGCTGCAGCAGTTGCTGCACTGCCAGAAGACGAATTTGAGGAAAAGTTGGATGTGGACGAGCCTATAGAGGAAGTTTCTGAGAATGAGGAAGAGAAGCATTATTAACATGCTGTTGATCTTCGTAAGTTTATGTTGATTCTTACTGGAATTTTTCCGGATCAGTTTACTCCTGTGGCCCCTCGTTCTCCGCCTTCTGAGTTCATCTTAGGTAAAGCAACCAAAGTTCCAGTTTATACCAAGATGGTTCTTTCTCGGTCCTCTAAACGGGCCTTGAAATTAATGGGTTCCTGGTTGGACTCTTAAGAAATCTTTTGGCAAAACGGCCTTTGCCTTTCCACCCGCAAGGTTGGCTTCTAAATCTAGTGTGTGGTACGAGACTGGTGAAGTGTTGGGCTTGAGTTTTCCTTCGTCTGCCCAAGGGGATTTCTCAAGTTTAGTGGATGCGTCTCGTCGTCTTGCCTTAAGGAAAACAAAGATTTGGTGGTCTATTCCAGAGTTCGATCATTTGCTTAAGGGTCTTTTCAGGGCCTTTGAAGTGTTTTAATTTCTTAGACTGGGCTCTGGGAGCTTTGAGTAAGAGGGTCTCAGATATGAAGGACACGGACACTAGTGGACTGGTTCATTTGATGTCCTGCTTGGACAAAGGTGTGAGGGATGGCTCCAACGAGTTAGCTGCCTTGTTCACGGCTGGAATCCTCAAGAAAAAGGCCACCATGTGCTCTTTTCTCTCTGCAGGAGTGTCTCCCTACCAGAAAACGGGCCTTCTTTTCGCTCCTTTGGCTAATACCTTATTTCCGCAAGAGTTGGTAGGCGAAGTTGCCACTGCTCTCACGCAGAAGGCCACGCATGACTTAGTTACCAATACGCCAAGAAAAGTTTTGCCTTCGATGTTTTCCTCTCGCAAGCCTAAGGAATCCTCTTCTGGTTTTCGACCTTCTCAGTCCTTTCATGGGAAATCCTCTGGAAGGGGCTCTTTCAAACCAGAAGGAAGGAAACCTAGAGGCAGAGGAGGCAAGTCCGGCCGAGGTAAAGTCTGACTGCCCTTCCCTTCAGACAGCAGTGGGTGCCAGGTTGACTCACTTCTGGGAGGCTTGGGAGAGGAATGGAGCGGACCCCTGGTCCGTCCAAGTGTTAAAGGAGGGTTACAAGATCCCCTTCCTGGCAAATCCTCCTTTAGTCACAGATCCGGTGGATCTTTCGCCCAAATACAGAGAGGGTCCGAAGAAGCAAGCCATGCGTCTTCAGACGTCTCTTTTATTGGAGAAGCAAGCAATAGAGGAAGTGCAGGATGTAACTTCTCCGGGGTTTTACAACCGCCTTTTCTTAGTACCCAAGAGTTCGGGGGAGTGGAGACCGGTTCTGGACGTAAGTGTTCTAAATGGTTACGTCCAAAATTCGACGTTCACTATGGAAACTCAGAAGACAGTTCTGGCGGGCGGCTGTGAGGAAGGACGATTGGATGGTCTCTATAGATCTTCAGGACGCCTATTTCCACCTTCCGATTCATCCCAGCTTCAGACGTTATCTGAGGTTCATTGACGGAAACAAGGTCTTCCAATTCAGGGCTCTTTGTTTCGGACTCTGCACGGCTCCTCTATTGTTTTCCAAGATCATGCTGAATGTAGCAAGCATGCTGCATTCGAGGGGAATCAGAGCCTCTCTGTATCTGGACGATTGGCTGATAAGAGCCTCCTCAGCCGATTGTTGTTTGAAGGACCTAAAAATGACTTTGGATCTAACCAGAGAACTGGGTCTCCTGGTGAGCTCGAAAAAATCCCAACTGACTCCATCCCAGGAGATTCTTTATTTGGGGATGGAGATTCACAGTCGGAGTTTTCGGGCTTTTCCGTCGTCGGTGAGAATTCAGGCAGCCCTCCTAAAAGTCCAAACTTTCCTGAAGAGGGAACTTTGCTCCGTAAGAGATTGAATGAGCCTTCTGGGGACTCTCTCATCATTAGAGAAGTTCGTGACCCTGGGGAGGTTGCACTTGCGTCCTCTTCAGTTTCATCTCAATCGCCATTGGAAGGAAGGGGACAACCTCGACAGGGATTGCATTCCCATCTTGGTTTCCATCAAGTCTCGTCTTCAATGGTGGTACAACGAGCCCAGACTGAAAGAAGGCTTGTCTTTACTTCAGAAGAGCCCAGACCTTGTGTTGTGTTCCGACGCATCAAACTCAGGGTGGGGAGCCACTCTAGAGAAGAAGGAGCTTTCGGGGACTTGGACTGTGGAGCAAACTTCTCTCCACATCAACCAAAAGGAGCTTTTGGCTATTCATCTGGCTCTCATAGGCTTCGAGAAGCAGATCAGAGGCAAAGTAGTCCAAATCAATGCGGACAGCACAACAGCTCTGGCCTATATTGTGAAACAAGGCGGGACCCACTCTTGGTCTCTGTACGAGATTGCAAGACTTCTTCTCATTTGGGCAGAGGAAAGGAAGGTGACTCTTTTGACTCGATTCATCCAGGGGGTCAACAATGTGAGCGCAGACAGACTCAGCAGGAAAGGTCAGGTTCTCTCCACAGAATGGATTTTACACCAGGACGTCTGCAAGAGTCTGTAGCGGTTATGAGGTTGTCCTCTCGTGGATCTCTTTGCCACCGCAAAGATGAAAAGGCTGGAGTGTTTCTGCTCTCTGGTTCCAGATCCCGAAGCCTTGCACATAGACGCCTTTCTAATGAGCTGGTCACACATGGAGGTTTATGCTTTCCCTCCATTCAAGATTCTATACAAAGTGATTCAGAAGTTCATTTCCCACGAAGAGACCAGAATGACACTGATAGCTCCGTTCTAGCCGTCAAGGAGCTGGTTTCCAGAGGTACTGGAATGGATGGTAGATTTCCCGAGAAGCCTTCCCATAAGACCCGATCTTCTCAGACAACCTCACTTGGCCCGAAATCATCAAAACCTCCGAGCTCTACGTCTGACTGCCTTCAGACTATCGAAAAACTCGCTAGAGCTAGAGGATTTTCGAAGAAGGCAGCCAAGGCAATTGCGAGGGCAAGGAGATCTTCAACCATCAAGGTGTATCAGTCCAAGTGGGAGTTATTCAGAGAGTGGTGTAGGACTAACGCGATTTCCTCTTCCAGTACCTCTCTAACCCAGATAGCGGATTTTTTCTTAGACCTTAAATTTAAACATAACTTCTCGTCATCTACTATTAAAGGTTACAGGAGTATGTTGGCAACGGTATTTAGACACAGGAACTTAGACCTTTCTAATAATAAGGATCTACAAGATTTGCTTAGGTCTTTTGATACAACCGAGAAGATTCAAACAGCTCCCCTTGCCTGGAATTTGGATGTTGTCCTTAAATTTCTCATGAGTGACAGATTTGAGCCTTTACACTCTGCTTCATTTAAGGATTTAACCTTGAAAACTCTGTTTCTGGTTAGCCTTGCCACTGCTAAAAGAGTTAGTGAGGTACACGCTTTAAGCAGGAACATTGGTTTTCGGAATGGAAAAGCCATTTGTTCTTTGCAACTGGTGTTTCTGGCCAAGAATGAAAACCCTACTCGGCCATGGCCCAAATCCTTCGAGATTTCTAACCTTTCTGATTTGGCGGGAGATGAATTAGAAAGGGTACTCTGTCCAGTTAGAGCGTTACGACTTTATGTGGACAGGACTAAGAATCTGAGGGGTAACTCAGACGCTCTGTGGTGTGCAGTTCGGAAACCCTCGATGCCCATGTCTAAGAATGCCTTGTCTTTTTTCATTAGATTGTTGATTTGAGAAGCTCATGCTCAATGTGATGAGTCGGATCAGAGGCTTCTCAAAGTAAAGACACATAAAGTCAGAGCGGTAGCGACTTCAGTGGCCTTTAAACAGAACCGTTCTCTGAAAAGTCTGATGGATACGACCTTTTGGAGAAGTAAGTCTGTTTTTGCATCCCATTATTTGAGAAATGTTCAGACTCTCTATGAGGACTGTTTTACGTTGGGTCCTTTTGTAGCGGCGAATGCGATAGTAGGTGAATGATCTACTACTACGTTCCCTTTTTCCTAATACCCCTTTTCTATCTCTTGGAACTAGTTTGTTATGGTTGTTTGTGGAGATCTTTAGCAGTCTGAGTCAAAGATAGCATATACTTCTCTTTCAGATGAGTGGAAGAAATTTCCACAGCCACCAAAGAAGAGCCAGTTTTTGCTAAGGATGAATATTATCGTCGTCATCATTAACTGCAGTGTTGTAAACATCTTTCAAAGAGACCTTCTATTCTGCAGACTTAATTTCAGAATTCCTTATTTCGAGGGGTGGTTTGTCTGTTAGCATTTAGGTGACAACAACCTTCTTTGGTGGTATTCACATTCTTTGGGATACTTCTGTTGGAATAAAGTAAAAAAGTAGAACAAGGGAGGTCATGGTTCTGGTCCCTTTGAGAACAACAGAATAAGGTACCCCAAACCATATATGATTTCCAGTTGGGGTAAGCCTTCATCACTACCAAAAATTATGTACCTCCTCTTGTGGGCCTTATTCTTGTAAGGTCTGCAGCAGTCATGGAAAATAAATCCCCTCCACATATTCTTAAAACCCAAAACTCCAGAACTCTGTCGGCAAAATACTGAAGGGATGTTTCTAAAATTCAAGGGCCAACTTTTTAGTGCTTTCAAGGACTCAACCAAGAGAAAATTACCGAGACATCCTTATTACTCCTCACTTTTGTCCTTCACTAGTGTTTTAACTTGCCCTTCTGCCTCATTTTAGCTCTCAGGATTTTTACAAAATTAGCAAAAGCAGTGATCCAAGTTCCTGCAATTGTTGGGAGTACAGGTCATTGTTTATTTGTATTACTGGCTGGTATGGGCTGAGGGTAAATACTGTAATTGTCTTATGTACACCAATTATGTCCTTCAAGCTCTCCCGTCCTTCTTGAGACGAGTGTTTAAATTAGTTCTTTCTGGTTACATGGTGTAAGATTGACTGTTCCTTCACTTGGTGTTATATAAGTGATTTGACCCTTGTGGTTCATGAGTCTACCATTTTATTGTTAATAGTTCTCGGGGATTACACACTTCCCAACCTAAAAAAGTTTTTAAAAAGGTAAAACTATTTTATTGGGGAAAAAGAACACTTACGCTAGTAAACTAACCCCCCCCCCCGGTTGTGTTGCTGTCTTACTGGTGACTAGTAGTGCTTCTCAGTAGGTGACTTGTCATCTGCTCACTTATGAATATAGTATTGGAGTTGCTATGGTAAGTTTATAGAGAGCCTGGAACTTGTGGTTCTTCCTTACATACACTTAAGTCCATGCTTGCATCTTGATACACTGGCCCAAAGGAAGATGACATTTATTTGAAATATACTAAGTGTCACCCCTCTTCATGTTGGTTCAATATACACCTGTTACGAATTTACATCGGTCGTCCTCAAGTATTAAATACAAAAATAAAATTGGATTACTTTGATTTCTGAATTATAAAATAATGAATACATGCTATTATTATTATTGTTATTACTAGCCAGGCTACAACCCTAGTAGGAAAAGCAAAATGCCATAAGCCCAAGTGCTCCAACAAGGAAAAATAGCCCAGTGAGGAAAAGAAACAAGGAAATAAATAAATGGTATAAGAAGTACTGAAACATTAAAATAAAATATTTAAAAAAACATTAACAACATTGACATAGACTATTCAACATAAAAACATTTGCTCCAACTTTGAACTTTAGAAGTTCTACTGATTCAACTACCTGATCAGGGAGATCATTCCATAACTTGGTCACAGCTGGAATAAAACTTCTAGAATACTGTGTATTATTGAGCCTCATGATGGAGAAGGCCTGACTTATAGAATTGACTGCATGCCCAGTATTACGAACATGATAGAACTGTCCAGAAGATCTAAATGTAAAGGATGGTCAGAATTATGAAATACAGTATTTCATGTGAACTTAATAATGTAGGTATCTGGTTTTATAAAATGAATGCAGGTTGTAGGTACTTTTACGTGTATAGTATGTTTATAGGGAACACATGTCACTTTATAGAGCGAATATCTAACGGACGTCAAAAGTTGCCGCAGATCAGGTTTTGGAAACAATTAAAGACGAAGGACAGGTACTAATGTTAGGCTAGAACAGGAAATTCTAGCCTAACAGTACTACCGTGCCCTTTGTCTTTACAGTAATTGTTTCCGAGACCTGATCTGAGGCAACTTTTGATATCTGTTAGATATTCGCCCAATAAAGTGACGTGTTCCCTATAAACATACTAGACACGTAAAAGTACCTACAACCTGCATTCATTTTATAAAACCAGATACCTACATTAAGTTCCATGTGCTATTATTTTTTCTAGCCTAACAGGAAAGTCCTTGGAGACAACACCGTACTTCCCATAGAGTTTTATTCCATTATCAAAACACTTTATTTCACTATTCTTAAATGGTCTTAACCTAACCTTAAGTACGTTACAATGATGGTAAATGTTGACATTAATGAATGATAAGAAATATTTCAATCTATTACTATACTTTTTAGGTTGAGCTATATTCAGTATCATATTTATATTGCTCAAGCTACTTACAAACTTTATATTGAAAGACATAATGTAATTTAATTAAAAAGTAAATAAATAAATCTGATTAAACACTTTTTTCTCTCTCTCTCTCTCTCTCTCTCTTTCAGACCAACCCCCATCGTGAAAATTACTTGAAACTGCTTAATAACATCCATGAAAGCACAGGTTTATATTCAGGAGTATCATTACTGACCAAGTCAATACTTCGGTGGAATGATAAGTACATTAAAGAGTAAGCTACTGTTTATACGAACTATTTCCAATTTATATTTCTTTTGTCAGAAACTTTTTAATTTTGTATACTATTTCTGTTGTTAGCATTAAAACTGTAAGATATCCTTTTTTATACTAGTATTGGTATTTTATTGATTTAATCTTACAGTATAGAAATTTATTGATCATTTCTGTATTATTTTATATATGATCACCTCTGATATATAATAAATTTTGTTAAATGATTTCTTTTATTAATGAATTACCTGACACGCTAATGGTAGGAAATCTAAAACATCCTTTATCACAATAAATGTGTTCAGGACAAATTCAATTTGGCTGGCCTTTACCTTTCCCATCTAACTTTAAGGCAACTTGTCTCAATAGTTGTGATGCTGGCAGATATGTAAATTTTCATAAACTCTTCAAAGGTGGTTGACCAATATTTCAAATTAGGGCTTGATCAGCCTCCATATATCTTTTCCAATTAAATCTTTTAGAGAATCCCTTATCTTGACCTTTCTACCTTCCCTCTCTTTGAATTTATCTTCAAAATCACACTTTCATTTTTTTTCCAAGGCCCGGTTCTTGTAATTAGTTTAACTAAAGTACATTGTAACTTTTGTTCTTCTACCACCATTTAAATTATGGTTACACAAAAATCCTAAGGTGACTAGAATAAAGTCGAGAACAAGCGTATGCTTACAGTATTTACGATATAACAGACACCTGCCTGAGGGTCTTTTGCCCAAATTTGGACATACTGTGCTTGGTATGATCTGTCAATGTAACTTTTACTCCATTTACATTATGTAAACTGAATCTATCTTTCCCCCTGTGACCGCGGGGGCACAAAAACCATTAGAAGAGCGCCAACGTATCCCTGCGTGTCGTAAGAGGCGACTAAAAGGGACGGGATGAAGGGGCTGGGAACCCCCTCTCCTGTATTATAATCCTGTGAGACATCAAAGAAGTGGAGCTGGGGGGAGAGTGACTGCTCCCCGCACTCTAGTTTTGGGGTGTTTGAATGTGCGTGGATGTAGTACGATAGAGAGTAAAAGATGTGAGATTGGAAGTATGTTTAGAAATAGAAGGATGGATATATTGGCTTTGTGTGAGCCAAAGATAAAAGGGGAAGGTGAAGTGATGTTTGGTGAAATGTCTGGTAGAGTGTCTGGGATTGAAAGGGGAAGAGCAAGAGAAGGTGTGGCTTTATTGCGGAGTGAATGGATTACAGGTAAAGCAGTGGAATGGAAGGAGATATCATCTAGGTTAATGTGGATAAGGGTTAGGTTGGGTAGGGAATGTTGGGCTTTTGTCAGTGCATATGGGCCAGGTTGTGAGAAAAGTGAAGAAGAGCTGAATGAGTTCTGGAATGAACTAACTAGGTGTGTAGAAGGAATTATGTAGTTGTCATGGGCGACTTAAATGCTGGAGAGGTAGAAGGTGTCATTGGGCAGTATGGCGTACCAGGTGAAAATGAAGAGTGGTGAGAGACTGGTAGATATGTGTGTTGAGCAAGAGATGGTGAAAAGTTCTAGCTTTTTCAAAAAGAAAGATAAAAACAAGTATACATGGATAAGAGTGGCAAATGGAAGAGTGGTAGAAAGGGCGTTAATGGATTATGTGTTGATAACTAAAAGAATGTTTGGAAGATTCAAAGACGTGCACGTGTTTAGGCGTATGGCTAACGGTATGTCTGATCATTTTTTGGTGGAAGGAAAATTAGTTGTAGCAAAAGAGTAGAGGAATAGGTGGATGTAAAAGGGAGCTAGTGGGGGTTGAAGAGCTAATAAAACTGAGAGTAAAAAGTAAATATAAAGAAAAGTTGAAAATGCATATGACAAAGTGAAAGTAAGAGAAACTGGTAATTTAGAGGAGTGGAAGTTAGTAAAATAAAATTTTGTAGGGATTGTAAGTGATGTGTGTGTTGCATGAAGTTTGTTGGAGGCTGCATGAGGAAGGGCAGTGAATGGTGGAATGAAGGAGTGAAGGTAAAAGTGGAAGAGAAAAAGAGGGCTTTTGAAGAATGGCTGCAGAGTAATAGTGAAGAGAAGTATGAAAGATGTAGAGAGAAAAATGTGGAGGTGCAGCTGACCTGAGGTGGGGTCAGGGATTGGGTCATTCATATGAAGAGAATAATTAGTTTTGGAAAGAAGTGAAGAGAGTAAGGAAGGCTGGTTCAAGAATTGAAGAGACAGTGAAAGATGGAAATGGAAGGTTGTTAAAAGGAGAGGAGGCAAGGAAAAGGTGGGCGCAGTATTTTGAAAGTTTACTGAATGTTGAGGATAATAGGGAGGCAGATATAATTGCTGTTGCAGGTGTTGAGGTGCCGGTGATGGGAGATGAGAATGAGAGAGAGATTACAAGAGGAAGTGAGGAGAGCACTAGATGAAACAAGAGTAAGAAAAGCATCTGGTATGGATGGTGTGAGAGCCGAGATGTTGAAGGAAAGGGGTGTGACTGTACTTGAATGGTTGGTGAGATTGTTTAATGTGTTTTGTGATGTCAATGGTACCAGTAGATTGGGTCTGTGCTTGTATTGTGCATGAGTGTTGTAATGCAAGGGGTATTAGTTTGTCGAGTGTAATTGGAAAAGTGTATGGTAGAGTAATGATTAATAGGATTAATGATAAAACAGAGAATGCAATCTTGGAAGTACATGGTGGTTTTAGAAGAGGTGGGGGTTGTATGAATCAGATTTTTACAGTAAGGCAGATATGCGAGAAATATTTAGCAAAAGGTAAGGAGGTGTATGTTGCGTTTATGGATCTGGAGAAAGCGTATGATAGAGTTGATAGGGAAGCAATGTGGAATGTGATGAGGTTATATGGAGTTGGTGGAAGGTTGTTGCAAGCAGTGAAAAGTTTCTACAAAGGTAGTACTGTAAAGCATATGTTAGGATAGGAAATGTAGTGAGTGATTGGTTTCCGGTGAGAGTGGGACCGAGACAGGGATGTGTGATGTCACCGTGGTTGTTTAATTCGTATGTTGATGGAGTGGTGAGAGAGGTGAGTTCTTGGACGAGAATTGAAAGTGGTAGACGAGAATGACCATGAATGGGAGGTAAATCAGTTGTTGTTTGCGGATGATACTGTACTGGTTGCAAACGCGGAAGAGAAGCTTGGCCGATTAGTGACAGAATTTGGAAGGGTGTGTGAGAGAAGTAAGTAGAGAGTTAATGTGGGTAAGAGTAAGGTTATGAGATGTACGAGAAGGGAAGGTGGTGCAAGGTTAAATGACATGTTGAATGGAGAGTTACTTGAGGAGGTGGATCAATTAAAGTACTTGGGGTCTGTTGTTGCAGCAAATGGTGGAGTGGAAGCAGCTGTACGTCAGAGAGTGAATGAAGGATGCAAAGTGTTGGGGGCAGTTAAGGGAGTAGTAAATAATAGAGGGTTGGGCATGAATGTAAAGAGAGTTCTGTATGAGAAAGTGATTGTACCAACTGTGATGTATGGATCGGAGTTGTGGGGAATGAAAGTGACGGAGAGAAGAAATTGAATGTGTTTGAGATGAAGTGTCTTAGGAGTATGGCTGGTGTATCTCGAGTAGATAGGGTTAGGAACGAAGTAGTGAGGGTGAGAACGGGTGTAAGAAATGAGTTAGCAGCTAGAGTGGATATGAATGTGTTGAGGTGGTTTGGCCATGTTGAGAGAATGGAAAATGGCTGTCTGCTAAAGAAGGTGATGAATGCAAGAGTTGATGGGAGAAGTACAAGAGGATGGCCAAGGTTTGGGTGGATGGGTGGAGTGAAGAAAGCTCTGGGTGATAGGAGGATAGATGTGAGAGAGGAAAGAGAGCGTGCTAGAAATAGGAATGAATGCCGAGCAATTGTGACGCAGTTCTGGTAGGCCCTGCTGCTTCCTCCGGTGCCTTGGATGACCACGGAGGTAGCAGCAGTAGGGGATTCAGCATTATGAAGCTTCATCTGTGGTGGATAATGTGGGAGGGTGGGCTGTGGCACCCTAGCAGTACCAGCCGAACTCGGTTGAGTCACTTGTCAGGCTGGGAGGAACAGAGAGGAGACGTCCCCTTTTTTTATTTCATTTGTTTGATGTCGGCTACCCCCAAAAATTGGGGGAAGTGCCTTGGTATATGTATGTATGTACTCACAAATTCTATCTCCTCAGCCAGAAATCCTGCTATGCTTTTGTATAACCTGTGTACTGTACTGTATTAGCAACCACAAAAATACACCTTCCAATAAACAACAATCTGGTAGTAAACACTTACCTCCTAATGGGAAAATAAATGTGATTTCATTATTCGATAAAAACTTGCCTCTAAATCCTTGATGAGCCATTGAAACTGGCGTGAAAGCGGTTTCAGTCCATACTCCATGAAATAATAGGCCTCTGTACTGACAGCAATAAAATGTACTGGACCCATGTTCCAGCTGAAGAAGAGGTTTTCTGTGTCTTCATGATTTGGCATAGTGAAACGAGCTCTGTAGTTGCTAAAGTTGCTGTGATGACATGAAAATAACCACAAAGGAGTAAATTCAGAATTGTTAATGAAATTATCAAATGCTGATGAAGTAAATACAGAAAAATACAAATGTCTGGAGTATTCAAATAAATATACAAAGGCTTGATCAATCATTTATATAAGTTTGTGTTTCTTTACATAAATCTTAATAAATCCAAAGATATGAGATCATGAAATGTAATACTGTATAAAATGTATGATCGTATACTATAAAAATTTTACATTACAATGGCCCCAGTATTTGTTCCTACACGAATACAATCCATCGTCCTTTAATAGGAATATGACTTCAGCGAAGCTAAAACAGCCATTTAAACTTTGTTCCGACACAGATACAAACCTTCACTATTTATAATTGGGTATTACTTTCGGCGCAGCTGAAAGACGAGCCATGATAATTTTAGTGAGGGATAGCGGGTGGGGGCTGGGGTAGACTGGCTACCCCGCTCACTCACACCTCTCGGCTGAGTAACCACTTTACTTTTTGGCTCGGTAGAGGACGGACATGCCGCCCTTCTCTCCCTCAAAGACTGGCCTTGATGTTTTTAGTTTATTTTTATTTTTGGTTTTCTTGTGTGTTTTCATTTATTTTACATACAGTATATTTAAGAGTATACAGTACATGTATAAATGGAAATATACGTTGTTAGATACGTGTAACTTTAGTGCTGTTGTGATGTCCTCCTTCGGGAGGACTTCTCTCTCGGGCGCGAGAGAGAGTTCTTACGCCTACGCTTTTTTCCCATAGAGCTGGGAGAAAGCTTGTTTTAGGCGATGTCCTTCTTCAGGAGGACTTCACTCACGTTCGCGAGAGAGATTATTAAGCCTACGCTTTTTTCCCATAGAGCTAGGAGGAAGCTTGTCTTTGGCGATATCCTCCTTTGGGAGGACTTCTCCCTCGTTCGCGAGAGAGATATTTTACGCCAATGCTTTATTCCCATAGAGCTGGGAGAAAGCTTGTCTTAGGCGATCTCCTTCGGGAGAACTTCCCTCTCGTTCGCGAAAAATAACTTTGAGCTTGCTGATGCACCAGGGGCGGTGGCAGAGCTTTCTCCGAAGCAGGTTATCCCTTCGAGGGAACGAGTCTCTCGTCCTCGAGATAAGACCGCCTCTGGGCATCGGCAGTCCCCCGTTACACCTATGGTTCTCCTTCAGGGGCGGAGAGAGAGCCTTCTCTTAAGTCCTTCGGGAGAACAAACCTCCTGTGCAGAGGTGTTATCTTGAACCTTCGTCATATTGATCCTGCGGGGTCTCATAACAGTGGAGTCCTTCGGGACTCCGCTCGAAACCTTCGGGTTTCAGTTACGCTGAACCTTTGGGCTTTCGTAACAATGGTAACGTTTAGCCTTCGGGAACTTGTGCCATCAATCACGCCGACCTTTCGGGGTCTCGTGACAGAGGAACCTCGGTTCCTCGTTACGCTGATCCTTCAGGGTCTTGTAACAGTTATGCAGAACCCTTGGGCTCTGGTAACTATAGTCGCTCTAACACTTCCGTGTTTTGTGACAGGGAAACTTCAGTTTCTCGTTACGCTGACCCTAAGGGCTCTCGTAACATCAGTTACACAGAACCCTTGGAATCTCGTAACTTTAGTCACTCCGACACTTCGGTGTTTAGTGACAGGGAAACTTCAGTTTCTCGTTGCGCTGACCCTTCGGGATCTCGTAACATTAGTTACGCTGAACCCTTGGGCTCTCGTAACTCTAATCACGCTAACACTTCGGTGTTTCGTGACAGAGAAACTCCGGTTTTCTCATTGCATTGCTCCTTCGAGTTCGCGCAACACAGTTCACGCTGAACTTTCGGGTTTTATTAAATTAACACAGTTCATGCTGAACTTTCGGGTTTTCGTCACCAGAGTCATTCTTATTATGACAGAAAGTTTTTAAACTCTCGTTGTGTTGATCGTTCGCGCTCACACAACACAAGCTATTGTGAACCTTCGAGTGAGCGTAGCAGTGAGTTCTCTCAACCTGAGAGCTCTCGCGCGCACGACTGACTTGGCGCGCGCAAACAAAATGGCGATCATGGGGCGTGGTTTCATCCTTTGGCGCGCCAGATGCGCGAATAACCTCATGCGCTCCATGAGCGCGAAAAAGGTGCGCGCAATCGGGAAGGGCACGCTCCCTTCCGCTTACCAACAGTGCGGCGCAAGAGCAGCGCACTCGATCGAATAGGAGCACACGACCTTATTGGCGTACGCACACGATCGGATTGGAGTGCACGACCATATTGGCTCGCACGCACGAACAACGAGGTGCACGCAATCGGTTGAAGTGCGCGAATAACTCTTATGATCCTTCAGGGTCTCACAACGCAGTTCACGCTGAACCTTTGGGTTCTCGTGATCATAGCCATACTTATATAACAGAGTGTTCATGAGTGCACAAGAGGTTTTCTCTCATGACAGAGTTTTCGAATTCTCGTCCAGTGAATTGTTCACGCGCCCATTGTCATCAAGAGTTTTACTCTGATGACAGAGGGATGCCTGCTGCCTAAGGGTTTACAAATCTCTACAGATAACTATGACTCAGTTCCTTTGGGTCCTGGTCACATATCACGATTCCTGGAAATTCCATCAGGAATCAGCGACAGAGTTCCTGTGGGTTCTTGGCACAACATCCCTTAAGGTCGTGAGAAAGGAATTCACAAATAGATTCTGAACCCCTAGGTTCTCATCCGAATCTCTGTTTCCGCGATCCAGAGTTTTCTGAAAACTATGGTCGACCCCCCCTCCCCCTCTATGGGATGGGTCTTCCAAAGGTGTGACTTGATGCATCACTCTACACTCCCAGCTGATTACTATATTAGCTAGTTTGGTTTCGCCAGCACCGATCCTTTCGTTTTCGGACGAACCACCGCCATCTTTCCTCCACCTTCCCACTTCGAGTGGTTTGGTTAGCAGATGGAAATGAGCGGGGAATGGAAATTCTTTACATTGCAGTTCATTTCCCCTGGCAGGCTTTGCCTGATTTAGACGGTAGTTTTCACACTATCGAGAAAGCGTTCGATGGCAACCCCTTTAAGTAAGCGGTCGATGGCAATTATGTTTGGCCTTCTTGAAGCAAACCCCCACATACGAGAATTCACCCTTTTTCGGGCGACTCGTGCCTGAGAAGTTTTTACAAAACTTCAATGGGTGTTAAAACTTTATGAAGGCCGTAAGCCTTCCCGGAGCATGCACTCTAGCCAGGACAAAACCACGAGGTTATGGTCTTAAACTCGGTTCTACCGTCTGATGGAGGCAGCCTCCCCCGTCATTGTACCCTGGATACAACTTGCCTTTTTACACGATAGTCTCCCGAGACTTTTATTCTATCCTTACAGGGTTATTGTTTCAAACAATTAGTCCCGAAGGAACATTGTTAGCTGACGTTAAAAGAACGATAGTAACAGCGTGGGCATCTTTTCATTACGTTACGAACGTTTCAAACCCCGTCCACAGGTAAATGGACATCCGTTTCTGTGTAATGAACACTGGCTAGCCCCTCATATAATGAGGAGGGGTAAACCAAAGGGGAAATGATCGCCTCTATAACTGTATATTTTGTTTGAGAACATGTTCGCTCTCATTCAAGGAAATATTACAGTTAGTCAACGATCAAAATTCTTTCGGCAATAATGTTGCAATTCGTCGCACATACATTATTCCCACAACCGGATTCGTTGCAAACGTTTCCTGGAGGCAAAGAATGCGCTAGCGCAAATGGACAAGTACACATATGCGTGCAAGCAATCTTTCTGCCTATAAGTGCTATATACATCTTCCAATTAGTTGTATATTTGTATCCCTTACTGAAACCAGGTTATTCAATACATTACTTGGCTACTTTCCTATAACTAGACATACGGCATTTACATTCTGCCTCCTTATAGGTATGTTTTCCTTTCCCCCGATCGGAAGTCTTAATCTCCTACAAAGGTTTTGGCTGGAAACTTCTCATAGCATATCTGTTCCCTAGTAGGGAACATTTACTATAAATGCTAGTTAACCGATCGGAGACGGAGAAGTACGAACGTTTTTTGTCCTAAGAAGGAGAAACCTCCGTTACAAACATTTCCAACGTTCTCCAACAGTTCCGGATACGACTTTTAAGTCGAACTACGCATGTATGCTTGTCATGCGTACGGTTAGGTGTTACTACTCCGTAGTAGACTTATGCTCTTTACCCACCCAACAATAGATTGAAGATACGTCTCAATCCCCTCTTGGGTTTGGTTAGAGGCGTTCGGTTATTACCATACAATCTCTTGTCCGGAAAGCGATCTCTATGGAGATTCGCTATTATAACATAAGCTGTACTGATTAACTGGTTTACCGTTTGGTATCGGTCTTATTCGGCCAACCACACTGAATTAGTGGCAGTTGCAGGGAGAACAGGCTGTTCCCCTTCGTTGCAAGAACGTGCAATTGGTTACACGTCTCGACATCATCTCGAGGTGTGTTCATTGCTATGCACTACCCCCACCCCCCTCCATCGCTGGACAATCCGCAGACGAGAGCCTCTGCAAAGAGGCCTGTCTTCTCGTCTTCCCTTTGGACCTGATGCTCTCTATCATGCATCAAAAGAGAGAGGGGGGGCATATGCCATACCATTCCATCCTCGTCTTTTGGCCCGATTCAGAAAGGTACCAGCATTCACCTCTCTTAGAGAACCATCTAGCAGTACGAAGCCTTAGATGGACAGAGGACAACTAGTTGCCCCCTTCTGCTCGCGTTATTCCCTATATAGGAATGTGCTTGCAAAACCACCCAGATAGTGGGCTCCTAGTGTCTTGGAATCATCTTGTATCCAACAAAGTCTTAACTTTGTGGGGTCCCCGACTGTGGTTATGCTCACAGTGGCCCTGATCTTCAGGCTTCCACTCGACCATTCCCCAGGCCCTCAAACAAGATGTATTCCAAGATCGGTGGGACGGCCTAGAGGTGTGCCTTATTTTTTTCCCCCCCATTCGGTCTGGTGAAAAAGTCCTCAGCCAAGTCAGGATAAGCAGGATCTTATCAATGACTCCAATAGCTTCGATGTGGCATTCCGCAGAATGGTTCCCAGACCTTCTGCAGCCCCTAACGGAGCTCCAATAGCTTTGCTATGGCAACCCGCAGAATGGTTCCCGGACCTTCTACAGCTCCTGATGGAGTTCCGAGGGATCTTCCTTCACGGCACGATCTTCCAAGCAGCCACATGCTAACACTTTCCTAAGCCGTAGCTTTGCTTCGACGAGTGAACCCTCGTTTATCGCGGTAGATAGGTTCCAGACGCGGGCGCGATAGGTGAAAATCCGCGAAGTAGTGACATCATATTTACCTATTTATTTAACATGTATATTCGGACTTTTAAAACCTTCCCTTGTACGTAGTACTGTTAACAAACCACCCTTTAATGTACAGAACACTTAATGCATGTACTACAGCACCCTAAACTAAAACAGGCACAAATATTAAAGGCGATTTTATATCATGCGTTTCCTAAACACCTAAAAAGCACGATAAAAAATGGCAACCAATGTTTTGTTTACGTTCATCTCTGATCATAATGAAGAAACAAACTCATTTAGTGTACACATATATGTATAGGTTAGTTTTTGCATCGATTATATTGATTATACAGTACTGTATGTTGATTTTTTTATTACCAATGTTTTAGTTTACGTATTTTTCTTAGGACTTCCAAATGAAATCTTTTTCTTTATGACGCCGCCTGAAACGACGGCGTGTACGCTCAGTAAACAACCACGCTCAGAACAAACAAGGCATTTAACGCGCATGATGATAGTGATAAATAATGATACAGTACATACAGTATTTACAGTAAAAGCATTTACAAAATATGTTACCTTACAAATATAAATTATACAGTATTGTACGTAGCAAAGCAGGAAAACAATTTACGAGAGAGAGAGAGAGAGAGAGAGAGAGAGAGAGAGAGAGAGAGAGAGAGAGAGAGAGAGAGAGAGATTGTTTTACGTACGTAAATGTAAATTTTAAACAAAAAAAATATGATAGGTTACAACATGTAGACTTTTAAAACCTTCCCTTTAACTTAATGCATACAGTACGTACATTACTAAACTATAAAACAGGCAGTAAGAATATTAAAGTAAAAAATAAAGATTGTTACTGTACTCACCACGAAAGAAGTTGAAGAAAAACTTGAATGGTGATGGCGATGAATTTGCTGCACAGTAAAAATGATGATGATGAAGCTGATGATATGTTCTACTGTGCAGTCAATGATAGTATTTTACGTCTCTTCAGACGGAGGTGTCTTTTCCTGGGACACCTCTTCAACTTCTTCCTGGGAAACTTCTTCAATTTCTTCCGAAGGCGTACTAGCAGGAGGAACTGGCTCTTTTTTGCGAGGCTGGAAGAACATTGTGATCGGAAGTTGTTGCCGCTGCTTCTTTTTTCGATCCAAGAGCATCCTGTAGGGAGTCATGATGTCATCGACCTTGTTGGAGAATTGCATCGAGCGAACCATATCCTCGTCCCACTCTTGTAACATTTCTTTCGCCTCCTTGATATGGTTGCAGAACTTGGCAAGCCGTTCTAATGTTAAGCCCGTTTCTTCGACATTTTCTTGGGTCTCTTCCTGGGTATCACTCTCTTCCTCACTTGCCGATTTCGTCAGGTCTTCGAGGTCTGCGTCAGTTAGGGGCTGGGAATGGCAGTCCAACAACTCGTCGACGTCTTCAGTCGTCATGTCGCCAAACCCGTCACCTCCAATTATGGCAGCCAACTGCACAGATTTCCGTATTGCAGAGTGTTGGATTTCCGACGGAGTAAATCCCTTGTCGTCGTAAACAATATCGGGCCACAACTTCTTCCAGCTCGCATTCACGGTTGCAGGTTTCATCTCTTGAAGTGCCTTCTGAATATTCTGCAGGCACGTGGCTATGGTGTACTGCCGCCAGTACGCCTTCAAGTTGAAATCTTCATCCTCGTCATCTTGGGCAGCATCCACACACGCAACGAGGTCCGCCAAGGTATTCTTCGTGTAGAGGGCCTTGAATGCCCTGATAACCCCCTGGTCCATCGGTTGAATTAATGACGTGGTGTTGGGTGGCAGGAACTCAACCTGAATGCCCTCATGCGACAGGTCAGTTGCGTGTCCACCAGCGTTATCCATAAGGAGAAGAATCTTGAATGGCAAGCCCTTCTCTACGAGATATTTGCTGACTTGCGGGATAAAACACTGGTGGAACCAGTTGGAGGTCAGCATCTTCGTAATCCATGCTTTTTGATTATGCATCCAGTACACGGGAAGGAGATTCTTATTTTTATTTTTCAAAGCGCAAGGATTTTTCGACTTATAAATAAGCCCCGGCTTTAACAAAAATCCAGCAGCATTGCCACACATCACGAGGGTAACGCGATCCTTGAATGCCTTAAAGCCAGAGGCTTTGGCTTCCTCTTTGAACAGGAAAGTTCGCGACGGCATTCTCTTCCAAAACAAGCCAGTCTCATCCATATTAAAGACTTGTTCCGGCTTGTATCCACCTTCGGCGATAATATTCTTGAACGTCTGGTTCACGTAAGTTTCGGCAGTGTCAGCGGAAGCAGACTCCCCATGCAGGGAAACGCTTTTCAGGGCGAAGCGTTTCTGAAACTTCGCGAACCATCCTTTGCTTGCGGAAAAACGTTTCTGAGGCTGGGAATCAGTGGATGTCCCTGGTTGAGGATCATCTGCATCATCATCATCTTCAGCATGGTTGCCGTCGTCGTCTTTAGGTTCCTTTGCAGCAAAATTCTCATATAAACTCAAAGCCTTTGTTTGGATGGTGTTCGTATCCAACGCTATGTTCTTCTTCCGGCAGTCGGCAATCCACACAGCTAAAGCACCTTCCATGCGTACGAACGTTTTATTACGCGTTGTAACGACTCGCTTCGCTGATCTGCTAAAGGTGATTGCAGCCGTCTTTCTAATGTTCGCCTCGTCCTTTTTGATATAGCGAACGGTGGATTCGTTGATGCCAAAATGGCGGCCGGCGGCCGCGTAACTTCTACCATCTTTTAACATGTCGAGAAGCGTAACCTTCTCAGCTATCGTCATCATCCTTCGGTGGCGTTTAGGCTCACTACCAGCCTTAAGAGAAGCAGAACGCTTGGGAGCCATTACAGTAGGATTTACGTACAGTACTGTAACAAAAAGTTCAACTTAAAAAGGTCGCACACAGCACAGATTAAACTTCACAAACTTAAGAACGTCTACTCAGCGATACGCGGTAAGAGAAAGTGAACGATCCAGCCCCGCGAGAACTTTGATGCTGCGGGTAGAAGATGCGGGCAAAACACCAATCACAGGCTAGATAACAAAACTTGAGTTCTGATTCGTCATCTATCAGCGCTTGAACCAATCACAACCCGTCTTACAGTACTATGATGCGTTGGTTACTCATAGAAGATGCCCCGCGCATACTGAACGTACGTAGATTAAGTACAATACCGTAATAATAATAAATAATGATAATAATACTGTACAGTAATAATAATAATAATAATGATAATAATAATAACAATAATAATTTTATTAACAACAACAACAATAATAATAATAATAACAATAATAATAAAAATTTACGTACGCTATTTTACGCCTCTCTCTCTCTCTCTCTCTCTCTCTCTCTCTCTCTCTCTCTCTCTCTCTCTCTCTCTCTCTCTCTCTCTCGTACGCTTATTCGAAATGTGATTTTTGCAACAAAGAATATTATTGGATGCAGTACTGTACTACGTACGTATACATACAAAAGATTCATGGAAAAGAAGCACATCCATTACAGTACACACCATTCTAATATGGTATGACTGCATCTGATTTGCGTTTCATGTTCGATTTAATTTTACTACGTACTGAATTATCGTATGATCACATTCTCTTTTCGTGTTTTATTTCTTTCTGTGCTGAATTATATATCATATGTAATGCAATGAACAATCAGTAAGAGCAGATATTACTAATTACAGTATTAATGGAATTACAGGTAACAAAATATCGTATTTGGGGGTCTTCAGATTTCGCGGTATTTTCGAATTTTCCGGAAAATCCGCGATATGTATATATATATGGGTTATGGAAAAACCCCGCGAAGTGGTGAATCCGCGATTGTCGAACCGCGAAGTAGCGAGGGTTCACTGTATTGCCTCATACGATCCTACACCACCCCTCTCAGAGAGGCCTTTTGCATCAGGTTACGGAAAAGATGTCTAGGCACCTCAGGCACTTTTCAGCGTCGGTCTTCCAGGCGAAGTGTTCGGTCCTTGGTGACTGATGTCGTGGAAGGGGATTCTCTCCCATCGATGCTTTTACTTATGCAAGTGTGAGATAACTTGTCCCCCGTCGGATCTCAACCTCCTCCTGGGAACGCGGTTCGGGTCCTTCAGTCACTGGAGGCCCCTCTCTACGAACCGTAGGCCCAGCAGCAGATCGCTTCCTTACATGGAAGATGCCTTTTCTACTCACTTGGGCTTTTGACCAAGAGAGATAGTGTGTGTTGTATGATCCAACCTCTGTTGTCTCCTACCCTAGGAGACGGGGAAAAGTAATCCTCAGCGGCGTCCCTGAGTGAATTGCCAAGACTCAAATCCGAGTATGCTGTACCCTAGGTGCAGCCCATTTTGAAAAAAAAGAGTCTTCGTTCAGTAACCGGAAACCCATCAACGGGTTTTACCCAGTGAGGAGTCTGTGGGGTTACCTTAAAAGAACGATACCAGCTCGCCCCCGTGTGTCGGCACTGTTGACCAGCACGGGGAAGGTCAAGAGGAGGACCTCAAGGTACTGTTGACCAGCACGGGGAAGGTCAAGAGGAGGACCTCAAGGCACTGTTGACCAGCACGGGGAAGGTCAAGAGGAGGACCTCAAGGCACTGTTGACCAGCACGGGGAAGGTCAAGAGGAGGACCTCAAGGCACTGTTGACCAGCACGGGGAAGGTCAAGAGGAGGACCTCAAGGATTTTCTTCCCCTCTGGGATCGGAAGGCAGTTGAGGTTACTCTTAATCTAGACTCTCCTCCATCCTAAGACCCAAAGCTTGTAACGTCACTGGCGTTGCTACGTCCCTGGCGTTCAAGAAACTACTCTGTGGTGCAGATACTTTAAGTGGGCATGGGGAAGCGTCAATCGACCTTCACGGCCCACTACCTGCAAAGACATAACCCACAAGAACATGGAGACCTTTTCCATTGGTCCTGTGGTGGTCGCACAACAAATGGTCTAAACACCTCAGGCTCCTTGATGGACAAGTGGTTGAGGGCTGAGGGCTGAGGCTACCCGGATTAGTCTGGGGTGAATGAGTAAGAATGTCTGGCTCCTTTCTTCCTTTCACCTTTCCCCTCTGGGGAAAACAGCTCCGCAAGCCTAAGCATAGCTGACCTCACCTCGCTGCAGGTGAGACCCATTTCCTAAGTATAGAAGAATACTTTGTTACGTCCCCAATACCTTTTAGAGGGAGGGTATTGGTTAAGTCTTTAAGAACAATAGGTTCTCTACTCAAGTTCCTATGTTAAAGACAAGCCACACTGTTAGTTCCACTCACACACAAGCTTCTGCAGGCTGCTATCAGTGCATTACCTCATATCAGCACTTAATTTTAGCGAGAGTAGGGTCCCATCTACTATCGATCACAGATCGAAATAGAGAGGACCCCGGGTCATGACCAATGCCAGTTGGTGAGGACTTCCTCCCTCCTAAGAATAAGTCACCCTATTATAAATAGCGAAGGTTTGTATCTGTCTCGGAACAAATAACAAATTTGGAAATAATTTGTATTTTTCCTAAAATACAAACCTGGAGCTATTTATACAAATTGGCCCGCCACCCTGTCCCCCGAGAAGTCCTTCCATAAAGCAAAGTGGTTACTCAGCTGAGAGGTGTGAGTGAGCGGGGTAGCCAGTCTACCCCTCCCCCCACCCGCTATCCCTCACTAAAATTATCATGGCTCGTCTTTCAGCTGCGCCAAAAGTAATACCCTATTATATATAACTCCAGGTTTGTATGTTAGGAAAAATACAAATTATTTCCAAATTTGTTATTTTAATGAGGTATACAAAGTTGCATCTTAGCTGGCATGTAGCTGCCCCACCACCTCTTAACTTTAGCTACAGTTCATTACTGACATACTCCTCACAACTGATACTTGAAACTCAGTGCTTTCCCTGTGTAGCAAACTAACCAAATAAATACTGTAGTATTGTATACAGTATGGTCCCGAATTATGCAAGAATTTAATCGATCATTGGCAGCGCATAAATGGAAAATCGCATGCAGTATTTCGAAACACACAACAGGAATACAGTATTTCCATTAGGGCCATGGCAAACGGAAAGTTACCTATTCAAAGGTTTTTCTTACCCATTTTCAATGCTTTCTATGTACTGTACTGTATTTTCTTAAATCAAATTGTTAATGTGTATAAATAAAACATTTGAAATGTTTTAAAGTTTTGATAACTTGAAAAAGGTTAAAATTACAACCAGGATGGGTGTAAATACCGTATATTTCTCTATAACACTACCTAAAATCAGGAAAAATTGTAATGAATTTAAGTCATATCTTGTATAAGATAACTGGTGAATAGAAAAATCATCACTGTATAGACTAGCTTTTGTTGCATCGTTGAAAATCCAAAATTAATTAAATAAAGATTTTATTTTATGCGTTTCCTATACACGCCAAAAAGCACACTATCTAAAATGGAAAACATTTACACACTCTGTGTTTAGTTTTTGCAGCAAGAGCTATCTTACCAAGTATTGATTATATACTGATTTTATTATTACTCATGTTGTTTTACGTACTTTTTCTCATAACTTCAAAATAAATGAAATGAAAGCACTTTATATAATGTCTTTTTTTGGGCTCAAGCCATGTCGTCCTGATGGAAGTTCCTTAAAGGCAGCTTCCTAGGGTATATTACAACTACGGCGATATTCCCAGAGAATTTACCTTAAGGTACCCAGAATTCTAACTCCTGGAGCGAGTATCCCTAAAAAGACCTTAGGGATATCGTAAATATCAGCGGACGTATTCTTGACACGCCACATAGCAATCTATACCCCGAATAGAGTTAACACTTCGTAGGGGTCAAATGGCAAGAAAACGAAAACGATAAGAAAAAGGGGGGAGCCGTTCGTAAGGCATCTCTCCTCCCCGTTTCGTAAGCGTGCCCTGCGCCGCTCGCGGCGCCATCTGTATTCCTTTTTGCGTAGCTATACAACTCGGTGTTTTTCCCTGTGTTTCTACCAAAATCTTGGATTTACTCTCGTATTATGCTTTCTCCAACTTCTGCTTCGGATAAGTTGAGTACTATTTCTTTTATGTATAAATGTAGGCTCTTGTTTAAAATTAAAGTAATTAAAAGAGTTATCTTTGATACAAGAGCTGTTGCCTGCTGGAGGCGTCATGGACGCTGTCGCTCGCTAGAATAGGATTTATTTGTTAGCAAGAGCGACGTTCCCAGCCCCCTGCGCTTTAATAATTAGCTGCTTAGCTTAATTAGGAATTCTGTTATGATGCGATAGTAGTGCGCCTGGCGAAAGATTTGCCTAGGCTGACCTACACTAGTCTTTGTAGCCTAGTTGTTGGCCCTTGTACTTCCTGCATGATAATTAGTCTTCCAAGTGTGATTTTATTTTGCTTAAAGTGTTAGGCAACGTTATACATATAAGCCCTTTTTCGAGTATTTTCCAAGATAGTATTGGAGTGAGTTTCGGTGATTTAGGTAATCGACTCTCTTAGTGCCTAGGCTAGCTTGTCTTAGGTCATTATAATATTATCTGTTTCCCCGTTTGCTCCCTTCTCTTCGGGGAAGGGGCAAACCCTTTCCCTCTGTTTAAGCCTTAGGCTTAACTCTAGTGGTTTGTTTGAATTAATTTTCAAATATAACTATGCTGGAGTAGTACTGTACCTTCCTGCTCCAACTGAATTGGTTCAGAGGGGGACAGTACAGCAGTGTATTAGTCTGAGTCCGTGTTGGTCTAGCGTGGGGCAGAGTCTCCCTTGCTGCCTGACACGGGCATAGGAGGTTTATCCTCCTTGGATCACCTTGGAGGGTTTCTGTAGTTGATCCCTTCGCTCGGTGACCCCTCAGACTTGTCCTCTTTGCTGTTCCGGGTTCGGGATATGTTCCCTTTCCGGAATAGCAATTCCTTCCTTGCCTTGGTTTTAGGGAGGCAGCCAGTAGTGCCGGCCTCCCTCCCTGGATTTCTCTGGCTGAGATGAGCTTTCTTAGTTGGGAATGATCCTTAACCAAGGCAAGGTTGGACAGGACCCTCTGTCCTTCCCTTCTATTTTTCCGTTTCCTTTGTGTCAGTCGTCTCACATCCGTACCTAGCCTAGGTTAGGATGGGGAACTGACGTGGTCCCCTGTCGGCCGGCAGAGTGTGCCGACCGGCAGAGACCCTATCTCTTGAGTGCTGCCCGGTCCTTTCTTGGTCCCTCAACCGCTGCCGTCTGTAGATTCAGTAAGCAGTGGTTAGGAAGCCTGACTTAGTGTCTCCCCTTCCTCTCGGCACTCTTTCGGGTGCCGGGCGCAGAGGTTCATAGCCTCTTAGCCCGGCACTCATTCTGTTGTCTTCTTATGTGTTGTCCTTGCCGTCTGCCAGCCTAGGGGCCGGCCGTCGGTAGGGGGTGTTCTCTAGTTCTCTTGCTGTCGGTCGGCGGTGGTTATATGCCTTTGCCGGCCAGTCTCTTTGCTCATCTGCCGGCCGCTATGAGTGGCGGCCGGCAGCTGAGCGCTACCTGGTGTGGATGCCAGCCGGCAGGGTTTGCTTACCGCTGCCGGCCAGCCTGCTACATTGCTCGGTTAGCCGGCCACTAAGAGTGATGGCCGGCAACACGGTGCTACCCGGGTGGCTACGGACCGGCAACCACTGCCGGCCGGTTCAGGCATGGGAACTGGAGTTCTCCCCAATAGGGGTGATCTTAAGTTGTATACTTGAGACCTACCTTTGGAAAAAGGGGGGGGGTACTGACCGGCAAGAGCCGGCCGGCACACCACCCTCATGTACTGTATCAGTTCTTTCCTGGGTGGTGTATTCTACCAAGGGAGACCATGATATAGTAGGTTACAACACTGTTTTTTCTAACTTACTTGTGTGGCCCTGTGCAATCACTTGGTGTCGCCTTACAAGGATGAAAAGAGAATTCTTTTCATCTCTAGCCAGAATGGTAAAATCTTACCTTAGGTGTGAGCTACACCTAATTTCCCTCGGGAAATATGATCTCTGGTTATTCTAGCAAAGACTAACTACGTGATTTTATGGCTGGTGGGCTTCTACAGGTGATTGTGTGGGTTTCACAAGTAGGTGTCTTTCCCTTATTCTTTGTGAATGCTCATATATACATGTGAATTGAAATTCACTTGATATTCATGGAAATTTTCTTCTTTTACAGGAGGAGCATCCGAAATGTGATAGCGTTTTCTGCAATGTCCGCAGCAAGAACCTTTGCGGACATGTCTCGTGTAGGAGGCACGCGGCTTGCGCAGCCTCCAAGGATGATCATCGCTACTGGGATCCGCAGGTATGTGCAGTGTGTACTAACCTGCTATCAGAGGCTTTTGAATCCCCTAGGTCGGCGGAGTCAAGGGATGCAGCGAGGGAGAAGCTCCGTTTATGGGTAAGGGGTTTCCAGAAGAACACCACTGGACCTTATCTTCCTAATGAGAAGATGAGGGCATACCTTTTTCCCAAGGCTTCTACTGACGCTGTTGTTCCCCAGCCTCGGCCGGAGATCCCTCTCGTCCAGATCCCAGTGGAGGAGGATGTTGCGGATGCCATGCAGGACATCCAGCTGGATGACAAGATGTCTGACTTGTCCGACCGTGCGGAACAGGACCTCCTCGCAGAGGATGAGGAGGAGGATCAAGATCCGATTGCCGTGGAGGAAGAGGTTTCCGTACCTTCAGACGTTCCGGTTCAGGCCCCTGAACCTATCCCCTCTACTTCGTCCGCTCTTCCAGCAGAGCTGGGACAGGCTCTCTCTTCCATCGTTGGTATGATACAACAGATGCAGAGGGAGAATAATCAGAAGGCCGCTGCAATGGAGCTCCAGATGCAGAAGATCACAGCATCACGTGGACCTCCAAAGAAGCTCAACGTGAAGGACCTTCCTCTGTGCTCGGATGCCAACCCGTGGAGATATGCCGAGCACATGCCGATGACGGTCGGAAAGATCGTCATGTCGGAGAAACTGGGTTCAGTTCCCCTTGAGGAGGTGGAATTCTGGCCCAGCAGAGGGGCCTACCCGGACTGTTATGTCCGTCTGAAGAAGGAGCCGGCCTCGAAGGAGGAGACGGAACCGAAGGAGGTGATCATCCTGGATCACTCCAAGGCTCAAGCTGCCTTAACATCTGCGTTGAAGGAGAGGGGGTTCTCAAATTCTAAAGTTGCTGCTTTGAGTAAGAAGCACCCCTCCTTCGTATCCTCCCCGGCTAGGGCCTTCCCCTTTATGCAGAAAGGGTTCACGGCCGTTTTGAAGGCGGTTGAAGCTGGCAAACCATGTCCATCTCTGGAGGAATGCAAGCCATTGTCTTTGGCCTTGCCGTTGGATAACAAGGACTGGAAGGAGGTACACCTCACCTTCTCGGTTGGGAAGTTGGACGCCGTTATCGCAGGTCAACAGTTCGGCGAAAACCTTCCCAAGTTGTCGGAATTCCTCCTACGGAGGGAATTGGATACAAAGGAGCGTTTGGCAGCCTCAATGTCTCTCCAGACAAACATGGAGACAATGGCTAGCGACCCCAAGATGCCTGAGATGTTCATGGTAATGGCCAAGATCCATCTGGCCACGGTGACTAAGGACCTCTATTGCTTTGTCAAAGCGAGGAGGGCCTGCAGGGAGTTTGTGTTCGCCTCGGCCACAGTGAGGCATGAACCCAAGAGACTCATCTCATCTAGCATCTGGGGTAAAGATCTCTTTCCCAATGAGGTGGTCAAGGAGGTGGTGGACAAGGCAGCCACTGAGAACCGAAATCTTCTCCTTAAGTGGGGCCTGTCCCTTAAGAGGAAGTCTTCCCCTGATGAGGGCCCCCAGCCGAAAGGAAAGGCGAAGAAATCAAGGTTTTCTTCCCGTCCAGCCAAGCCTTTCAGACCACAACGACAGCAGCAGCAGCAGCCAGCTTTGCCTCCGGTACCACAACTGGTAGCCCAGACCCCGACCACCTTCCAATGGGTACCCCAAGCCGTGTCATCAGCATCCCCGGCATTCAATCCAGTGTTCGAAGGGCAATCGACCACGTTTCGAGCAAAGCCCAGAGGTGCAGCCAAAGGTTCGGCGAGACGCCCCTCTAGGGGAAGATGATTCAGAGGTGGTCGCGGCCAGGGAGGCAAGACTGCAGGGCAGTCAAAGTGAAGTGTCGCCGGTAGGAGGGAGACTACAGTATTTCCGGGATCGCTGGACCTTCGATCCCTGGGCCCACAGCCTGCTCAAAAATGGACTGGGTTGGAGTTGGTACAGTACTCCGCCCCTGTGCCCTCAATTTTTCCAACACTCCACCCCCGTTTTGGAGGAGTACATTTAAGAACTGTTGGAGAAAAAGGTGATCCGGAGGGTAAAGTCCATCAGGTTCCAAGGGAGGCTGTTTTGTGTTCCCAAGAAAGACTAGGGGGAAACTCAGAGTCATTCTGGACTTGTCACCACTCAACAAGTTCAAGATGTTAACATTACAACACATAAGGGCCTTACTGCCCAAGAGGGCATATACCGTCTCCATCGATTTGTCAGACGCCTATTGGCACGTTCCAATAAATCGCCGTCTCTCCCCCTACCTAGGATTCAAGCTACAACAAAAACGTTATGCTTTCAGAGCGATGCCTTTCGGGCTAAACATAGCTCCAAGGATCTTTACGAAGCTTGCGAGCGCAGCGCTCAAACAGTTACGCCTAAAAGGGTTCCAGGTAGTAGCCTACCTGGACGATTGGTTGGTGTGGGCAGCATCCAGAGCGGAATGCTTGCAAGCTTCCCTACAGGTGATTCAGTTCCTGGAATATCTAGGTTTCATGATCAACAGAAAGAAGTCTCGTCTTTCTCCAGCTCAGAGGTTCCAGTGGTTGGGAATTCACTGGGATCTAGTGTCACACCGTTTTTCCATTCCAATGTCGAACAGGAAGGAAATAGCGGGGTCTGTCAAGAGACTTCTAGGTTCCGAGAGGATATCAAGACGCGAACAAGAGAGGGTTTTGGGCTCTCTTCAGTTCGCATCAGTAACAGACCCAGTGCTAAGAGCACAACTAAAAGATGCAGCGGGAGTTTGGAGAACCTTTGCATCAAGAGAGCGAAGGGACTTGAAGAGACCGGTCCCACTTCGGCTACGTTCTCTTCTCAGACCGTGGTCTCAAGCCAGTCGTCTAAAGAGGTCAGTACCTCTTCAGCCAAACCCCCCCCCCGTCAGTGACAATCCACACAGACGCCTCAAAGGTAGGGTGGGGAGGTCACTCCCATCGGAAAAAAGTGCAAGGGACCTGGTCCAAGCTAATTGGGACTTTTCACATAAACTTTCTAGAAGCTATGGCAGTGCTTCTTACCCTGAAGAAAGTATCCCCACGTCACTCGATCCATGTAAGGTTGGTACTGGACAGCGAGGTGGTAGTGAAATGTCTGAATCGGCGGGGATCGAGATCTCCACCTCTCAACCAGGTAATGTTAGCTATATTCCGACTGGCGCAGAAGAAGTGGCACCTGTCAGCAGTTCACCTTCAAGGAGTCCGGAATGTGACCGCGGACGCTCTATCCAGGGTTACACCGATAGAGTCGGAATGGTCCCTAGACGCAGGATCATTCTCCTTCATCTCGAGTCAAGTCCCAGAACTGCAGATAGACCTCTTCGCGACGAAGGACAACAAGAAGCTGCCGAGATATGTGTCCCCGTACGAGGACCCCTTGGCGGAAGCAGTAGATGCGATGTCCCTCGATTGGAACAGATGGTCCAGGATCTACCTGTTTCCCCCTCACAATCTGATGTTGAGGGTCCTCAACAAACTGAGATCCTTCAAGGGAGTAGCAGCGATAGTGGCCCACAAGTGGCCGAACAGTGTATGGTTCCCTCTAGCTCTGGAACTACGACTAGAGTTTCTGCCACTCCCGGACCCAGTTCTGTCCCAGCAAGTCCAGAAGTCGACTGTCTACGCTTCATTACAGAAAACCCGGACCCTGCAGCTCATGATTTTCTCTCCCTAGCGGTGAAGAAACGGTTCGGAATCTCGAAAGATAGCATCGACTTCCTGGAAGAATATAAGTGCAAGTCTACTAGAAGGCAGTACGAATCAGCATGGAAGAAATGGGTAGCCTTTGTCAAAGACAAGAATCCGCACGAGATCTCTACGGAGTTCTGCCTATCCTTCTTCATCCACCTCCACGGACAGGGGCTGGCGGCTAACACGATTTCTACATGTAAGTCAGCTCTGACAAGACCCATTCTGTATGCCTTCCAGGTAGACCTCGCTAACGAGATTTTTAACAAGATCCCGAAGGCCTGTGCTAGGCTTAGACCTTCAGCTCCTCCAAAGCCTATTTCATGGTCTTTAGACAAAGTCCTTCATTTTGCCTCATTACTGGATAATGAGGAGTGTGCACTGAAGGACCTGACTCAAAAAGTGATCTTCCTTTTTGCCCTAGCTTCTGGGGCCAGAGTTAGTGAGATTGTAGCCCTCTCGAGAGAGGAGGGCCGGGTTCAGTTCCTGGATGGGGGAGAACTGAACCTGTTTCCGGACCCTACGTTTCTCGCTAAGAACGAGTTGCCCACCAACAGGTGGGGTCCCTGGAGAATCTGCCCTCTGAAAGAAGATGCATCTCTATGTCCCGTAGAATGCCTAAAGGTCTATCTTCGTAGAACTTCAGACTTCCATGGGGGCCAACTATTCAGAGGAGAAACATCGGGCTCGAATTTATCTTTAAATCAGCTTAGGGCGAAAATTACATATTTTATTCGCAGAGCGGATCCTGACAGTTCACCCGCAGGTCATGATCCGAGGAAAGTTGCTTCATCCTTAAACTTCTTTAACTTTATGGATTTTGAACACCTTCGTTCATACACTGGCTGGAAGTCTTCCAGGGTATTCTTTCGCCACTATGCTAAGCAAGTGGAGCAGCTAAAGAGGTCTGTGGTAGCAGTTGGTTGCGTCGTTAACCCTGTTGTTTAACTCTGCGAGGAACAGTGGATTTAATTGGGACTTTGATTCTTGGGTGAGTGTATAGTTATATGCGTTGCTATAACTAGTAGTGAAGGCTCTGGGAGCCCACAATGACTGTTCCAGCGTTATGGTGATTGTAGCACAAGTACAGACAGGTGTGCCGAGCGTTTCTGACGCTAATGTCAGTGGATAGTAACATGGACGTTTAACTTTGATACCTTGGTATGTGACAAGTGACCTGATTGTTTTCTTTCAGATAACCATACATCCATGCACTACAGTACTTGTGTAAATTGTTGGTCATCCACCTATCATATGTATATAATTGTGGTAACCATGTCTATTTATTGTTAATCAATAAACTTGTTCTCGGGAACCTTGCGTCTCCTTCACCTATATTGATTTCATTTTAATTATTGAGCATTCAGCCTATGTATATTAATCGGGGATATCTATAATAGCCTGTTCCTTAATGCAAGCCTTGTTGCACTGGTTTATACTTTCCTTAGCATAAAGGGCTCCACCCTTCTCTGAGGACGGTGGCGGCAGCAAGTTTAATCCTACGCAGATATAACCTTTTTGTCTATTTCTACTTCGACCAGGGTGCTGGTCGGGGTTTTTCCCTTGGATGCTGTAGTTCCGTAAGGACTATGCTTTACTTCATATAGAGTGAGACCACTATATTGTATTGGCTTGCGAGTGATTCATACATAGGTATATGTACTCTTCGTTCGTTTCTAGAGTCTAGTAGGACTCCTCCCTGTAGGGGGCAGGAAGCGCTTTCATGGCTTATGATTAGTGAAAAGATGTATAACGGTAACATCTTAGGTCTTTCAGTCGAGTTGACTAAGAAACATTCCTGAGGAGTACGGCACGTATTGAGAATCCACAGATACAGTAATGCTCTGGTATACTTCCATCAGGACGACATGGCTTGAGCCCAAAAAACGGATTTTGAGCGAAGCGAAAAATCTATTTTTGGGTAAGATGGCCATGTCGTCCTGATGGACCCGCCCTGTCCCTTTTCAAAAAAAAAAAAAAAAATAAAGAAAAGGGCTGTAGGACCCCTCCCTACATACAGTATCTGTAGCACCTCGTGTATCGCTACAAGGAATACAGACGGCGCCGCGAGCGGCGCAGGGCACGCTTACGAAACGGGGAGGAGAGATGCCTTACGAACGGCTCCCCCCTTTTTCTTATCGTTTTCGTTTTCTTGCCATTTGACCCCTACGAAGTATTAACTCTATTCGGGGTATAGATTGCTATGTGGCGTGTCAAGAATACGTCAGCTGATATTTACGATATCCCTAAGGTCTTTTTAGGGATACTCGCTCCAGGAGTTAGAATTCTGGGTACCTTAAGGTAAATTCTCTGGGAATATCGCCATAGTTGTAATATACCCTAGGAAGCTGCCTTTAAGGAACTTCCATCAGGACGACATGGCCATCTTACCCAAAAATAGATTTTTCGCTTCGCTCAAAATCCGTTTCCTTAACACGCCGCCTAAAACGAAAACCTTCAGTTTGTTTACTGTACGCTCCCTCGTTGATCATGGTGAACAAACGAATGCATTAAACACAAATGATCAAAGTGATGACTAATGATATTGAGCTTTTAGTAAATATGTTATTACAAATATTTTACTTACCATATCCATACAAATTCCTTCATACGTAGCAAAACAGGAAAGCCATTTTCTTTACATTTAATCGATAATAGCTAATGTCGATAATGACAGTATGATAATTTACGATAATTCTAAATTGTTACGAAGGATAGTCACCCATTCCATATCCAAAATACTTAACATAACTTCAGTTATAAGTCATTTTGATAATGTATTAACTTGTACCCACCTCAATTATAGAACCATCTGCAAAAAAAAGAAAAAAAAAAAAAGAGAGAGCACACAGTACTAGACTGGATTTTAAAGTCGTCAAACGATTGGGTCACCGCTAAAACGTTCAAAGTGTCAGAGATTGTGCGAGATTGGAGAAAATGATAATTTGAATTGTGATGGATTTTTTATAGTAACTGAATACAGTACACTTAACCCTCTGCTATAGCGTTTTATTACTATCGTTTATACTTGAAAAGCTGCCTAAATACATTTATCGTGCCAATTAGTGCTTATTTAATATTAACTGTATAAATATTTTTAATAAGTTAAGAAATTGTATAAACAATACTTTGTTACTGTACTCGTACACACACAATCTTGAGAGCGGCAGATAGACATCAGCTGATCTGATCACAGCCAAAAGTAAAACAAAAAGCTTTAAGTCAGCAATAATCAATTGTTAAAATACACATGAAATTTAAAAAAAAAGTACATAGATGTTTTATCAAAGCATAGTCAACTATTTAAATAATTGCAATTTTCTATAATGTGTTTCCTATAAAATAGTGTTCTGTTGACGAAATCGGATGCTGTATTTAAGCTGCGATTCAAAATGGATTTCTAGATGGTATAATTTTTTTGTGTCGTATTTGATCGACACTTTATGGAAACAAATATGTTGGTTTCTTATTCTATATGTAAGTATTGTATAGCACCAGAGAGAGAGAGAGAGAGAGAGAGAGAGAATCAGCTGTTGTAATCGAATGTTGAGTTTAAGTATGTTTCTTGTACCACTTGAAGTGAGAACTGCTCACCACAAATAACAATATGGTCGTGTTAATTTCATTCCTAAACTCAGGTTGCCAAAAGTGAACTAAGATTTTATTTGTTAAACAGAGAGAGAGAGAGAGAGGTATAAATAGAGTGGTAGGTAGAGAGCAAGAGGTTTTTATATACCATATACTATACAAAGGTAGTAAAGCATGTGTTAGAATAGGAAATGAAGTGAGCGATTGGTTTCCGGTGAGAGTGGGGCTGAGACAGGGATGTGTGATGTCGCCGTGGTTGTTTAACTTGTATGTTGATGGAGTGGTGAGAGAGGTGAATGCTCGAGTGCTTGGACGAGGATTAAAACTAGTAGGCGAGAATGATCATGAATGGGAGGTAAATCAGTTGTTGTTTGCGGATGATACTGTACTGGTAGCAGACACAGAAGAGAAGCTTGACCGACTAGTGACAGAATTTGGAAGGGTGTGTGAGAGAAGGAAGTTGAGAGTTAATGTGGGTAAGAGTAAGGTTATGAGATGTACGAGAAGGGAAGGTGGTGCAAGGTTGAATGTCATTGTGAATGGAGAGTTACTTGAGGAGGTGGATCAGTTTAAGTACTTGGGGTCTGTTGTTGCAGCAAATGGTGGAGTGGAAGCAGATGTACGTCAGAGAGTCAATGAAGGTTGCAAAGTGTTGGGGGCAGTTAAGGGAGTAGTAAAAAATAGAGGGTTGGGCATGAATGTAAAGAGAGTTCTATATGAGAAAGTGATTGTACCAACTGTGATGTATGGATCAGAGTTGTAGGGAATGAAAGTGATGGAGAGACAGAAATTGAATGTGTTTGAGATGAAGTGCCTGAGGAGTATGGCTGGTGTATCTCGAGTAGATAGGGTTAGGAAGGAAGTGGTGAGGGTGAGAACGGGTGTAAGAAATGAGTTAGCGGCTAAAGTGGATATGAATGTGTTGAGGTGGTTTGGCCATGTTGAGAGAATGGAAAGTGGCTGTCTGCTAAAGAAGGTGATGAATGCAAGAGTTGATGGGAGAAATACAAGAGGAAGGCCAAGGTTTGGGTGGATGGATGGTGTGAAGAAAGCTCTGGGTGATAGGAGGATAGATGTGAGAGAGGCAAGAGAGCGTGCTAGAAATAGGAATGAATGGCGAGCGATTGTGACGCAGTTCCGGTAGGCCCTGCTGCTTCCTCCAGTGCCTTAGATGACCGCGGAGGTAGCAGCAGTAGGGGACTCAGCAGTATGAAGCTTCATCTGTGGTGGAAAATATGGGAGGTTGGGCTGTGGCACCCTAGCAGTACCAGCTGAACTCAGCTGAGTCCCTGGTTAGGCTGGAGGAACGTAGAGAGTAGAGGTCCCCTTTTTTTGTTTTGTTTCTTGTTGATGTCGGCTACCCCCCAAAATTTGGGGAAGTGCCTTGGTATATGGATGGGACTATACAAAAACAAATCTTTATAAAGAAAATTATATTATTTAAAATATGTGACAAAATATTGCCGACTCATTACCAAAAGTTTGGCTATTCACTGCCGATAAACGAACACAGCCTATTTGTGAAAACCTTGAACACTCACAAGGAAAAAAAAAAGCTTTTATATAAACTGTACTAAAGAAAAATAATGCTTTAATATACCATCATTAAAATTATCGAAAGGTTAGAAAAAGATAAAGGTTGCTCAGAATGTAACCAAAACTCTGTTTACATTCTGTCAACTGGACTTTTAATTTCATTGTTGATTTGAAATTTTTCCTCAAAAAGGGCTATTTATTATGAAATTATGTAAATAAAATGTAAGGTAAATATCGTCTGGTTACATTTATTATCAGGCACCGTAACGTAGGCCTACCAATGTACTTGAAAAGACAATAGATTTGATATGTTTTGTGGTGCTTGACTCGCACACTTTGATCAGCTTCGTAGATACAGAAAATTTATTTTTGAAAACTAGCGATAACAATGGGGAATCCCACAATTCGAACACGCATAATTCGGGACCGTACTGTAATATTAAATTAAGATGCCATAAAAACTTATAAGAATTTAGTTAAAACTTAGTTACCCCCTAAAAATCATACGATATGCCACAACAACCGTAAAGTATAAGTAATATGAAACTAATAAGAAGTTCTTATTTTAGTATCAGAATAACCTGCTCGGTCTTTTGCCTCCCAATCTAGCTGTGTTTTAAGGGCAACTAAAATAGTGTAATTAAAGGGGTTAGCAGCAGAAGAAACTAAAACGAAGTACAGATTTTGAGGATTTTGAATCTGGAGAGCACAGAGTATTTTCAGAACCAATACAGAATGAAATCCTATTAATATTAGATCGCCTTACTTGGCAACTGTCTCTAAAACTTGTTTACGAAGGATTCGCGACTCTTCGGGACACAGTTGGCCCACTAGTTAGCAGGAAGTGTGTCAAGAATTCCATCATCCTTGCATCAGTAAGGATAAGTTCTTGAAAACTTTCAGACAAGTCTGGGCAATCATTATATATAAAAGGTAAAATAAATGCTGGAAATAACAGCAAAATATGTACGAAGAGCATTAATTACGACTTAACTGAAAAGGGAAGACATGCATGAACATAACACTGGCTGAGCCAGTAACCTACCTTACAAAGGTAAAGAACCGCCCAATTAATGAATGTCGGCGCTTAATAAAGTAAGCGTTATATTCATTAAATAAGGCATGAAAGAATTTGGATTAACTTAATAATGTTCTTGAAAGCAAACCAGACACACTGCTAGAAAAAACGCTGCTAAAGTAACCTGGAAGAAAAGAGCTTGCTTTGACCAAAACCTAGGACTTACGGGATGGTTGAGGCAGCCCAAGTAACTTTAAGAGGTCTCAGGTTTGTATAGTCAGGAAAATATAAATTGCTTTCAAAATTTGCAATTTTTTTCCTACACATAATACAAAACTTTAGGCCTTTAACAGGTGACTCAGTCTAAGGAAGGAAGTCCCTAAAACCAATATGAATGGTTTAGTAATCTGGGAAATATCATTGCACTTTGGTCTTAAAGTGCAAAAGTGATGACTCCAATCATCCTAACAACCTGAGCATGGAGATATTGCTGGGTTAGATTAAGTCCCTACCAGGAGACTGGTAGGTGGTCATGTAAGAACCCATATCCATAAGGATGTGATGTTTAAATGTATGGTCATTATGAGAAATAGGTTGAATATATTTCATCCATCCTCCTCCTCACCTGGGAAGATTCCTAATTACAAAACTTTATTAAAGAAAATTTACTTAGTTGTGAGGCTCGTCTGCATCTAGCATCTGATCAGGCATATAATGGACCAACTGTTTCGCCTTAAACAAGGAAAAAAGATGAGGAAAATGGCCAGACATTCTACTTCTCCTTCTTGACTTATGTTACAACCACTATCTTAGATGAGGTGCTACCGCAGGAACAAGGTCAAGATTGTCTAGGGACCTGTGGTACACTACCGTGGGTAGTGGGCAATAAGTTACTAGTACAAGCATTGTAGAGACACATTCTAAAGTAATATTTAAAAATTTTAAAAACTGAAAACACGGAGCACTGTTCAACACGTCCAATCGCAAGAAACTAAACGAGTCTATATGGAATCTGAATTATGGACCAGGCTTCTTGCCAGACATCAGCATCTACTAAATAGTAAACTAGGTGGTGTTGGCTATATGAAGTGAGGAAAAACAAGTCATTTTTACAAGATGTTGATGCAAGGGTACCTTTTCGAGGATAAATTCATATGAACCTCAGGTGTGTTTCATAGAAATAAAATTTCAGTAGTCTAGTTAAGCCAGCTTATAAATGCAAATGGGAGGGTGGGCTGTGGCACCCTAGCAGTACCAGCTGAACTCGGTTGAGTCCCTTGTTAGGCTGGAGGAACGTAGAGAGTAGAGGTCCCCTTTTTTTTGTTTTGTTTCATTTGTTGATGTCGGCTACCCCCCAAAATTGGGGGAAGTGCCTTGGTATATGTATGTATGTATGTATAAATGCAAATCCTAATCATCTAATTCATTTTATAACTCTAAATTTCTTTCACTTCTTGAAACATATAAACAAATAATCACTTTAAAAAATACCAGTAGGTTAGCTGTACCGCCAGCATTTGTTACAAAGAATGTATGACAAAAATAATAATTAATACACATTTTGATACCTACTACATGAATTCATGATTCCCGACACAAGTCATGTACGGCACATAGGCAGCAATTGGTTGAATCTGCCTCATGAACTCATCACCAACTCTGGCATCATCCTGTAAGTGAATACAGATGAAAATACCTGCTATACAAGGATTTCACAATCATCTTTTATCTGATTAAGGATTCAAAAAGATAATAACTTTACTTTGAAAAATTTCTCAAAACAAAACCCAATCATACTACAAAGTTTCAGAAAACTTTATAGAGAAAATCATAACAGTATATGAGATAAAAATTTAAGTCATTATATACAATTACTTTCTCATAACAAAAAATTAAAAATGAAATCAACAGGATAAATATCATTGAGGTTCCTTCATTCCTACTTCTCTTTATTATGATAAACAAAATTCGAGTACTACTCACAGTGTCCATATTGTACGCAAAGTCTCCTACATGAATAACAGCATCATACAGCCCAAGCTGGGTTTCCTCCTGTAGCCTGCAATGCATGTATCGTTTGTAGTAAATTTCAATCTCTAAATTCATTAATATTTGCTCAGAACCCTGAAGAGTTGCATAACATTGAAAATGAAGCCCCCCAAAATACTATGGAAAGATTAAAAAATAGTGTGAGAAGTATTAGCTGAAAAGGGATAGACACAGCAACCAGTCCTTTTAGGGCTGAACTTTAAAACTGAGAAACATGATATTTTAATTATAAAATAAATTTTTGAATATACTTACCCGGTGAATATATAATAGCTGCAACTCTGCGGCTCGACAGAAAACACACTCAAAAAACTCGCGAGCGATGGCTATGAAGGTTGCGGGTGTGCCCACCAGCGCCAACTGTCGGCCAGATACCACTCTTGCATGTAAACAAACCCTTCAATTCTTCTCGTCCCGCTGTGTCTCTATTGGGGAAGGAGGGAGGGTCTTTAATTTATATATTCACCGGGTAAGTATATTCAAAAATTTATTTTATAATTAAAATATCATTTTTAAATATTTAACTTAGCCGGTGAATATATAATAGCTGATTCACACCCAAGGCGGTGGGTAGAGACCAGAGTTAATTAAGTTTACAGCGTATAAGCTAAGAGTTTTTTCATTTTGACAGTTATCAATATAACAAAACCAAAATATATAGGTACCTGGTAAGGAAGTTGACTTAGACGATTACTCTGCCTTGTAAGTCTGTCTTCCTCACGGAGCCCAGCGATCCTCTTAGGATGCTGAAAGACTCCCAGGAGCTGAAGTATCAAGGGCTGCAACCCATACAACAGGACCTCATCAAACCCCTAATCTGGGCGCTCTCAAGAAATGACTTTGACCACCCGCCAAATCAACCAGGATGCGAAAGGCTTCTTAGCCTTCCGAACAACCCATAAACAATATTAAAAACATTTCAAGAGACAGATTAAAAGGATATTGGAATTAGGGAAGTGTAGTGGTAGAACCCTCACCCACTACTGCACTCGCTGCTACGAATGGACCCAGTGTGTAGCAGTCCTCGTAAAGAGTCTGGACATCTTTTAAGTAAAATGACGCGAACACTGACTTGCTTCTCCAAAAAGTCGCGTCCATAATACTTTGCAGAGATTTATTTTGCTTGAAGGCCACGGAGGTTGCTATATCTCTAACTTCGTGCGTCTTAACCTTAAGCAAACATCGGTCTTTCTCATTCAAGTGAGAATGAGCTTCTTGTATTAAAAAAATCTGATAAAATATGACAAAGCATTCTTTGACATAGGCAATGAAGGTTTCTTAACTGAGCACCATAATGCCTCAGATTTACCTCGTAATGACTTAGTACGGGCTAAATCGAACTTAAGAGCTCTAACAGGACATAATACTCTTTCCAGTTCGTTGCCTACGATCTCTGATAAGCAAGGAATATCAAAAGATTTAGGCCAAGGACGAGAAGGCAGTTCATTTTTGGCCAGGAAACCAAGTTGAAGTGAACAAGTGGCTTTATTCTGTAGAAAAGCCGATGTTCTTACTGAAGGCATGAAGTTCACTGACCCTTTTAGCCGAAGCCAAGCACACTAGGAAAAGTGTCTTGAGGGTGAGATCCTTCAGGGAGGCTGAATGTAATGGCTCAAACCTGTCTGACATGAGGAACCTTAGGACCACGTCTAAGTTCCATCCAGGAGTTGCCAAACGACGTTCCTTAGAGGTCTCGAAAGACTTAAGGAGATCTTGGAGATCTTTATTGTTGGAAAGATCTAAGCCTCTATGTCGAAAGACCGAAGCCAACATGCTCCTGTAGCCCTTAATCGTGGGAGCTGAAAGGGAGCGAACCTTTCTCAGACGTAAAAGAAAATCTGCGATTTGGGCTACAGAGGTACTGGACGAGGACACAGATGCTGACTTGCACCAGTCTCGAAAGACTTCCCACTTCGACTGGTATACTTTAATGGTAGAAGCTCTCCTAGCTCTTGCAATCGCACTGGCTGCCTCCTTCGAAAAGCCTCTAGCTCTTGAGAGTCTTTCGATAGTCTGAAGGAAGTCAGACGAAGAGCTGGGAGGCTTTGATGGACATTCTTTACGTGGGGCTGACGTAACAGATCTACCCTTAGAGGAAGACTTCTTGGAAAGTCTACCAGCCATTGAAGTACCTCGGTGAACAACTCTCTCGCGAGCCAGAGGGTAGCAACCAACGTCAACCTTGTCCCTTCGTGAGAGGCGAACTTCTGCAGTACCTTGTTGACTATCTTGAATGGTGGGAATGCATATAAGTCCATAAAAGACCAATCCAGTAGAAACGCGTCTATGTAGATTGCTTCTGTATCTAGGACTGGAGAGCAATAGATTGGTAACCTTTTGGTCAACGAGGAGGCAAAGAGGTCTATGGTGGGTTGACCCCAAGTAGCCCAAAGACTCTTGCCCACGTCCTTGTGGAGGGTCCATTCCGTGGGTATCACCTGACCCCTCCGACTGAGACAGTCTGCCAAGACGTTCAAGTCCCCCTAGATGAATCTCGTCAACAGGGAGATGCCTCGAATTCTTGACCATAAGAGAAGGTCCCTTGCGATCTCGAGCAGCGTGAAGGAGTGTGTGCCTCCTTGCTTGGAGATGTACGCCAAAGTTGTGGTGTTGTCTGAGTTGACCTCTACCACTTAGTTTCGAAGAAGCTTTCTAATATCATCAAGGCCAAGTGGACTGCTAATAGCTCCTTGCCGTTGATGTGCATGCTCTTCTGACGAGGTCCACAGACCCGAGCATTCCCGACCGTCCAGGGTCGCACCCCAACCCAAATCCGACGCGTCTGAGGACAACACGTGGTTTGGGTTCTTGACTGCTAGGGATAGACCCTCTCTCAGACTGATATTGCTGTCCCACCATTTCAGGCATGCCTTTACTGGTTCGGAGACTGGGAATGATACCGTCTCTAATGTCTTGTCCTAGTTCCAGTGAGAGGCTAGATGGAACCGGAGAGGCAGAAGGGGTAGTCTCCCTAGTGAGACAAACTGCTCCAGGGATGAGAGAGTCCCTACGAGACTGTTCCAACTCCTGACTGAATAAACGTTTTCTTTTCAGCATTAGTTGGACTTCGAGCAGGGCTTGACTGCGAATCTCCATCCCCAAATACAGTGATGCCTCAGGATACGAAATTAATCCGTTCAGGATGCGGTTTCGTAACCTGATATTTTCGTATCCTGAGTCGCGTTTTACATGTAAATAGCCTAATCCGTTCCAAGCCTTATAAAAAGTCACCTTTTCTTTCATAAACACGCTAAACTGTAGTAATAAACATGCATTGCAGCCATTTCTATCATTCAATAATTAACACAACCGTTAAAAACAGCCTAATCCATTCCAGAAACCACTATGAGATTATTCAATAATGTACAGTACGTAGTTATAGCCAAGTTATCCCCCCCAAGCCCAAAGAAAACGGTCCGTTTTCTTTACTATGGTACGATACTGTATAAAAGTTACGGTACTGTATGTACGTAAAGCATTTAGATCAGTGAAGGTGTATTGTTACTGTACCTGTACGTACACCTAAATTAATGATTGATACTGTACCTGTACACTCTGAAAAAAAGGTTACAGTTAATTAGTGTAACAAAAAAGTTGAAACTTACCTTTTGAGTGAGACGATGTCCGATAGCGAAGTCGCGGCAGAGGAGGATGGCATAAGGCAGAAAACGTAACAAGTGACAGACTACGTACAGTAATTTACACACTTAACACATTAACACTTAAACTTTACAAAATAAAAAAAATGGCAGAAATAATTAACACTTAACATTACGTATGGAAAACTATAAAATGAAAGAAAAAATTACTTTAACACTTAACGGTAACATAAAACTTAAAATTGAATTTTTTTTGTTTTGCCTTTTTATAACTTTACGTTTTTCTTATTTTCTAAATCTCTTCTACTTCTTCATCACTTTCTTTTTTCTATTTCTTTTCTTTACTTTCACCTTCTACTTCTTCATCTCTTTCTTTTTTCTGTTTCTTTTCTTTACTTTCACCTTCGTCTTGGCCTACCAATACCGCTGGCCTCTTTAATAAGAAACTATCCATTGAAGCTTGTTTCTGCCTACTTTTCAACACATTTCTAAAATGCGTTAGGCAAACGTCATTGCAGTGTTGAAGCGCACGGTTGGTATAAACTTTTTCTGGATGTTCCTTTTCGACGTAGTCTGCCATTTTATGGAAACATGCAAGAATTTCCTTAATGTCTGCCGTTTTCAAAGGTGCAACATCCTCCTCATCACCGCTAGAGAACTGCTCTTGAACATCACTCACTTGCATCGTCTCCAACTCCTTCAAGTCGTCCGTCGTCAACTCCTCGTGGTGCTCCTCGATAAGTTCATCGATATCTTCCGCGCTAACTTCCAGCCCCATGGACGTACCAAGATGTACGATGTCAGCCACCTCGGACTGCTGAATTGGTTCAGGATCGTCAACGATCTCGGCTTCTCCTCCAGGCTTCCCGAACCCCTCGAAGTCTCGTGCAGAGACAGCATCGGGCCACAGCTTCCTCCAAGATGAGTTTAGGGTACGCCTCGAAACTTCCTGCCAAGTGAGATCGATGAGTTTGAGGCATATCACGATGTTGAAGTGATCTTTCCAAAATTCACACAGAGTGAGGTTTGTACTCTCTGTGACTTGGAAACATCTCTTGAAGAGATGCTTCGTGTACAATTTTTTAAAATTAGAAATAACTTGCTGGTCCATGGGCTGGAGGAGAGGGGTGGTGTTAGGCGGTAGATACAGGACCTTTATGAAGGAATACTCGGCCAGAAGATATTCCTCGAGGCCAGGAGGGTGAGCTGGAGCATTGTCCAACACCAGCAGACATTTCATAGGGAGGCGCTTTTCTTCCAAATATTTTCGGACAGTCGGACCGAAGCAGACATTCACCCAATCAATGAACAGTTGCCTCGTTACCCAGGCTTTTGCATTCGCCTTCCACATCACGGGAAGGTTCTCCTTAATAACTTTGTGGGCTTTGAAGGCTCGGGGATTTTCTGAATGGTACACCAGCAGGGGCTTTATCTTGCAGTCCCCACTGGCGTTTGCACAAAAAGCAAGGGTAAGCCTGTCCTTCATAGGCTTATGTCCGGGTAGCCTCTTCTCCTCCGCCGTGATGAATGTCCGACGAGGCATTTTCTTCCAGAAAAGCCCAGTTTCGTCGCAATTGAAAACTTGCTGCGAAGTGTAGCCTTCCTGCAGAGTCAACTCCTCGAACGTTTTAACAAAGGCTTCGGCAGCCTTCGTGTCCGAGCTGGCTGCCTCCCCATGCCGTACCACTGAATGGATGCCAGTCCTTTTCTTGAACTTCTCAAACCACCCACGAGAAGCCTTAAACTCTGGGGGTTCCTGCTGGGATGTTCCTTCTCCTGCTCCTTCTTCGGCCTGAGCACGCACGAGATCACCGAAAATGGCGGAGGCCTTCTGGCAAATTGTAGTCTCAGTGATGGTGTCTCCTGAGATCTCTTTGTCCTTGATCCACACAAGAAGCAGCCTCTCCATCTCGTCATGCACGTGCGTTCTCTTGTTGGAGAAAATAGTGACGCCCTTAGAAGGTGTTGCTGCTTTGATGGCCGCCTTCTGCTTCAGGATGGTGCCTATCGTAGACGGATTCCGGCCATACTCCTTGGCGATCGCACTTAAACGCATGCCAGACTCGTACTTTTTAACGATTTCAAGTTTCGTCTCCATCGAGAGCATCGTCTTCTTCTTCTTTCCTTCGGCAACATTCTTGGGACCCATGGCTTCAGTAATACGTAATATAATACACTACGTAACGTTATATACAGTCTATGTATAGTAAACACTAATACAGTACAGTGCACAGTAACGAAAGTTTATTAACGATAACACGTGGCGTACGAATGTACTGTATATTAACACAAAGTCAAACAAGCGAAAGCACACAACACAATGTCTGTTAATGATACCACGGTCGGAACGAAAAGAGAGAGAGAGAGATGAACGCCCGTGCGTAGGCAAGCTGGGATAGTTGCCAACCAATAGGAAAGCAGGATCTTATGGCGTCAGCTAGCGTCTGAGTAGGGAGATAACCAATGGGTGAGCGGGAGGCTGTGAGTGAGTCTACCCAAGTTCAAAGTCTGGCGGCGCGCGCTTTTTAAAATTACTCTCGGCGAAGAGTTGGGATCTCGTAAGGTTTTCGTATCCTGAAATTTTATCCGTATCCTGGGGCATAAAAATCTTCGAATCACTTTTCGCATCCTGAATTTTTCGTAAGCAGAAACTTTCGTATCCAGAGGTATCACTGTATAGAATAATCTGGGATGGGATCAGTTGGGACTTTTAGGTTGACCAAAAGTCCCAACTCCCTGGCCAGACTCAACGTCCAATGTAGATCCTGCAGACAGCGAAGACTGGACGATGTTCTGAGAAGCCAGTCGTCCAAGTACAGGGAGGCTCGGATCCCCGATAGATGGAGGGATTTTGCCACATTCCTCATGAGCCTTGTAAACACGAGAGGCGCAGGACTAAGGCCAAAGCACAGGGCTCGAAACTGGTACCCCACATTCCTGTAAACAAACCTCAGAAACGGTTGGGAATCCGGGTGTATAGGAATGTGGAAGTATGCCTCCTGAAGGTCGAGAGAGACCATCCAGTCGCCTTCCAAAAATGCTGTCAAGACAGCCTGGTAGACTTCATCGTGAAGTTTGTCTTGACAATGAACACATTGAGCGCACTTGCCTCTTACGTACTCCTGCAGTGAACATGGCTGCCAGATCATTGGAGCCATCCCTGAGGGACTTGTTCCTGCAGAGAACGTGGCTGTCAGATCATTGGAGCCATCCCTGAAAGCCTTGTTTATGCATGACATAATTGTACAGCAAAACTTCAAACGCTCGAAAATAGCTCTGAAGTCGACCTGTAAAATCTTGGAGCGTCTCATGGCCAGGCGCCAGGGAGAGTCTATGAGGTTTGAGAAGTCTATCTGGGCAGAGGCAGGAACTCCCAAGCCGAGAACTTCTCTCGTGTCATATCAGACTCTCGCTTTATAAGCCAGCTTAAAAGTAGGGAAAGCAAAGGCTGTCTCCCCCAAACTCCTCCGTGTGATAAACCAGTCGCCTAGCAAACGTAAAGCTCTCTTAGAAGAGCGAGAGAGCACTAGCTTATAAAACAACGGCTTCGAAGTAGCTAGGCCTAGTGTAAGCTCTGACGTTTAGGCGAACGAGGAGCAGCAGTTACAAAAAGATCCGGACAAAGATCCTTAAAAATCAGCATGATTTATTTAAAGTCCATAGAGGGCTAAGCAGCTTTAGGCTCCTCTCCGTCTGACAGAGTCCTCAAGGGAATATCAGTAGGAGGAGGAACAGCAACTTCCTCATCTGAAGGAACCTTGTCCGACAATAGCCGAGTCTCAAGCAAGGGAGAGACGTACCGTGGTGGCAATGCTTTACAAGCAGATTCCACACGCACTGGTGCATTAGTAGCGGACCAGGACGCAACGCCATGTAACTGCTTGACAGTCTGTGAACTGTCAACAACAACAGGTGCGTGAGGACACACAGCGTCCACTCGAGACTGCTTTGACCGCCTAGTCTGAGCAGTCAAAACAACTCTAGAATGCGGAGGTTGACGCTCAGCGTCAAAACAAGTCAACTCCGATTGTTGGCGAACGTCCTGAACGTCAACAGGAGCATCAGCAAGTGGCCTAACGTCCAAATGTGGCTGAAAATCCACACGAGACCGCATCGAGTGTGGTTCTAAACAACCTGACTGACGTGACTTGGCTACGCCAACGTCAACAGGACGCACAAAGGAACGTTAGGGTGGCTGAAGGCCAGGATCTCGATGAGATAAACGGCTAGGCTCAACGGACTTATCGGCAGAATAGTCTTCCATAAGGGAGGCAAGCTTATTCTGCATGTCTTGCCGTACAACCCATTCAGGATCAACGGGAATGGTTGCGGTAAGAGACGAGGGTAACGTCTGTGACTGCAAAACCTTGCCTACAAAAAGACTCTCGGAGTCTGTGTTACGCTTTTGTTTAGGCGGCGAGCAGTCTTCCGATGACTGCATAGGGTCAGAGCTGTCCTAATGGTTAAAACCAGGACGCTGGACCTGTCCTGAAAGGACTGACTTTCGCTTAAAGGGCCTCGAAACCTTGTTCGACGGTTTCTTATGCGAAAAGCCTTCGGATGACGAGGAGAAAATCGTCTCTCTCGCCTTATGGTAGGGGTGATCTTGGTAAGATACACCTGATACCATAGAGGGAACGTCTGTTCGCTGATCAAGGCCTCTCGAACCCATAAGTCGTACGACATTACTTCTCCCCTGGGCTTGGGAGCTTGCAAGAGGTCCCGGACTAGGCGAACGACAGGCACGAACAGACGAACCCTCGGTCGCAACACTGATAACACTTTGCGCAATATCACTTTATCACTACGATTTTCTGTTTTGCACTTATTTCACTGAAATCGAATTTTTTAACAATTCACATTAGGTATGAATAAAACTGATTTCTACCTGAAGCACGCAATTCTACCCTCTCAAAAGGTTGTAATTGCGAAATCAGTCGTATAATGTAAGAACATTAATACCAGCAAAAAACAGTAAACATATTTTAAAATAAAAAAAAAAATCAGTGGCTGGGGAAGAGACTAAACACTAGTTCATTCAAAACTACGTTTTCAATCTCTCACCGTACAGTGCCTTGGGACGAGAATAAAAACTAAAAACGTTTTATCCTTTCTCCCCGTACAGAGACTAGGGACGAGAGTAACTCGAGAACAACGTTACTCGCTTGGGACGAGATAAAGATCGGAACGTTCTCTCTCCTCTCTCTCTCTCTCCGTCTCTATCTCTCTCTCTCTCTCTCTCTTGATTTCGCACCGAAGAGAAGAGCCCACTTACCTTTCGTCAATAAACAGATTATTTGACCAAAGGAAAAAACTGAAAAGTTTTTCAATTAAAAAGTTCCTTTAAAATAGTCTTTAAAACATTTAAGCTTTGAAAGAAAAAAGAACAAAACATCAGAATCGATTTACTCTTTCTGCAAAGTGAAACCGTGATACTCTCTCTCTCTATCGTAACGATAGAGCGCAAACTGCGTAGCATAAATAAACTAAACGTTAGTTCATCTTTGAAACAGTACGAAGACTATTCAAAGAAAAAAACTATCATAAAATATTTACTAAAAATATTTAATTTAATAAGTTTTAAATCATTAGCTCTGTAAAAGTTATTTACGATTGAAAAGGGCTCAACGTTGTTTAACTTCGGTTTCCAAGTTAGGACCGCCTACTCTCAGGAAAGGTCGCATATAAACAAATCATTAAAATTTATTTTGATGTTTATTATAAATGGAAAGCTAATCGAAGAGGCCTAATAAAGGCGGTTGAGATATAAAATATATAGAGGAAAATCTATAATTAATTTATAACGTGATAAGATAATTGCTAAAAGCCTAAAACACACTTCCGTCTAAGGGAAGGGTCGGCCATTTAAAAGTCAAAGAAAGTCCATACTCTCTTTCTTGTCATCAAAAATTAAATCTATCCAAAAACGAGTTCAAGATTTAAGATGAAGATAAAACACCTGCACAGCGAAAGCTCAAACCAAAATGAAGTACTTCACCAAATATGTTGAGAAAACTCCAGGTTCTACAGCGAGTATTGATACGTCTTGTCGTCAACGTCGACAGAGAAGAATTGAAGGGTTTGTTTACATGCAAGAGTGGTATCTGGCCGACAGTTGGCGCTGGTGGGCACACCCGCAACCTTCATAGCGATCGCTCGCGAGTTTTTTTAGTGTGTTTTCTGTCGAGCCGCAGAGTTGCAGCTATTATATATTCACCGGCTAAGTTAAATATTTAAAATAGACATTTACAGCGAAGTTTTATCAACTCTCTGTTGAAGCACTTAAAAGTCTTTAAGGAGATTTACTTTTTATGTCTTATAAAGTTTTTGAAATGTTATCATTTCAGCAGCTATAAATGGTAAAAGAAATGGGTGAACTCTTTCACCTACCTTGGGAGAGACTGAGGATTGACTGCCCCCATGTCGCCAAACATAACCACTCGGGCAGGCCAATTGGTACCATTTTTCCACGTAGTGAATGAAAATTCTTCTGACCATCCAAGGGGACTGCCACAATGGTAAACTAGAACAGGAAGAATGTAACTTTTATAATTTTATTATCTAACACAGCATTTTGGCTCTTGAAATACTTCAATCACTTATCCTAATCGTGTATAAGGTCAGTTTACAAGAATTAAAAATCAACAGCAAAATGGGTACTTTCCTTCTGGATTACGTCAGCCACATTATAAAAATGGAAATGTCCTAATTTTGTAAAAATATAATCTAATTGCCCCAATGATTATGCAATATCAACCCATGTGACTACCAAGTAAATATTCCCACATAAAAATATGACTTTCACAGCATAAAATACTGAAAAGGTGCCACATGCTGATTTAATTCTCTATTTCCTGTACATGTACCTCTTACTGAAAATATCATCATCATCATCTCCTCCCACGACATTAGACGTAAAGGGCCCCAGTTAGATTTTACCAGTCATCTCTATCTTGAGTTTTTAAATCAATACTTCTCCATTCATCATCTCATATTTCATACTTCATAGTCCTCAGCCATGTAAGCCTGGGTCTTCCAACTCTTCTAGTGCCTTGTGGAGCCCAGTTGAATGTTTGGTGAACTAATCTCTCTTTTGGGGTGAGAAGAGTATGTCCAAACCATCTCCATCTACCCCTCATCATGATCTCATACACATTTGGCACTTGAGTAATCTCATAGTTTCCTTTCCAATCATGTCCTGCCATTTAATTCCCAATATTATTCTAAGGGCTTTGTTCTCAAATCTACAAAATCTGCTGGATATTGTTTCATTGTCATACCACGATTCATGTCCATACAGTAACACCGATCTCACTAAACTGATATATAGCCTGACTTTTATATGTAATTTCAGGCAATTTGATTTCCAAACTTTTTCTTAATCTAGCCATTGTCTAATTTGCTTTTACCAATCTTTCATTAAACTAATTCTAAAGATCTTGTATTAGCGATCATAGTTATTATTATTATTATTATTATTATTATTATTATTATTATTATTATTATTAGCCAAGCTAAGACCCTAGTTGGAAGAGCAGGGTGCTATATGCCCAAGGGCTCCAACAGGGAAAAATAGCCCTATGAGGAAAAGAAAAAATGAACAATATAATAAGTAATAAAAAATGAAAATAAAATATTTTAAAAACATTAACATTAAAATATATTTGATATATGAACTATAAAAGGACTTATGTAAGCCTGTTTAACGTAAAAACATTTGCTGCGAGATTGAACTTTTGAAGTTCTACTGGTTCAACTACCCGATTAGGAAGATCATTCCCCAACTTTGTCACAGCTGGAATAAAACTTCTAGAGTACTGTGTAGTATTGAACCTCATGATGGAGAAGGCCTGACTATTAGAATTAACTGCATACCTAGTATTATGAACACAATGGAACTGTCCCGGAAAATCTGAAGGTAAAGGATGGTCCGAATTCTAAAAAATCTTATGTAACATGCACAATGAACTAATTGAACGACAGTGACAAAGATTAATATCTAGATCAGGAAAAAGAAATTTAATAGAACATAAGTTCCTTTCCAACGAATTAAGATGAGAATCAGAAGCTGAAGACCAGACAGGAGAACAATATTAGAAACAAGGTAAAATGAAAGAATTAAAACACTCCTGCAGAATAGATTGATCACCAAAAATCTTGAAAGACTTTCTCAATAAGCCAATTTTTTTGTGCAATTGAAGAAGACACATACCTAATGTGTTTATCAAAAGTAAATTTGCTGTTGAGAATCACACCTAAAATTTCAAAAGAGTAATACTAAGTTCAAGAAACATAATCAATGCTGAGATCCAGATGTTGAGGAGCCACCGTCCTTGACCTACTTACAATCATACTTTGAGTTTTGTTAGGATTCAACTTCATACCCCATAATTTGCACCACGCACTAATTTTAGCTAGATCTCTATTAAGGGATTCAGCAACCACAGATCTACATTCAGGGGATGGAATTGATGCAAAGAGAGTAACATCATCTGCATATACAAGCTTGTTTTCTAGACAAAACCACATGTCAAGTGTATATAGTATGAAAAGTAATGGGCCAAGAACACTACCCTGAGGAACACCGGATATCACATTCCTATACTCACTATGGTGCCCATCAACAACAACTCTTTGCGATCTATAACTTAAAAATTCAATAATGATGCTAAGAAACGACAAACTCACTCCCAACTGTTTGAGTTTGAAAACAAGGGCCTCATGATTAACATGGTCAAAGGCAGAACTAAAATCAAGGCCAATCATATGAACTTCCTAACCACAATCAAGGGCTTTCTGTACAGCATTGGAGATTGTTAGAAAGGCATCACATGCGCCAAGGCCTTTACGAAAATCAAATTACAAACTAGGGAACAGATGATTACCTTCAGTAAACCTCTCAAGATGTTTTGCAAAATCACGTTAAAAAAAAAAATTATTTAGTTCCTAAATAATTAAATGATTCCACCTCATTACTCATTAATCCTCTCTCCATCCAATGATACTTCATCTTCCATTGCATATTCCGTTCTCATCATCTCTGTCTTTCTTCTATTTATCGTGAGCACAACCTCACGTGATATTTCATGCATACTAGTAAGCAAGCTTTGCAAGTCACTGAAAATATACTCTTAAAAAAATTTAGAGATGTAACCTTGCTATACAGTAGAATAAATTCCTTTATTATTATTGTAGTATTATGAATAGGTTTAATGAGACACCAGTCTCATTTCAAAAACTCTCACAGAGCTTACACAAATGGCTTAGTTTTGTAAAGAGAAGATTAGTTGGTGAAAAAAATTGTTAAAAGTATAAGGCAGATAATACCACAGCTGGGAAGTAAGGGATGTTACTAAGAACCTGTAGTACCATTTATAGGTCTGACTCCAATAAAATGGACTAGTTTTATAGCATGAAAAGCAGATTGAAATCTGTAACTGATCTAAAAAAGATGGTAAACTTAAATCCTACATAAAGCAATGATTCATACATCACACAAATGAACATGAAGAATGACAGGCATTAGAATAGAACAATAACATCCTACTTCATGTTATTTTAAGAGCTTTTTTTTCTGGGAGTGAGCATGCAATCCAAAATACTAATAAACCAAAATAATTTCACCCATAAGAAATAAAGGATATGCATTTGATGCATTCCTCCCATCCATAAATAGACATACAAACTCAATTATAAAGGTTTGTAATATAATTGGTTGAACAAATTATAGCCCTTAACATCAGAAATAAATACAAATTAATAATTCACAAAAAATACATAATGACAAATTAACTTGAAACTTCACCTTTGAGGAGTCATAATAGTTTGTGGCAAGGATAAACTTTTTCCCTTGTGAGTTGGTAGAAAGGCCTCTTTTGTACTTGTTGGTAATTTCAATGCTCACCATAAGGAGTGGTTAAACCTGTTTCTCCTACTGATTGCCATAGCTTAAGAGCTTAGGACTTTGCCTTTGAGTCACTGCGAGCAAATCATAAGTAAAGCTACTCACAGGGCAGCTTGTCTGTAATGTTTCCTTCTCATGTAAGGAAAGGAAGTAATGATCCTTGGGCAGTTAAGTCTAATTGAAGCCATAGTTGTGGACCCTAGCGAAGTGGTCCGAACATCAAAAGAAGTGGTAGGGGAATTCTGGGACATAACCTGAGAATTATCAGAAAGAGAGCAAGGCTGAAGACCTCTGGGGGGTATGAGGCAAGCCTGTCTCATGAGAACAATAGGGAAAAAATGGGTTTTTTAACAGGACTGCCTCAGTGCGTGTGGAAAGGGCGCTCTTAACTCACAAATGTGTCATTCGTGTGGGGGAATAAGGGGAGACTTTCAACGCTTTCATGGATAATGCCTCAACAAGTGAAGTTATCCAGCAGAGACTCTGCCATAAAGGGCTCACCACTCAGCATGCTAGTGGGAGGCAAGGGAGATCTGTGCAAATCAGAGTAATTAGGCACTAAGGACACTGACTCATAATCATTCAGCCGATGGAGCAATAACATAAAGTACAGAACATGTATTCACAAAATTATAATCAATAATTACAAATTATTCAAGAATATCTTTACTCTCTCTTACAAAGAGAACAATGTTGGAAACCCAAGAAATATGACATATTTGGAAGTAATTTGTATTTTTCCCAACAATACAAACCTGTAGCTATTTATAGGGATTTACTTTCGGCAAAGCTGGAAGACTAGCCATAAAGACTTTTAAGCGAGGTATAACTGCCGACCCGCTGGTTAGCGGAGGATAGCGAGGGTAGCCAGCTACTCCGTTCACTCACACACCAGTGTGTCTTTCTTTCGAATACAGGAAGGATTTTCTAAGGGAACAGGTGATGGCAGGACAATTTGTATAAAGAGCTACAGGTTTGTACCTTTAGGAAAAATACAAATTACTTCCAAGTTTGTCATTTGTTCCGACACTAAATACAAACACTTTGCTATTTATAGAGATGACTCACCCATTAGGAGGATGGAAGTCCGAACCAACTGGCTTAGCATTTGACCCAGGGTTTTCCCATACAGACTTTGCACCTAATTGAAAGAAACTCTGACACCTTGCTAAAATTTCGTTCGACGCACGGATAACGGCCTCAGCAACCTGTTTGCTTGTGATACTAGCAATAAGACTGGTCTGCTAAGAGTTTTCTAAGAAAAATAAGAATTTTAGAATCAACCATAGACATTACCCAATCCCACTTTGCAAGGGGTATGGGGACGTAACAAGTTATTATTTCTAAACTAGGTTACACAAGGGAAATAGTGCTGCTCCCCAAGAGAGGGGAAGATGAAAGAAAGAAAGAACCAGTCATTCTTAACATTCACCCCACACTAGTACCGGGTAACCTATGCCCTTAACCATCTGCTACTTGTCCATCAAAGAGCCTGAGGCATTTTAAACCACTTGTTGTGCAGTCACCACAGGACCAATGGAAAACGTCTCCATATTTCTGTGGTCACATCTTGCAGGCAGAAGGCAGTGAAGTTCGTCTAATGCTTCCACACGCCCGCTTGTAGGACCTGTGTCACAGATTAGTTTCTTTTAAATGCTAGGGACGTACCAATACCCTTAACGTCATGAGCTCTAGGTCGACGAGCAGGAGGAAGGTCGGGATTCAATGCACGGTCTATGACCCTGCAAATCCAATTACAAAAGGTGTTCTTCGTGACCCTCCTCTTGACCTTCCTGGTGCTGACGAAGAGTGCAGACACTTAGGGGAGAGCTGCTGCTGTATGTTTAAGGTAATACCTCGAGTTCCTCACTGGGCAAAGAAACAGTTAATCTCATTGCCGATTCTGTAAACTCAAGATGACACTAGGGCAAACACCCTTGTGAATACCAGTGGTGCTGTGGAAAGATCGAAGCACAGCACCTTGAACTGGTATTGTCTGTTTTCGTGTATAATCCGGAGATGTTTCCTTGAAGATAGATGGACTGGGACCTGGAAGTATGCGTATTTGAGAGTCAGTGTACAAATGAAGTCTTGTGGTCTTACCACTTGTCACACCGTGTCTGCTGTCTCCATGCTGAACTGAATATGTGGAAAAAACTTGTTCAGAGCTGAGAGGTCAATGACTGGTCTCCAGCCTCCAGATGCCTTTTTCACTAGAAAGAGTCAACTGAAAAAACCTGGGGAGCCATCAAGAACCTCTTGGAGACACCTTTCTCCAACATGGTCTGGACTTCAGCCCAGAGGGCCAGCTCCTCTGCGGATCCCTTCGCGTAGGGTCTCAATGGGACTGGATCCCGAGTCAGTGGAGGGAGATATTGAATGAATGGGACATGATACCCTGAACGAATTACGGAGACTGTCCAGGATTCGGTGCCACGCTACAGCCACCTCTGCCAGCGGTGTTGCAGGCATCACCCCACTGGCGGCCAAGTGGGAGTATTGCCCTCCCTAGTGAGAGCAACCTCGACTGCTCCCTTTGCTACCCATTCCACTTCTGAAGGATTTGGAGCTCTTTGGATCTTTTGCAGGAAAGGGCTTCCTCGACATCTTTTTTGAGGACCCTGCTGTCATACTGGTTGAGGGTTTAGTGACTTGCAGCTGTCTCTTCGGTGGCAGTGAGGCCTTACCATAGGACCAGGATGTTAAGGCCCTATAGAGAAGGGAGTCCTGATTGGACTTCCTCCATTGTTCAGCCGCTCTCTCGACTTCTTTTGGCTTGAATAAGCAAGAGCTGTCCAAGGTTGAGTTCCTGAACTTGGAGACTTCAGCCTACTGGACCTGTCTGTGGAATCTTTCGATCAACGCATTCACTCACAGGTTAATCACCTGGTGAGCAAGGAACTCGATGGTCCGAGTGCCTGATAAAATGAAGGTTTCAAAGAATTCCTCGTAAAATCTTTGGATCAATCCTTAGTTCTGACAAGGTGGCCCACAGATCCTAGCCACAGATCCAGCCACTAAGTAGCCTGCATGGTGTACTTCGCTACCTTCTCCATGTTTAGGATCTGGGTCACCGGAAAGGAGGCTGAGAGGCCAGAAAACCTCTTGAATGAGACTTCCCACGAGAGAGCTTCTACAGAGGAGTACAGAGGCAAAGCTGGAAGAGGCATACCAGAGACCTGATAATATCTCCTCTACTGTACAAATGGTAGAGGGAGGAGCTTTAAGGACAAGTCTGCTCGGAGCAAACTAGAGGAGCCGGCGATCTGAGAGAAAGCCTTCTTCCTGACCGTCGTCAACCGCTTCGACCAGGGCAAAGTTGCACTGGCCTTAGGAGGTCATTGGGTGCCATATATATGGTCAAGGATAGGGTCCTTGCCCTCCTGAGGGGCTGTCTCCAGGTCAGCTAACCCATTAATGGCCATCCTGCAGGCTAGAACCTGCCAGAAGACATATTCTGACTCCTGCTCCGCCTCAGAGTTGAACTTTGGACTGGCAGCCCTGGGCAAGTAGTCATTATTGGGGTCCAGTTCATTTTCCACCTCCGAGCTCTCACCCATAGGAGCCCGGGCCGGGCCAAACTGAATGTACGTCGCTTGCAGACATCCCTGGGGAAGAATTTTTGGCTGCCCTTCATATATATTAACTAATTCTCTATTAGTTTTAAAAACATTCACATGCTTATGTCTTCCCTTTTCAAATTTCAAAATAAAATTTTTTTCATAATTCACTACTTTATTGAGACTACGTAATACTTCTACTTTTCTTTATTTTTCTGTACTGTCATCATTTCTCACTCTCTCTCTCTCTTCTTCTCTAGTGTTTTCTTATAATCATTCTTTACATAACGTGAATAAAGTTCTAATGTTACAATATTAGAACCTGAGTTGGAGCTGTCTGTACCGAGGTCCATGTTTGTATTTTCCAAGTTGTCAACAGAGGGGTTGGTTTATATAGAAGAAGCAAGCCAGGGTATCCACCTCTTATCAGAGGATGTCAGTCCTCCTATCACATGTGGCCCATTAGAGAGGGGCTGCCTCTCTTTAGGTGGGAGTACACTGGTCAGTGGGGGTAGTTAGCCCCTCCCACCGATGACTCCAATGCCTGGCGTCACCCATTACCCACAAATATGGATGTCTTGAAACCGGATCACTAGAGCCCAACTCTTAATAGACATTATCTGCACCCAATGGGATCTGCCAGAGGGTGATGGCATCTAAATGGTACAGGTTGAGATGGCATGCCATCCATCCCACACCGTGCCAAATCCGAAGAAGCAGCCAAAGTACAATCAAACAAACCAAAGTTGTCAACAAGTTCATGCCCAAGAGGAAGAGATGAGAGAATAAAAGAAATAACCAAAAGGAAAATAGAAAGGACTGCCTAATTTAGTTGGATCCACAATTGGGCACCAAGGTCCAATCCCCAGCAGCTTCAGCATCTGGGGGGCCAAGCTGGTGAAGATCCCTGAGGAGTGTCCTTCAGGTCCTGGACAGGTCTGCATGATGGACGGCTGGAAGAAGCAACACGCACACCTGAAAAGAAAAAGAAGAGAAGAAGTAACCAAAAGGGAAAATATGTTGGGAGGCAGAGAGCGGTAATATCTGTTCTCGGCGGAGCCAAATAAGAAACTGAGTCAGCCCCTCCCCCCCAACTAACAAGCAGTTATACCTCACTTAAAAGTCTTTAAGGCTAGTCTTCTAGTGTCACCAAAAGTAAATCCCTATACAGTAAATAGTGAAGGTGTAAAACACCGGAGAGGGGTTCACTCCCTCGGCTAAAGTTCCAAGTTATTGGCGCGTAGGTCTTGAAACTTGTGTCTTCTATAATTACATATATTGAACAGTATAGTGTACTGTAACTTATATATCGGATAAGGTTTTAGCTGCAAACAAAAAGGGAGCTCGTCAATAAAGAAAATACAGCAATGGTACAGGATTGCATTAATTGCAATAGAGTTCACTACAATAAATAATAGACTTACATCTTTTCCAATGCCAAGTCTATTTCAGGTTCAGTTCAAGGGAATATTCACAAATGGTGCCGTTAATCTCCTGCGAGTGATTAGTTGTCAAGCCAAATGGAGAGAGACACTCCTAGATCACCGCGTCAGTCAACACAGCAAGGCGAGCGAAGAGATGCTCGTTGGACAGCCATGCACTGCCAAGGTCCGGTCCATAACGCCACTCCGTCTGGCGCGAGATGCCCCTCTAAGCTGACTAATCATGGAGCTAGAACATCGCTATCCCCATATAAGGTTATGCTTTCGGCACTTGGAGTTGGTCCTGGAGAACGTAATAAGGGAAACTAAATTAATCTTCATGGGTTAACAAAGAACACAATAATTTCTTGGAAATACGTTATGGCGTATCTTTCAGAAGGGTTTGTATCTTGTGTTGGAACTAATTATAATTTCATGATATGCGTATGAGACTCGTATGTCCGAGTGAGGAAAAGTAGGAACCTTTCAACATGGCTGCCTCAGTACGGGGTTAAACGAGTGTCTTAACTTGAGCGTGGTGTTTTCGGGTGAAAACAAAGGAAGACTTTTGACACTTACAACAGACACATATCCGAAGAAAATAATCATCCTTCTCCTGGAACTTCTGACACAAAGATACATGTGAAATCACAAAAGAATCTATACAGATCAAAGCATCAGGTAATCAGGCTTGAGAAGTCATGACTATACAGCAGTAAGATAAGAGATCTTCCTCTTCTCTTAACCAGGAGAGAAGCAAAGCTTGGCTCGCAGAAGTTTACAGCACTGCCCAATAGTAGAGCTGCATAGTAGCCTATTATATACAGTAGTTGCAAGTTTGGCACCTTTTTCTTTCTTGCTGGTCGTAGAGGTTTGGCATAGGAGTAAACCCATATAAATGACTCCAAAGTTTGTATCCACATTGGAATAAAAAGATTACAGATGAAGAATTTTACCTAATAGGGAGTAAAGAAAGACAAAGTAAAGGACAGAAGAGAGTGGAGAGAATATTTTTCATGGCTGACACTGTAAAGGGAAAACCTGATATGAGGTTTGTTGGTAATGACAATGATTTGAAAGTTTTTGGAAATTACTTTTTTTTAATAATGAACAAGTAGTGATCTCATTAACATGACATAAGAACATCTATGAGAATAAACATTACTCAGAAAAAAAAAACATTACATACTATATTTGGTGTTAGGAGATAAGTTCTTCAGTGCAACACGATGGATCCACATTATTCTGTGCTGCCTGCCCCCATCCATAAATTTATGTAATACGCCTTGCACTCTATTATCCATCCTTTCGACGCCATATTTGACAACAGAAGAAGGTGTTTCGCTTGGTGTAAGCCATGTGACCACAACAGTATCACTGGTGTCTGTAAAAGGGGAAACTTTAGCACGTATGGTATCTCGATCACTGGTGACATATTACGATACTTAATCAGGAATGGTATCAAAACATCGAACAAGCACTTTTTTTATATAAAGTAAAACTTGATATGGTCTAAGCAGGAAAATAAAAAATTTCATCAATATCAAGAAGGAAGGAAACAAAAAGAACAAGTGACGCTTCTTTTAAAAAAAAACATTTATGAAGAACAATATACATAAAATATTAAACTAAAACCAAAATAATGTTACATTCAATACAGTCCTTTAAAACTCGTGGAGGATTACAAATACATTAGAAAATGTCAACTCCTTACCTCCTATTGAAAGATGAATCTGCTGTGGCTGGAAATCCTCTATTGTCAAGGCATTATTAATACTGCTAATCACCACGGGTGAAGACCAACTGATATGTAAAATGCTGCAGAAAATAATCCACAGTAACATGATGTCAAGTTTCCCTGTTGAAACAAAAGGAATTGATTTATCAAAAGTAGAAACTAACTATCTTGAGTATCTCAGTATTAAAAGCCTTTTATTATATTACCGTACAGGTAAGACATAAAACTTAAAATGCAAAAGTGACTTGTGATTTGGCATAACACACAAGTCATCCTGAATCTATTAATATTGATGGGTTTAGCAATCATGTAATATGGTTGTTAGTACTGTAGTTCCATTAGATCCTAAAACAGATTTGCTAGTCTAAAATTACTAAATTTTGTAACTTGCAAAGCTAAAATCCCTCTATTACACCCGTTGAGAGCTGAGATACTACCACTATTATTACTATTATTATTAGAACCTCATAAACCTCTCAAGGACCCCATTACATTGTGGATAGGAATCTTTTTATTGTTATCACCATTAAAAAGAATGGCTGTTATTTTAGTTTCATTTAGTCTAAGTCTTTCTACCTTGTTATAGATAATTTTTTTGTAATGACCTCCTTTGAGTATATCATTAAGTTGATCTATTAGTATTACTGTGTAATTCTTACTTTCCTTTGCAATTAATCCTAAGGTTTCAGAAGGATGTTTTTTAAATAGAGGAGTCTAGGCTCATTGATTATAGAGAGAATGGTGACACTTATTTTTCTTCAGGTTTTGTTTTTACTACAGCCTGTGCAATTAGTTCTTGTTAAACTGTATTAGGATTTTAAGGGCAATAACTTATTATAGGGTAGCTCAGAAATTCATTTAGTTCTCGGTTCAGTGTGTCATTACAGGCCTAGCCTAACTTTTCAAACCCTAACCTAACTCCTCAAGTGGGAACTAGGGGCTTTAATGCACTTTTTAGTAAATTCTAGTGATACAGTACATGGTATCTACCATATCTGAGTTATTATCACAGGCCCTCGATTCTATATTTACTTTGCCCGTCAACACAGATAACATCGGTCTCCCACTTTTCTAACCAATCTTTCAACTAGAATTTGCAGGGCATAAACAGAGATGGTAACCTTGATCCCCTATTTCTCTCCTCTTGATATCATAAATATTTCCAATATTGATATGTTAGCTAGATAATTTACTACTCATCTTGTGAAAGAAAACTTTACATATCATTCCCACAGTTTGCCATGACTCAGCACGTGTTAAGTTAAGGATTCCTACGAAAAGCACGATGAGGTTAATAGCTCTTTTCTAACCACGGGAGGAATAATTCACAGATTGGCCCATTTAATTTCTTATGAAAAGAAAGTTTAATTTCTGGCATTAATTCTGTGCTCAAGCATCGGGGATAGATGTGTCCTTTCAGATACAGTATTATAGTTGTTGTTCAAGGCCTAAAGTAGTCAAGATGCAAGACCTACATTAGCAAGGACATATCTCTAAGATTTGGTTATGGATTCTATTTAATCAATTCTAATATCTATTCCATGTATTGCTTCTGAATTTGAACATTTGATCTCATAACTAAAATGTTTTTCTTATTGGCATTAGCTTCAGCTACACATAAGTGAGCTACAAAAGCTATCTGTCAAAGCAATCTTCAGTGAACACAGGATGATTTTGTCCCCATCTTCTTTCAGAGCTAAAAAATCATTTTAAATCTAGAATTCGACTCCATCTTTTCACATACCTTTTCTGAAAATGGATGAAGTATTTTTGCAGAAATAGGTTCATTTTGTCCAGTAAGAGCAGTTCTGTATTATTTGGACAAAAATTAATTTATCATATGTAGCCTCCTTATTGTGTTTTGTAGGATTATGGGTCACTAATCAATCTTTGACCAAAAATGCAAAATCATTCATAATTTGAAGTTTGGTCAGAATAGCACACAAAGAATTTAATATAAATCTAATAATAGTAAAGGTAAATTATTAGACATAATGACAAAAACACATCATGTTTAG